>NC_080593.1:14155237-14497737 GCF_027887145.1 Ammospiza caudacuta | reverse complement strand
CCTTTCCAGCTCAGATAATGTTTCCATTCTGCTCCAGGCTTCTCTCAGGAAATTAATTTCTTAGCTTGATGTCACCTGAGGACATCCAAATGAACCACCTACCGTCTCTGTAGCCTCCTTTCTTTCCAATGCTGTGTTACATCTTAACATCTCACATAACAACTGTAAAACAGACAACCTGATCTTAATATAAACTCTACAAAATACTGCACCACACTCTATGGAATTGTACAAATAAAAGTAAGATAACATCACCCTTGAGGATTTTTCTGTGCTGTAAATGTGCTCTTTCACAGGGCAATGTACTGGGCAAAACTGAAGGAAGGTGTTAGCCAACAGGAAACAAGACTGGAAGAAGACTGATTTCCTCTCCTTTTCATTCTTTCACAGGATATTCTTTATTTCATTCCCTTAATAATACTTCCACTCCTAAGGTGGCAGGAGGAAAGGGGATGGATGTTGTCTACAGGGGATAACTGCAGGAGATATTTTGCAGAATAGGGTGAGCTACTAAATTGTTAGACAGGACTCTTTCTTATCTGGTGTGTTTGCAGAGGAATGCATTAAACAGAAAGCCTTTAAGGTACATTAAGCCTGACAGTTGTCTTTCCTCCATTGTGAGTTTGGCACGTGTGGCTGCTGTGAGACAAGGATCCAGGCTGCCACTGACTGTCATTCTAATGCCAGCTCAACCCTGACATTCTCCAGTGCCTAGTGGATTTGCAGTGAGATATTCTGAAGAAGTTTTCCTTCAGTTTTTCAAATTAACTTAATATAGTGTAAAGTGAGAGTTTATGATCCCAGAGAGAGATATACCATACAGACTAGCACAGCATAAAAAGTATCAGGATAGGCTTTGCAGCATTCCCCAGCGTCTCAACTCCGAGCCAAAGGGACTATTTACTAATCAAAAGCCCTCATATTTTTCATTCGTTGCTCCTCTTTTGATAACAGAAGGCCCAGACAAACAGAAGCAAATAGAAACTCTATTCTGCTGTTCATGCAAGCCTGTTCACCAAATGCCTCCCATAGGCTGCTTTCCACCAGGCCTGCTATTCATTTAATCTATTCAGTCCTGAAGAAAGATCAACTTAGGCAATTAGACAAGGGATGTGGGCTCTGAGGGATAATTGGATGACTTGCATGCAATAAACTTCTTGCACGGTTTCTTCACTTTTTTCTTTTGGTCTCTTTGCTCATCCCTTTGTTTCTCATCATTAATTTTTTTAATCAAGTTTGCAACACCCTTGCAGTTACAGCAAGATAGTAATGTGGCTGAGCAGCAAGAACCTGAACACCTACATTGCAGCTCCTGCTGTTTTATGCGTCTTTAAATTGTTCTGATGTGGTATCAAATGGGATGCAGCAGTCAAGGCTTCATTTTTGTGTCTGCAGCACTGCTGAAGATGCAGGGTGGGAATAAATGAGCTCAGGTATGTTTTCCTAATCTCAGGTGAATCCTGAAGAGAGCTCATAGTGGGGGAAAAAGTATAACAACAGAATTTAATTGCATCATGGTGAATTGTGTGTGAATTATATCATGGCCAAGGACCTTACTGACACACATTAAAGATTGCTGGAATGTAATTATTACCTTTCTTTACCCCCTATAGCCATCTTCATCCCACCTTCTTGTCATCTCCAAGTCCAAAGCCTGGGAGCTCTTTGTGCCTTGGGCACACGACCTCAGTCTCATCCTTAGTCCTCAGCATGATGCTTCTCACTTTCATGTTCCTCTCACATCAGCACTTCTCTCATGTCATACTTCCTAATATTGTATTTATTTACTGTATAAAATTGCCTTCCTCTGCTTACACGAGTTTAAACTTCTCTTAGCTCCTTTTATTTTCTATGCACTAGCACAATTTGTCAGACTGGATACACAGCAATTTAAAATCACATAAAAGTTTCAACATTTCCCTCTAACATTACAATATAATTCTCTTTTATAATAAATTCCAGTGAAATATTAATGATCGCTATACTATCAACCATAAAAACCAATAACAACAAAAAATAAAAATCTGATCTTACACTGCCTAACTTGAATGCTAGACTGTGTACCCAGCTGCTGAATGCGCAGAAGTCCTTTTCAGTGCTCATCTGTAAGGAATAAAATATTGCAGCCACAGCTACCAAGGCTTGGCTCAATCTGTAGGAATGACAGTTTTCCTTCAGGATGTCCCCATTCAGCCTCACATGACAAATAGATACAATGTCCTGCAGACCTCCTCTGAAGAGATGCTCCGGTAACACTGACAGGCATAATATGAAACCAGGACAGACTGTGCAGAACCTCTGAAATGCTGTAGGCTTCTTACAAATGAAAAACACCCATCAAGAACAAGGTCAAGAGCAGAACAAAATTTATTTCTCCTCCTACTAGAGAGATATGTATTCAAGACATAGCTACCTTCAGATGAAAATATGGAGGACTTTAAGACAGGATTAATACCTGACTGAGAAAGAAATCTAAAACCACTTTTCAGAGTTCTTGAACGACTAGAGGCAGCTCTACTCTCAGTATTGCCTCAGTGAAGAGGTTTGAGTAGCTCAGGCAGAATGATGAAAGATGAGACTGTTGAGTTGCTTGAAATGGCACTCCTGTGTTCTACCCAGAGAATAAAAATTGACTGAAGATGAAATAATGAAATAAGAGGGTAAAATATAAAAAATATAATTAAACTAAGCACACAAAAGGAGTGATGTTGCATTTGTCTACGAACAAAGAAGGAAAGGAAGATGGTAACACTTTGTGTCTTTCCTGGTGAGATGTGGTGATAGCTGAGCTTGCTGTGTTCAGTTCTCAGCAGCAGTTAACTTGCTGTTTTGTGACTGAGGAACACAAATATTTATCAAAGTATTTTTTTACTCCTTAGTATCTCAAGGGACATGCTCAGGTACCATGAATATCAGGTGGTTTTTGTCTTTCTGTTCTAGACCTTAGTACATTCAAGAGAACATGGAGCAATAAAACAAAAAAAAATAGATTAAATATCAGGCAATTGTCTTCTCAAACAAGAGCTATAAGAGAAAGAGCCCACATAATGCTGTTGAGCATATCCCATTTCAATGTGCACTACACAAGTGACAGAACACACAACAGCAAGAACAAATTTTGTGTGCACAGGAGATCAGACCAAGTAACTAACAAGGTCTTCTCTGTAACTCTGTAGAAAATGGTTTCTGGAAGAATATCAACAGGCAGTTCTCACCAGAATACAGGTGTTAACCTTGGTGCCCTGGCCATGTTCCAGCCCAGGTAATTACGTTTTACACTTAAATTCTCCTTCCATAGTGTCCTGGCTTGTCTCCACTCTCTGGCCCTGATTTATGTGCAATTAAAGAGCAGCAGTGTGTCACTGCACAGGTGTCAGTGCAGGGACTGGGGAGGGGATCAGCTGAGGAGTGAAGATGTACTTATGTTAACTACAGGTCCCATTAAAGGCTATGGAGTTCCTCAGGATTCTTGCAAATATACTGTCTAGATAAAAGATAACCCCACACAGACCATCTTATACCTCACTTGTGCTTACAAGGAGGGCAGCTGATTTTTCTATTATTTCTTTTCCTGCAGGTGAGGGGATAGCTGGCTCCCCTTTGTCCCAGAGAGCTCAGCAGGCAGCTTCCTCTCCCTGATCCCCATCCTGCAGTGCTCCTGATCTCCACAGCAGAGTTGCTTCCTTTCCCCCTCTGTCCTCTGGTGTGGCCCTTCAGCTCCACAGGACACCCAGTGTCTCCTGAGCCTCCATTCCTGCAATGCACTCACCATCAGCAAACCCTAGCCCAGAATGAACATTGCAAGCAGGACTTTGAGAAATGCTCAGAAGCCTCTGTTTCAGAATTCACTGCCAACACAGTATCTTTTCTCTGGGAGTTATGAGCTCTTTTTGTCCAGGAAATTGTGCAGACGAGCTGCAGAACCTCAGTGTTAAAAGAGAAACACAGAAAATCCTTTAGCAAAAGAAAGGCTGTCAGAGCCACACATCCCACACAGCAGCAATCCTGCCCTAGCAGAACTAAGTGTGTGTAAGGAGCAATCCAACAACACACACAGCTCTAAGTCATTTTTAAGGGTACTTTAGATGCATCATTTTTGGTGGAGCTGAATGCTGTAAGCGTAATACAAAACCTGTGAATTAAGGGACAAAAGGCAACCTTCTATGCAGCCTCCTTTATTTAAAGATGAATCAAGAGTTATCTGTGTTCTAAGACTTATTATTCAAGTTTTGAGAGTGCAGTAGAGAAAAAAAAACATGTTTTCAAAATAATTTGGGAGAAACAAGACATAGGTAAGTGCATTCTGAAATATGAAAATGCAATAGCTAAAAAAGCCAACGCTGACAATCATTCAAGGAGAAGTTCAATGATAACAATTATTTTGTAAGGCAATCCTTATTATTTTAAAACTTCTTTTGATGCCTGAAAAATTTGAATCTCTTGTTTTGTATTCCAAATATTACATTAAGTGATTCATTAATTTTGGTTGGGTTTTTTAGTTTATTTTTTACAGACACACCAGACTCCTCTGTGAGTTGCACAGCATTAGAATAAGAGAAAATGGACACAAACAGTAGGACAGGAAATTCTGATATAAAAAGCTTTTTCTCTTTGCCTTTGTTTTTCTAGCTAGCATGAAGCTGATCAAATACTAGAACAGGCACCCAGGGAGCTAAATGAAATCTCCATCCTCAGAGATATTCAGGACACAACTGCAACCCTGAGCAACTTGACCTGAGCAAGCCCACTCTGAGCAGGGGGTTGGACTAGATGGCTTCTGGAGCTCACTTCCTCTGGAGCAGAGGAATTTTTAGAGATTTTCCAAATACAAAAACATACAGAGAGACATAAGCACATGCACATAAAATTCTGTCACAGTTAAACACATCCTTGTATCTGCATTTCATTCTGCACATGGGCATGTGCTCTACTGAATGTGGGCAAACTAGTATGACTTGCTACATAAAAGATGGAGGCATCTGACCCATGAGAAGGAATAATAAAAAACATTAAGTGTGAGCTCAAATAAAGTAGGATTATTTCTGACACTGAATGGTCTGTTGGCTTTGCCTATTTTCCTGCTAAATTCTGACATCTTGAGCTGCAGCAATTTTAACTACAGCAGAATAGTGCAACTAATGAAAGCTAATGAAATTCAGCCTGCATGAACTGTTCAGTGTGGCTTCACAGGACAAACAACTCAGCTCTGGCCTCTCTAAGCAAGACATAGAGGACGTTCCTGAAATTCTAATTAGACTGAACTGAGGAAAATGGCCTCGTGGAAGAAAAGAAAAAGATGGCCTTTCTCTAGTTCACTGTTGCCTCCACAGAATCAGGGGCACCCACCCAGTGTGACACATTTCACAACTGAGATGAGCAAAGGAAGATGAAGACTGTGGTGGTTTTCCAGCCACTCACAGAGCAGGATCAGGGTACAGCCCACAGCACCTGGGCTGCTCCAACCCACTGTGCTGAGCAACCAGCCCCTGCTGCTCAGACAAGGCACCCAAATGGAAAAGTTTTCCAGATACTTCTCCGCAGGGAAATCTTCCAAGAAGAAACAGGTTATGAAGCTCAACTTAAAATAGTAACAGAAGTGCATTTGGGGACTAGAAATTACCAAAGTATGATAATGTAGACAAAACTTAAATGAACAGCCCTACTAAAGTGGAAGGAGCAATTTCTTTTAATTGTACATCCTTTCATAAAATGCCTTTGCATAAATTCCCATAATTGCTCTTCTCCCCCAAAGATTTAGACAAAAAAAACCCATTACTTACAGCACTGTTTTAATACCAAGTTAGTTCTAGATGAACTACAAAGGCCTAATGGAGTAACTGCATAACCTTAATAACTCTATCAACTCTTTTAAATTCCCTCTATCATGTCCCTAATATTTTTGCCTCACTTGCCATATATAAAACCATGCAAGTCCTACATTTTCAATGTCTGTTTGAGAACTTTTATCAGATGTAGAAATTGAAAAATACACTAATAAAAGCAAATGCATGGAAACTTGTTTCCACAGAAAAGAAGCCTCTGTCTTAAGTACAGTTTTTAAAAAAAGTTGGATCAATTAGCAATCTGTGAATGTTAGAAACATCTTAACAATGTCTCAAAGATGAAAGAGCATATCACAAAATGAGGAAAGGGGAAAAAAATTAAATTATGTCTGCAGTCCTAATGAATCAAAGCCCAGAAGGTGGTCTCCAAATCAGCAGGTTCTGATGAAATATTAACAAAAATTATTATTGATGAAAAATGAATAAGCTCTTTTTGATTTTTGCAACCTTTAAATCACACTTTGCTAATTAAAATACCTTCATCACAACCCTCCATTCCTTGATGGGCATTTAGCAATCCTAAAAATGGGTGGGTTAATTTGACATTTTAGCCAATATGCAGAGAGTTTATCTTAAGCTGGCAGACACAGCACAGTTTAAGATGATGTACAAAATAATACACAGCTAAACCTTCTTTTTATCCTTTTTTCTTTCTTTTTTTCACACTATATCTACTAACACAATTATAAAGTAACGACAGGCAACTTCTGCTTGTTTTCTCTGCAGCACAGGAACAGATACTACCACTGTTAATGAGCCATGAACTATGTCTTGGGAAATAAAGACCCATGCTAATATTTTCTGTCTTCTTTGTTTGCCAGGTCAGAGCTCTTCCCATCCCAAAGATAAGTGGAAATGAAAAGTCTGAGGGACATTAGTTCTCACATCCCTTGAAGTCTAATTGTTTTTTTTTCAAATGTTAGGAGTAGAAATTTTGTGTTCTCTTTTCATTCCAGTTTGTACTGTTTCCTTTTAAATGGAAACCTAGGAATGAGGGAAGGCTGTATTAAAATATGAATTGTTGCACACAGAAGACATTTCATTACAGAAAGCAATGGAGCTCAGGCATGCCATGCATTGTTACAAAACTATACACAAAAATTAAAATGAAGCAAAATCTGTTCCTCTGCTTTTTCTTTCATAAATTAAGTCTTATATGTTATATCACTATCTAAACTCTGGGTACATGAAATTACCTATCCATTACAAATATGTCATCTATTTACCATAATAACATTTGATACATCCATCATGTAAGAAAGAGTGCTATGAATCAAATTGAAAAGCTATTTAAATGCCACTAGTATTTTAAAGAATGAAAATTTTCATGGCAAGTAAGTCTGATTTTAGAAATGTCTGATGTTTTTCAGAAATACCTAATCATATAAAATAGGTCACGCAAGAAACCTTTCAATGTTTCACATCACAGTGTTTGAGCCTTAAGGAACAAGATTTCAAACACCTTATAAACCAATTCTTTAACAATATATCATGAAGTACAAGGCTGCAGGAATATACACTGTTTTCTGAGTGATGAGTGGAAAAGCACTGTTTTTCAGCTTTCCAACCAAGAACAAACTGAAATGAGATCTTTCAGCAATTTCTCAGTTTCCAGGGCTGCCAGTGTGGTATGTTTCATTCAATGAGTTTACAATATGTTACAAGGAATTAACCACTTCCCCTTGCAAGCTATATGAAGTGATGCTATTTTCCTTCCTGAAGTTCACTGCAGAGGATTCCTCCCCACAATTAGACTCCACCACTTCCTCCAGTGACAAAGTACTTTAACCATAAGCAGGATGATTTGTGGGTCACATAAACAAACAAGGGTGGCCATAAGGATAAACAGTGTAGTTAAATATAGTTTATCTCATCTGGGAAGGAGGTATCATTCACAAAAATAGCAAAGAAGGAAAACCCTTTCAAACCCTCCAACATTAGAAGAATATTTTACTGTTCATCCATTAAACTACATTAAAGATATAACTTCAAATTGCATATTTAATTTAAGAAAGTAAAAATCCAAGATTTTGTGAAAATACAGGATTCTCTACAAGCTCTTCCTTTGCACCCCTCTCCTATAATCAGAAAAATCTAAAATGAAAAATCCCTAGCTCTTCAAATGCTTGGAAAGGAGAAGCCTGAATCCTTCACCAAAGAGGAACAGATGGGTTGACTGGAGGGACATAAAAGACAAAAAGATCATAAATTTTTATTCTACTTAGAAAGGGCCACATTCAACAGCAACAACAAATTAAACTGATTAAATTATGGTGTTCAAGTGAGGCACAACATCAGTTTGCAATACAAATTTTGGTTAGTAGGACTTGCAAAGAACAGATTTTAGCAGTTTACACCGGTAGGATCAAAACACTTGATTTAATGAACGGAAAGCCTTTGCTTTTTCAGCTTCGTATACTCAAATATTCCCCATAATTTTCTCAGGATGAAGAAGTTCAAGTTGCATTGATGGCATTAGTGGGAAAAAATGATGTGCACGTTATGCACACAGCTGGGTTTCTGGACTGCAATCTCAAGCCACACAATAACCATTTGATGCCCGAGACATGGCCTTTTCTAGCTTTTGCATCATGATTTTTCATACTGGGATATATAATTATAGTTTTTCTTTTCCTTTTTTTTAAAATTAAATATTAACTTCTACCATATGAAAAAAAAGTAAAGGTTTTTCTCTTTTAAACCCAAGCAACAAAACACGCAACTGATCTATATCCGTGTGCAAAATGTACTAATATACCAACAAAAATACTACACATAATTCAGTCACAACTTATTTGAATTACCAATATTTTGTGTTGAAGTGACAGGTTTTGACCCCCCTTTTATAAACAGTCTCTCAAGTGCACTTGAAGGCATTGAAAATCCCCCAGCTATGCAGACAGTCCCAGCTTCCAGCCCGGGAGCCCATCCCAGAGCAGGGGCACCAAGGGCACGTTTGGGTGGGCCCCTCTTCACCTCCTGGTCCTGTAACCCAGGGAGGGAAGTTCACCTCTCTTATCTCTCTCTGCATTTGCCCACTGCAACCATTTGTAGAGATACTAACCCCAGCTGCTTTTGTGAAAACAAACAAATAGCTGTCACACTTCAGATCGCACGGCGAGCCAGACGGAGGAGAGGGGAAGAGAAACCACTGGGGTTTCAGTGAGGCTGTGGTAAATGGAGAGTGATGTAGTTCTCACAACAGTATCAGTGCCTGGGATCTATTCAGAGAGAGACCAGGACTTCCAAGTAATTAAAATGGGAGACCTGAATAGAGTTCACTGTAAGTCTGCCATTTATTCCACCAAAGTGGTAACCCAAACAGGAGAGTGCAGTTGCATACTTTCACAATAGGGAGCCTACATAAATCCTCATGAATTTATATTAAAACTTGTCTTATATTCTATCAAGATGGAAGAACAAAAGAAAACAACCAACCTAAGATAATAAAATGCCAATGCTAATAGTGTCTATTGGGTTCTAAATACACAGGTCTATGAGAGACCAAGCTAATTTTTAGGCAGTCCTGGGGGCAAGGATTACTGGCTTATAGGATGAAGGGTAGAGAAACAAAAAACCCCAATGTGTTAGCGCTGAAGTGAAATTAAACCCCATGAAGAGTCTCACAGAGGCTCTAACTAATCCTTCTCTGGGTTAAAACAGACAGAGGAGGAAAAATACCACAATGACTTCCAAGTATTTTTTTCAGTTTTACACATTAGAGAGCTGCAAACAGTTCATTAACCCACTGCTCTCCAGGCAGCTTGCCTTGGAGAGTCTGATTATTCCATAATGGCATATGTGCCATTTTGTAGGCCAAGAAAGTCTTTTCAGAAGTCAGACTCTCACAGGAATGAAGCTTTGTAATGTCACAAAAGAGTGATACTGACTGGAAGGTAAGGATTTAAACGCTGTTGACTATTAATTTCTGAAACATTACCAATTACTTATGGCGTTTGCAAAACAAAAAGGTCCCTGCAACTTGAGTATTCTCAATATATTCACCTGCAGGAGTGGTTCCTGGTATCTGCAGGGCTCTGATGGCAGAGGGTGATGAACAGGGAAGAACAAGGGATCCAGGAGATGGGAATACACTCCCTGATCAGCAAAGAGAAGTAAACAGAGGTAGGAGGGAAGAGCTTACTCATAATCTTATTCAATATAGGTTGTTAGCCCTCTGCACAGCTCTGCAGGTTTTAAATGTCACTGGATAGATGGTTTGCAGGGCCATGGCCTTTCCCTCCACGAAAGTGCTCTTCAAGTCAACTTCTAGAACCATCAAAAAATCTCTTCTTCTGAGAAACACCCTAGCATTTACAGGATGCATTGCCCTAAGTAATAACTCCTATCTCTATCTCTGGTGGGCCTGGCACTAAGCTCCAATTCCTAGGCATAAATGATCACACAGACTTAAGAGCACTCCTGTGACTGACACTACTAATAAAGAAGTTTAATATAGCTGCACAAGAGCCAGCTTTTTTAACAAATATTTATCCAAGCCCAGCAATATAGTATTTCATAGCTTTCATGACCCATTCTGCTATTGCTAAGAGTTATTTTATATACACTAGAAAGACAGGGTCTGCTTATTTCACTTTTTACATATTCTTTTATTATATTAGAGTGTTTCTATGCAGTTTCCAGGTTTCATTACTCTCATGCCAATTTATGCACAAAGATATTACTGAGAAAATCAAAGTTAACAACTTAATAAAATGTTCTCCCATTCTTTTTGGAAAAGCAGCAAGGAAAGTATGTGACCCGACCTGGAAAAAAACAATCTTGCCTCCTTGCACTGAGCAGATGACAGTTAAAGGAAGTGGGGTTATTTTCAGTTCCCAGATATTCCTTTGACATAACTTGATTCCACTTCTGATAGAAAATAAAGCAGTTCATAAAGGTCTCCCTTCTAAAATGAAGGTTTTTTCTTTTAATGGCAAAATGCATGCAAAAAGCATATGATTATGGTATTTATGTTTCCATTAAAATGTCCTCAGCAAGCTGGAGGAGTCTAACCTACTATTTTCAAGCTATTTAGATTTACAGCAGCACAGTGCCTATTTTATTTCAATTTTATTTCAGGACAATGCACTCTTGGTGGGAAATGATTAAAGAGTGACAGCCATTAGGAGTTGTCTTTCTGCATCGTGCTCAGCTCTGGATGTCAGGTGATTGCCATAAAGCCCCACTGTATGGCATCCTTGTCATCTACATGAAAAGCAGTATTGATCAGTCGTTCAGCTTCTCTTCTGTGTAATGCAAAACATACTAGAGACATTTTTCAGCTAAGCTGAAAGCCTTATTCTCAAGAACCATGTTCTTGAGACACCTCTTTCCCAAATGATAAAATAAACATAGATTATACATTCCACCTCTGCTTCACTCCATCAATGCCTAACGAAGAAGTGAAAAACTTCTTAGCAGCCTGTCTCTATTCCCTGTCAGTGCACTGGATGGAGCTGATGTCACAAGGGCAGCTCATGTATATGCAGCTAGGCTGATCATCAATCTCTCCCAACATGTTTATTTATTTGTTTATTTATTTATTGATAGAGCTTCCTTTCTTCTGAGCAATAAACTCCTCTGCTAAGAAAGACAATCTGCTTTCAGTCTCTAGGATAAAGAGCAGAAAATAACTTTTTTAGTGTTACATCCATAACTGATACAAACACTGAAAAACCAAACCAACCAACCAAGCAACACTTTCTCCTCTAAACTCCACCAAATATCCATTAATGATTGAACTCTGGTGCAATACAAATCTGCATTAAAGTAGTTCTAAACCAGTTTCAAATCCTGTAAGGATATATTTGAGTAGCACTTAATATTTACAGGCTGGGTTTTTTTAATAGCCATTGTCAGTAAAATTGGCAAGTCATTGTCACTTACACACATCTAGCTGTGCATGTCTCCAATGAGTGAGTTAAAATCTTTTTCTCCTTTGCTGTATTTTGACATTATACAATCTACTTTCTATTTAGAGAAATGAACACACAATGTTTAAGGAATCACCATGTGCTTCCTACTGTTTTGTACTATGTGTCTACACTGATGAGCAGTTGACTACTTGTCCTCCACTTTGCTGTTCACTATTTGCCATGATACAGTTAAACTTACAACAGTTGGTGGCATGTGTTGATGAAAGTAATAGAGAGCTGGGGGAATATTAAAGGAAAACAAACCCTGACAAGGCCTCACACACAGCCACATTAATTCTCTTAGAAGTCATAAAAAAAATTGTCATAAGTATTCAGCAATGGTATGCAAACTATTATGGGACATTTTGTTATAGGCTCCTTTGTAACAGACTTTTAAATAACCTTTTGGACATACTTAAATGTCAAATTTTGTTTGCCACTAAGCACCAAACTTCAATAGAAATAACATTTCCCATATAAACAATGCTGCTTTTAATATGAACGTGCTAAAGATTTGAGACAGCCTGGCCATTCCCAGCTCCTGGCAGTTCAGCACAAGGGTAACACACTGAGTGATTTCCCTTTCCATCCAGGCTGGAAGCAACTGTCTCTACTTGGGTAACCTCTGAATCATCCAGAAGAAAGGAAAGGATGGGAGGGAGAAGAAGTAAAACACGCTGAAAATAACACTCACCACGGGTGAACACTCATGTACACAATATTTTAAGGATTCAGAACTGCAACCAACTATTTGTCATCAAATTTCTTGTAGCTTTATGAGAATAAATCAGACTGCAGAGAAGAGAGATGGAGGAGAGCCTTGAGCAGAGACATTTGGATGCTTGGTGTCAAAAGGGGCATCATAGGCAATGCCAAGTGAAAGAGGAAGGTCTCACTGCTGGAAAGGAATAGCAAGAAAGAGGCTGCAATGCACATGGGGTGAGGAGATGGATATTCTACAGACAAGGAGACAAAAGAGTTAGCAAGCACCTCAGGTCCACATGGTCCCAACTGATTCTTAGAAAAATGCTCAGATGATGCTTTCTTAGTATATCTAAGATAAAACTGTAAAAGATAGAGCAGCCTTTGGGCAGGTATCTCAGCCATAATCCAGACTCTCACACTGAACATTACAAAGGTCAAGCTCCTAGACACCCTCCACACACCTCAAGGAAAACTGAAAGCTGCACCCTCACAGCTCTTACACCTCCTCCACGCCCAGCCAGGTGATCTTTAAAATCCTTTCCAATCCAAACTATTTGTTACATGGTTCTATGACACACTCTCTCAGCATTAGGCCCAAAGTGCAGATCCAGCTTCTTGGAGAGGTAACTTTGAGCCTGAGACTGTGCACATCACTGCAACATTCCCCAGAAGGTCTCCTGGAACCAGGGGGGATTCACCATCTCCACAGCTCTCTTGTTGATACATATGTGAGGAGAGGAAAGAAAACCCTAATACACCAGACCTTCATGCCTCAAACCCCCGAACAGGTATTTCAGAGTACAATTATAGCAAATAATAGTATTTTTACATCTGAATTAAATATTTCTTTCTGGGTGTTTCTTGTCAAATATGGCCCCCTTTTTCACAGGACCAGGGTTGGTTTTTCATGCCTCATTTCTGGTACCCTACTTGCATTTTATCCCTTTGCTCAGGCCCATTGTGTGTGCTGGGTCTCTCCTTTTGTCACAGCATGATCCAGCTGTGAGAGACAGGACCCTCCGTGCTCCCGGAGCAGCCTGAATGTACAAAACTACTGCACTGCTCTTTAGTCCTACCTACCTGATTAACATCAGATTCCCCTGGCACTCCATTATCTTCCACTTTACTCACTCTCTCCTGGCTCTTTTATCAGCCACCACACAGAGTTAACTGGGTCACGCAGGTCTCCTATTTTGCTGTGCCAGGTTTGTATCAAAGAACTTTTTTTTTGTTGATGTGACATTGATGCCATTCAACTCCAGCATGAAACACTGCCTTTGGTCTAACAAAAAAAGCCATGAGAGTCACCACGTGGCAGACATATCCAACCAAGCTACCTTGATTTCCAAAGGCACAAAAGTGCTGAAATGTCAGGCACCTGGGTATACCGGTGCCAGCCAATATAAGGCTGAGGAATACAAAATTCCAAGGACACAGATGCTGTCATCTTTTAACATTATTTTGCTTCGTTCACTGAAATAATGTACATATACCCACAATATATAAATTATTTACTATGAAAAGTAGGCCTTTTACACAATGCAAGAGAATGGTGTGATTGAGAAAATAAAAAGGCAGCTGTGCAACCGATTTTTAGTAAAAATGTAAACATTCCACAATGCAGATGAAATTTTCTTATTTGCCATATTAGAGGATGTATATTTATCAATATTATGTAAAGAAAATTTCCAAAATAGATGAAGTGGAGGGTAAGGTACAACACTCTCAGTCCTCAAAGAGTTTTAGATATTTAGCTGAAACATAAATTACTCTACTACCACCTAGAACAGAATATGCAAGGTGAATGCCACTGCTCATGCAGAAGCTATACAGATCTCAAACACTGCAGACAAAGACATTGCTTTGCTGATTTTACTGAAAATTCAATATTTTTCTGCTGAAAGAATGAGGTAGAAAACAAAGTGAATGGCTTGACTATGAGCTAAATAAATAAGTTCCAAATGAGTGAACAATATGTCTTGCACTAGCATTTTAGTTTTAATTTTTGTAATCCTGAGAAAATTCAGAACTATAAGTTTACAATAGTAAGCCAAGAAAACAGGTGTATTTTCACTGTTAAAGCATAAAAAACCCCAGTGAATTCTGCCTCTCACTACTTTTACTTTATGTTAGTATACATTCCTCTTTTAGCTTCAGGTTTTCAAATTAACTCAGAACTCCATCAACAGAAAATAGAATTTTGCCCAGTTCCATCATAAAAACAAGAAAGACATAGTTCAGATAACGTAACTGCAGGAAGAGTACAAATCATAAGCTACAACCCAACAAGTAACTTAAAATTTGCTCACTTGGTCAATACTTAATCAAAAATCTCAGCCTGTTAGACTGAACTTCAGGACTACAGTAGGACTAGAATCCATGTAAGCTTTAATCCATTTTTGCTATATCAACAGTAACCTTTTAGAGATTTTGTAACAGTTATAAGTAGATTAGAAATGTTGTATTCCACAAACATATCTGCTAGAGCTTTGACAATAAACCTGATTATGTTAAAAATTTGAATGTAATTCTAACGATACCCAACAGTGATTCCAAAATTCCAAACCATCTGAAGAAAGAGAAGAAATGTAGTTACTTTGCAGAAAACAACTTTCCTACCCCATACTGTAACAAGTTTATTTGAGTAAATTCAACACTGTTCTACATAAAGGCTTTAAAAAGCCATTAACAGAAATCCAGCTCTGCCTTTCCAACTGATGTGGACAACCACGTCCCATGACCAAAGCAACACGAGGGCGGATTTTGATAGGGTGCACTGATTGATGTGTGGCGCTTACCTGTCCACAGGTGAAGACTTTGAGTTCCGTGGTTTCTTCACCTGGGCGTACAAGGCCTCCGCAGTCTGTCCCTCCCTGGGGCTCTGTGGCCGGGCGCTCAGCGTCACCGTGCCGCTGTTTGGGGAGTCGTAGGCGGCGATGCCGGCGTACATGGGATCCGCGTCGCAGCCGAACGCCCGGTTAAACTCCTGGATCTCCGCGTAGTCGCGCTCCCGAGCCTGCCTCTCCCGGAATTCTCGAGTTTTTGCTTGGATTCTGAAAAATTAAGAGAAGGCTGAAACCGATGGGTGTCCCCCCTGAGGCGTTTGAAAGCAGCAGTCAGCAGACCCTTTAGGTAGCCTATCTCAATGGAAACCAGTGAAGGTTTCCAGTTTCAGTTTGCCATGAGGTCTCAAGTTTACCTTGGACATTGAAACAATGCTAATAATCAACATTGGTCTTTAAGGAGTACATCTGATTATCCACTGTCTTTGGTTTCATTCTTAGCTAAACAATCACTGGCCATAGCTGCTGGTAAACAGAGTTAATCTATTGTTTCACGCTTCCTAGGATGCCTGTGTTATTACCTGGCCTTACATAATTTTTATTGTATTGTACTCCATTAAAACATACCAGATTTAATGGTTCTAATGCAGGTATTTAACGTACTTTCTTAGCTTAATACTACAAAAATTTTTTTTCAGAATTTAAAAACTGTGTAGGGATAGGACATGGATATATTTATGTTTGCATGCATGCAGTAAACAGCAGAAGCAGATTCTTGTAGGATTCCTTTGAGATGTGCATGCTTTTTAAAAAATATAAACAGAATCTGGCATCTCTCAAAAGCAGGCTGCATCTTCTCAGAAAGTGCCTTGTGTTAAAGTTACAAATGAAAGGTGATGCTGGACAGGGTTTTATATCTATGTGCACTAATTTAGCTGTATGATAAAAAGTGACAGATAGAAACAGATGACATTTAGCAATTTGACAAGCACAAATCGAGCAGAGGTCATACTTTCAAAAGCACATAAAGCTATTACAAAAATTTGATCAGGGCTTCGAAGTCTCTTTGGTATTTTATGAAATTTGATGTATTGCACACACATAAGCACAGCCAGCTGACCACACCCCCCCTTTACACTGTCTCCCCAGACCAGTTTAATATTCTGTAATCATCGCAAAATGAAGCTGTCTCCTCCCTTCCATTAGTAAAATGTGCTCCTTTTTCATCTAATTACAGCCATGGCTACAGAGTGACAGCATCCATCCATGCAGACTGCAGCTCCGTGCATCTCTGCTGTGTGCCATTTCCAAGGACATCTTGTTTGCCAACTTTCAACAAGAGCAGCCCATTCAAAGCCTCTGTCTCTTTTGAAAGCAAGCCTCGACTCTTCTGAAAATAGAAAAGCTTAAAGTTAGGTAACTTTGACATTCTTGGGAATTTTAAAATGGCCCCCTCAAGATTAGATTTGCAAAAACGAAAGGGGATACACAAAGGGTGGTATTCAGACTGCAGATAAAGACATGAAATCTCAGTGCTCACACCAGGTGAGCTCAGAGCAGCCATGTGTGCAGGTTCCCCGTATGGTGGCCGGGAGCTGTTGGCAGCAGACTCCAGAGTCAGGAACCATCCATGTGTCAGAGAATGAAAGAAGTCACTCTAGAGACACTCTTGATGCTGCTGCTTGTGCCTTCCTTCAGAGCTTGGATGCCCAGCCTTGACTGAGCTGCTCAAATACAAGCAGCTCTGGCCACCTGACACCCCCAGGTAATCCTGATGGACTTGCAGCTGCTGGGCAAGGACTCCCCAGGTCATGCTGAAGTCCCTGAGACTGTGACAGCCCAAATGACACAAGTCATCTGTGTTCAAGCATGTGAATCCAGCCCTGAGCTGGTATGTGAAGATCAGAAATGGCTCTTGGTCAGACTGAATCCCAAGCAAACTGTTCCTTTACAAAGATCACCATAAAAAATAAGGGAATACAGGGATGGATACACAGACATGTTTTCCCCCACAAACCCTGAAAGTATTGACCATAGATAGTGATTTGGGATACAACTGATTGACTGAATTACCTTCAACAGACAGAACCACCTACATTGATGGCTCAAAGACCCATTTACATGCCCCATGTTCAGTCACAGTGAAAAGAAAAAAAAATTTAAAAGTTCATTTTAAACAAACATAACTTTTTAATTTTGCAAATATTAAAATTATTTTATTGTTTGCTTTTTATTTTAATAGGGAAGAATGGAAGTGAAAACTACAACGCTAGTCAGCTGAGAGAATTTTCCTCTACAGTTTCAGCAACATCAGACTGGAATTGGTTTTTGTTTAATTCACAGTGGAGAGGGACTCAAATTTAAATGCAAAACTAATTTCAAATTTAAAGAGGGTTTCTGCAGGTCTATTTTAAAATAAAACCATATATTTTACCTTCTCCAATACCCCAAAACTGTTAATTCAGAAGTGTTACAGCCTTAATCACTTTGAAGGTATCTATGTAGGAGGAAAAGCAGGTCTGAAAACCACCTGTGCATGTTGATTCCTCTCACTGTAGTTTACCTCCCAATTTGTAGTCCAGTATTATTTACTCTGTGAAGAAATGTATTTATCTCCTTATATTTGTCCTCTGAATGAGAGAAGCAAAGGAAATCAGAAATTTCTTAGACATTGGTAGCTTTAATTTTCCTTTAAATGGATAATTTATCATCACAGATGGGAACACTGTCTGACACCAATTCGAAGGAAAAAATCCATGCATTTTAGATAACCAAAATTTCAGTGCATGAAACCAGACAGTGTGACAATAATGTGGCATAGAGTAATTCAATCAGAGGAAAACATTGTTACCTGAAGTGCTTATAATACAGAATTACCTGGTGGTTACAGGTGATATCTGCTTGTGTTACACAAACTGCTATGGGAGAGGGCAGTGACCTTCTGAGCTTTTTGACTGTGAAGATCACATCACTCCCCACAGGTGCAGACATGAGTTCCCTCATGAAAGGTTTTTATGTGAAAAACCTTTTCTCCTGCATCTGCTTATTGGCTCTTTAATAGTTTGGATGCTGAGCCATTTGCAGCCAGAGCATTCAGATTTTCCCATGCATGGCTCCATGAGGGATACTTATTCCCATTCAAGTGGGAAAGAACTGATTTCTGAAGTGTTATGGAATTAATTATGCCCATATCTACCAAAAAAATTTTTAGAGTATTTTCTACAATTGCTAATACAATGTATTAATACAAATAAATAGTATTAAAAATCAGAATCTAAACACATTAATCTTCCTGTTAATTATAAACAGAGTACCCAGTAACTGCAATAACATTTAACAAAAGATAACACTAAAATTAAAGGTATAAAGTGTCTGACTATACTGAAACCCAAAATGTTCCAATTTGTTTCTCTTAATTATTCTTTTGTGCTTTACATTTAAGCCAGTGTGAAAATGCTAGCACTTTCACATGACAAAAGTATAGGTATTTTAATTACTTAAGATATTTTTGAATATTGTTTCAAATATGGTTGGGTTTGCCTTTTCAAGGACATACCACATTTAAACATTATGTCTTTCAGCTTGAAGGAACCAAACAACTAGGGAAAAATATGTAGGCATACTCTTGAAAAGAATAAGAGCTCTCAGCTGAATACTGCACTATCCCTTCTGAATTATAATAGCTTTTAACTCTGAATATATTTTTATATAAGGACTTGAACTTAATGTGAAGCTGTATTTTATGCTGCCCCTCTGTGTGCTCATGTGTGTATATGCTTGATGCGCCCTAAATCATTTGTTAGCACATAGCACATCAAGTATGGATATGGGAAATGCCAGGGCAGACTGTTGAGGGGAAGATTAAAATGGTTATGTAAACACACTGTGCAGCACAGATGAGAACCAAAACTGGCTGTGTGCTTCAGCCCTAATCAGCAACACCCCCACTAATGAAATCCAGTATCTGGAGAAGTGTTTGACCACAGTGCTTTCGTTTCATAATGTGGATAAGTGTATTAAGCTGTCTTCACTGAATTGTATTCCTTCATGACATGGCACAATAAAAACGCCTATGTCTGAGATTTCAGATCAGCTAATTTTGAGGATTTATGGCCATCCTAAGGATTTTGTGTGGTTTGATAACAATAATAATAATAATGCTAATGCTTAACGTTCACATAACTCTTCATCATCAAAGAGTTTTTGCAGAAACTGCTAATCAGTTTTTCAGTATTTAAACTAAACTTTTAAAAATACAAAAGCTATCCCAAGAAGTTTCTAAGCCCTTCCTGCTGAAGTGTTAACACTGCAAATGTCAACAACACACTGTCATACTTTTGAGACTCAAATTATAATGTTCAGTATAAACTATCCTCATGCATTTGTGTGCCATTCAATTCAAAAGCTAATGATAACTGCCTCAAATGACAATATTGTTAGCTGCAGAACTTCCTATAATTGTTAGAAGAGCTTTTCATTGCAAGCTAATCCAGTAATGATAGACATACCCATTGTACACCAATTCCTATCTATGCACAGGAAATGGTGGTCGCAAAAAGAAGGCAAAAGCTTTTGCATGGCTGTCCCCAGGAAACAGCAGCTACCTTGTTCCCTTCTTATAAACTGCGAGTGGTATTCAGCTTTCAGATGAAGGCAACTACCATTTTAAACACCTAAATTTAGGTATCAAGGTAAGTTTTGAACTCCCAGGAGAGCTGGTCAAGATTCAGCCACAGCAGGCAGCTGCTGCATGGGCCAGCACACAGTTCAGCTGAACATCTGTAATATGGACATTTTGAGGTGAAGCCAAACCCTTCTCCAGGCTCTACCAACTGTGTTGAGTAGCCCTTCCTTGACCACAAAGGGCATTTAGCCATGTAACTCATATGTGGGTGCTAAGTAATCTTATTAATTTGGGATTCAATTCCACCCTGAACTAAATGTTTACTGCAGTTCTCTGAACTATACTTTAACTTTTTATACTTTAACAGAAAAAGCAAATCCATTGAGCTGGATGAGCTGTTGCTAGTAAAAGTGAATAAGCAAAGCTGTCAAAAGAAATCAGCCCTTATTTCATCTAAAGTTGGGAGTAGATTATAAGTATATCCCAAATCCCCCGGGACCTTCAGTCTCCTTTGTTTGGATTTTTCAATATTAGTGATTTAGGTCCTTACACAAAAATCACTAATTATCTTAATTGATAAGTAGTGGGAAGGATATTCATGGCTAGTACATTACATTTACCACTGCAATGGCACCAATGTCCTCCCCTAAGAGCAGAAAAAAAGTTGGCTGCTGTTTCTGGTGTGCAATTGCTTGGTCAATTCAATTAATCCTCCGGCTGCTGCCAGGATTCAGCTATTGCCCAAGTGATAATCCACACCCTCGTCTTTTCCACCGAGACTCACTCATTTACAAAATCAGTATTGAACGCTTGCAGTTCCACATATGTGAGATGGCTGACAATGTTTATTAAGGATGGAAACAGCATTGTGTAAGGACAGAAGCTTAATGACAAGCCATTCACGGCTGCCAGTTCTCAGTTCTTCTACCATCAGACTGGCATGCGCTGGGATGATGGATTGGAAACAGAGAAAAACAACAACACGTTTAGAAAGCCAGGCAGCTTGTTCAAGTTAGTCCAGCGGGATGAACACATTCAGCCCAATTTTTGCCAGATATCGTTTCTAATAAAGAGGTCAGAAAGTGCATTGGCCAGCAGCCAGATCTTGTCAAATCTGTCCCCTCCTTCTCTGCTAGTGAAAAATACCTTGCAGGCACAGCACACCAGGTCTCACTGCTCCTCCCCCAACCTTCTCTACTGCCTTCGGGGCTTTAATGGCCCTTTTTCTAATTTTTGGCAATCAAGTCAATATGGGAGTTTGTCCTCTCCTCTATTTTTCTTTGACCTTTGTCTGGAGCCAAGCAGAATTTTTCTGACAACTAGCCTTCTAATGAGGGTACCTTGATTATAGGCATTACTGTGATTTCACTCTGAACCGGCATATGACACTTAGCTTTTCTTGCCATGATTAGAGCTACTCAGTTATCACAGTTATAACCACCCTCAGCAGAGCCATCTGCTTCCCTGGGAAAATCATTCTGAAGGATCACTGTGCACAATGGATAATCCTGGCCACCAACAGCCACAGCTTGTAAATAAGAAAGTCACCTCCTCTTCCTGATTTCCCCCCATTTAATTCAAAACTTTTTTTAAAAAGTCAGAAAATACTGCTATGTAAATATAATTTTTCAATTGAAAGGCTAGAGACCCAACTTTCTCAAGTCATTAAAAAAAAATTAAGAGTTCTGCCTTATCTGCTATAGATATACATGTGTGACCAGTTGACTGAAATATGACCATCCTCTGACCTCAGACACATGAGGAAACACATGCAAAATGTAATCAGTTTGCACAGGCATACAGGGACAAAATCAGAAAGGCCAAAGCATAATGTGAAATAAAAGTAGCAGGGAGCTTCAAAGATGACAATAAATCATTGAGTAATTGCATTAGCAGTAAAAGGAAGAGCAAAGAAAAGGTTGCTCCCCTGCGTGGCAGTGAGGGAAGGATATTGACAGATGATGCTGAGGAGACCTGAGGCTTAATGGTTTTTCCCTTTGCATCTGTCTTCACTGAAATGGTTGACTGCAAGCAGATGACCAGCATAATTGACTACCACCAATAACAAAAATATCTTCAATATACCAGCAAAAAAAGCAGCTAGAAACTGGTTAAGGTAGTTGAAGTTCATCTGACACACACAACTGTCTGAGGCAGCCTCAGACTTTTTCAGCAACTAGGAGAACTTGTTGAGGATAGCTAAAACACTAAAAAACTAGGAAAAGTCAAACATACCTCAGAGAAGGAGCAGAATTAAAGACTCATGACTTTAACTTCAATCCCTCCTTAAGTAAACTACTGGTAAGCACAGAGGAGATAATGGGACAAGCAGTAGCCACCAAAAAGTTATGAAGAACAGATGTGGTTTAGGTCAGTCAGATTTCCCTTCTAAAACATGGGAAATGGCCTTGTGAACAGAGCAGAAACAGTCCCAGGCTAAGAAAAACAGCTAGGGGATGGATGCAATAGGTTGAACAAGGCTGCTCCTACGTAGTATCTAGAGAATAGATTCACAGTCACCAGAATGGACAGATTGAGATATTTTCTATGAAGATCACCTTGAATTTACTCAGAATTTTTCATTATTAATTAGGACACTACTGAATCTGCAGAAAACCCAAATGAAGGAACTTTGGAGGAAAGGATTAAGATTTCAAATGTTCTTGAAATACAGAGTAGGCTATAAAAATAGAATTAAATAACAGCAACTAGAAGGTAATTTACATAGTTCAAATAAATAAACAATTAATTAAACGTAGAGAAAAAAATCTGTGAGTTGCTTTTTCAAGAATGGATCTGGAAGTTCTATTGGGTAACATATATGAGTCAACAACATCAAGCTGTTTGGGGAAGAAAAACAGAGTGGGGACATAACAGCCATCTGCAAACACCAGAGGAAGAGAATAATGTGTTAGGTATTTAACTGAAGGAAGAATAACTAGGATACTGTGAGCAGGGCAACTTCCTAAACAAAAGGCAGTGGAAAAGACTGCCATAGGAAGCTGTAGAGTTTATTATAAACCAAGAAAATGAAAAAAAAAAAATAAAACCAAAAAAAAACCCCACCAGGATGAAACAAGCATCTTGCAGGAATAGCATATCATGCAGATACTACCTTTAAAAAGTGATATAGTCTCTCTTAAAGATCTATAATTCTGCACCTCCATAGAAATTTTACATACATATATTTCCTACATATTGGTTTTACAACAGCTGAGAAATGTAACAAGGACTACATTTTTTTCATTTAAAAGGCTGCCCATCATCTCCAAATTAAAGAAATGTATCTACATAATCAGACAGTCTTAATTTTCTTTCTCCTTCAACAATCACAGCCTATCTGCCAATTAGAATATGTGATAGTACTTACTGTCTCTCTGAAGATCCCCCCTCCTCAAATCAGAAGAGATGCATGAGAATTTCAAAAACGTTTAATGAGCTACAACCCAGGAGGGCTGCAGTTAAAAAAGAAAAAAAGGTGAAGGATAAAGGTGATAAGGTGATTACTTTAAGTGCCCTAATATATTAGGGAGAGAACATTATGCTCATTTTTATAAGGAGCTATATTAAAGAAGGCTATTAAAGAAGGCAGCAAAATACAAATGAAGACGTAAAGAAATGAAAAAATGCAGGAGAGAAAGTAAATATTATGCATATGAGCAGGTGAAGTGCAAACACCAATTTGAAATCAAGTGACATTGATGAAACTAAAGGAGACATTAAAATTATTTCCTCTAACCTTGTGGAATCTCATATATTTCACCCCCATCCTTCCTTATCACCTGACCTTCTTGATTCACCCTTTGTCTTTACAAAGTGACGACACGTCCATGTCAGCAGGTTTGCCAGTATCTCAAACCTGCTTTCTTGGATGTTGCAGTAAACAAGTGAAAATCCTTGCTTACTTTGGGTTAAAAAATCTGCAAATTATCTTGCCTACACTTCAATGGAGCTTTCAGCCTACTTTACAGTTAACAGTCTGCCACATTGTAGGGTGGAGGGTTTGCCTGCTGTGCTTTTTTTAAAGAATACATATGTTTCAACCAAAGGAGAATGTTGCAGGTACATAGGCAGCATAGGTTCTCCATCTCCAGAACAAACACTACTTTGACTGAAATTTTCTGTCCTATTTTCATGTCTGATCCAAGGATCAGTGACCTCAGAAGTGGAGGATCACACAAATGAGCAAATGAGACTGTTACCCTGCTGGGAAACATGTTGCATCAAAGAACATTATTGCTGTCTGAAAGTAAAATGGAAATTAGTTTTTCTTTTACATAACAAAACTGGCCAGAAAGGCTGATATTCACACCTATGACAACAGGTTCTTCATCATTAGATTATCTTAGCTCTAATCTCCTATTTAGCTCTTCTGCTGGACTGAAGTAGATAGGAAGAGATCATGATATTCAACTATTGCTGAAACACAAGTTCCTGCTCTCATCCCTCCTCACTTTAAAGGCTCTGCTTTCCTCTTCATGCAGACTTGCTTGGACCATTTCTTCCAGTACATTTTTTTTTCCCCAACTGGAGAATAATTCCAGAGAGCAGCATTGGTGGGTAACATCTGAATTCTGCAGCTAGATGTGTAAGGAGCAGCTGTTCCCATGTGTGCAAGAAGCAAATGACATAGGCAAACCACATTTCAAATGGCACCATACATCATACCATGATTCAAATCAGTCATTCCCAGTTACTGGAGGCAGAAACTTGAGGTTGTGCTACTCTTATCAGTTGGTTGAACTGAGCCTATCCACCAGTCATGCTCCTCTAGCTGAAGTCCAGTAACACAAGTGGGCACAAAATTCTGCTGCTAGCTCTATTTCAGGTAGATTGTTCTGTGTTTCTAGAGTACTATGTATAAAATAGCCTAATCTGGAACATGGAAAATGAAACAGTATGAAGGGACAAAAAAAACAATGAAAAACCTCACAACAAAGCAAGGATTATGTGAATCTCATACACTGAAGATGAAAGAAAAGGAAAAGAGAAAAAAACCCCCAAACCAATAAAGAATATAGCTTATAAGTCAATATCTCAGCTCAGGACCCTCAAATTCACACCTACAGCACCTCTGAGGATTCACTTCTAAAACCTCACTGGGTCACAGTAAGGACAGCACAAATCTCCAGCGTGGCCAGAAACAGAGCCAGATGTCTCATAACTCCTAAAGGGTTTCTTCTAGTAACTGGTTACAAAATAAAGTTTGCAGCTGTGCTGTGGAGGGAGGATGGATCTGCCTGTTACAGATGCACCATTAGGTGTCTTTCTGGCTAGTCAAATACTTGCTGCTGCATTTAAGAACTATAAAAAGGAGTAGGATTAGTGCCTTGTTTTACTGTCAGAGTCCTCTGGTGCAGTGTGGAAAACCTGACAGGTTTTGAGTTCTGTTCAATTCAGCAAGAATAAGTTCAGTGAGTTAGTAACTGTGATACAGCTATTTTAATTCTCAAATAAGTCTCTGCCACTAAAGGAGAATTCTTATGACATCAGAGGACATGCCGCTGCCTTAGCCTGAAGTTCCTGACATTCTAAAGTGAAACATTTTAGTGCTCTTACTTTGAACTAATATGTCTAAGAGAGTACTGAATTTATGTGATCTACAAGACACCTTAAACTAATTTATAACACAGAATATTATAAAGACTACCTAAATTATGTTTTTTTCAATATATTGCAAGGGACTTGGCTGGGACTTGGCTAGACCTTGCCCAGTGCAATGTATTGAATCACTACAGAAAAATAATAAAGAAAATATGCTTTTAGCATGATGTCTTAAAACCTCTCTAATTACAATATGTAGTTAGAGAATATGTGGTGTTTTGTTTGAAAAACTACTCCACTAACTATTATTCTATAAAGGCTTCAATTTACATAGCTCCCAAAGTCAGTATTTTTATGAAGTGGAACTGGTCTGAAATGTTTTTCCAAAGCTCAATATTCACATGCTTCACTTCTGTGTTCTCTTCCAAAAATTATTGCCATTGATTTTCTTTTTTCATATCCTGCACCCTTATCCATTATGTAAAAAACCACTGCCAAAAACAATGCTACAAATCTCCATGAAACTGAGACAAGCAGACCCCATCACAAAATAAGTGAGAATGAGAAACATATTGCTCTGATTTTCTGATCACTGAGGAATTTTTCCTCTCCTCTGTTACAGGCTGGGAAGAAGGTGAAAGTTTTAATGGAAAACTTCACTAATTACTTATATTCTGAATGTTTGCAGTAATGGTTTTAGAGGTAACAGGTTTTCTGAAAGCTGTTAAGTGGCATCAAAATAGGGCAGCAGCAAAAGTAAAGCTGAAACTTTGGGTTATTGCAAAAACACAGATAACTCTTAGACATTGTAAGAAACAAAAATCCTTTCCTTATCACAGTATGTTGTCTTTTTTCCTTAAAGTAAGATGAAACTGCTCAATGAAAATATTTTGCTTAAGGGGGAAAAAAGTTGGGGTTTTCCAATAAAAATATTATGGTCTCTCTGGGAAATCTGGAAAGACACCAAGAGTCCTGCTGTTCAGCCCCCTACTCCATCTGATACTTTAACAATTCCAGATGGCCTTTACTACAGGATGACCTTCCCTCTATTCTTTTATTATGACCTTTGGGTCACAAATTATCTATAGGATGCTGCTGTCATTCTGTAAGACACTGCTGTACTCTTTCATCTAAAGAATAAAGATGCTTAACATTAAAACTCATCTTTGTTAGGCTGACCTTCCAATGATGATCAAACCAGACAGTTATTCCAATCAACGTCATTGCTGCAGAAAATATGTTTCATTTTTTGAAACACTGACATTAAGAAACTAATGCATGGTTTTAAATCAAATCACTTTTGCAATTCTACTTGGCTGGAGAGCATAGCCTGTTATACTCATCTAAAATATCAAAAACATTGCAGCAACAGTTTTGATGAGTTACATTGATTAGAAGGATGTGGTGGGTTTGTTTTTTGTAAATTATTGATGTGGTTTTCATCCCAATGTCATTGATAGGAGGTAATAAAACTCAATGTAGGTTTTATTAATTATTTGTCTTTATCTATCATCACTAACAGAACACATTGAACTTATACAGGAAAGAATAATAAATAGTCCCAATGTACTAAATAAAGTAATAAGGTTAATTTCTTTCCTGCTGTCAGTAAATTCATGTTAGCAGTCTCTCGTCAGCTTGACATCAATTAATGATTTTAATTCCAGACTCTTGTCACAGTACTCACCACCCTTTCGTCTAATTAAAATGGATGATGCATGATGAAGGGAAAACACAAGACTTCTGTTCTTGTTGTAACATTTCTATTCATTAGTATACTTTTACAACAAAGGCCTTGTGGCTTTAATGGTACTAGAGAAGGATGAAGAGAAGTTTATCACATGTTAGAGATAAAGACCCATATACCCTTAGGAAAATATAATACAGGAAGCATTTTATGGAATAACCAAATCCTTCAGGGGAAAAATATTTTAACTATTAATGAACAGGCAGAATGTTTCCCTCTAAATTTAAGGCAAACAACGCGTGATCGACACCCACTCTACTCGCAGCCTTGTTTACATCCGCACAAAAAAGCGCTGTCAGCCTATTGACAGAGCTCCAAAAGTAACAGCAAATCTGCCAGCGCAGGGCAGACGCCTGACCCTCCTCCCCGGGCAGCGCCCCCGCGGCTCCGCGCTGCTCCCTCCCCGCCGTGAGAGCCAGCAGCGCCTCCTGCGCGGCCGCCCTGAGCATCCCCGGCCCCCAGAGCATCCCTGACCGCCCTGAGCCATCCCTGGCTGTCCAAAGCCATCCCTAGCTGTCTAGAGCATCTCCGGCCGTCCAAACCCATCCCTGGCCAGCCCAGAGCATCCCTGGCTGTCCAAAGCCATCCTGGCCGCCTAGAGCATCCCTGACCACCCAGAGCATCCCCCACCGTCCAGGACTATCCTCAGCCATACAGAGCATCCCTGGCCACCCAGAGCATCCCTGGCTGTTCAAAGCCATCCCCGGCCGTCCAGAGCATCCTCGGCCTCCCAGGGCTATCTCCAGCCATCCAGAGCCATCCCTGGCCACCTAGAGCATCCCATGCCACCCAAAACCATCCCCAGCTGTCCAGAGCACCCCTGGCCACCCAGAGCATCTCCAGCCACCCAGAGCCATCCCCGGCCGTCCACAGCATCCCTGACTATCCAGAGCCATTCCCGGCCATCCAGAGCATCCCCAGCTGCCCAGAACCAGCCTTGGCAGCCCAGAGAATCCCCAGCCACCCAAAGCCATTCCTGACTGCCCAGAGCATTCCCTGCTACCCAGAGCATCCCCAGCCGTCCAAAGCCATCTCCAGGTGTCCAGAGCATCCTCGGCCTCCCAGAGCATCCCCAATCGCCCAGGGCTATCTCCAGCCATCCAGAGCCATCCCCGGCTGCTCAGAGCATCCATGGCCACCCAGAGCCATCCTCGGCCGCCCAGACCATCCTCAGCCATCCAAGGCCATCCCCGGCCGCCCAGAGCCATCCCCAGCTGTCCAGAGCATCCCTGGCTGCCCAAAGCATCCCCGGCCGTCCAGCGCCATCCCCAGCCATCCAGAGCATCTCCAGAGCCATCCCCGCGGCTCAACACGGCTGTCCCCAGCTGACACCGGCGCCGGGCGCGGCCGCAGGAGCGATCCCGGCGGGGCCGAGCCCGCAGCTCCCCCTCCCGGCCCCGCCGCTCCCCAGGCACCGCCGGCCGGGAACGGGCGGCGCTCGGGGCACAGCGACGGCAGAATCTGTAAATGTAGCTGCCTCTGTAAGGCAGAGGAACAAAAGGTCATGTTTCCGGATCAGAAAGGGGGAAACCAGCACAGCGGGATGTTTCTGGTGCAGACAGAGCTATTCCCATGCACGCACCCAGCGCGGCACCGCTCTGCCGCGTTAGCTGCGCTCCAGCACAGCACAGCACAGGCTGCACAGCACAGCACAGGCTGCACAGCACAGCATAGGCTGCGACTGCACAGCACAGCACAGCTCAGGCTGCACAGCATAGCACAGGCTGCACAGCACAGGCTGTCACTGCACAGCACAGCACTGCACAGCTCTGGCTGCACAGCACAGCACAGGCTGCGACTGCACAGCACAGCTCAGGCTGCACAGCACAGCACAGCATAGCACAGGCTGCACAGCACAGGCTGTGACTGCACAGCACAGGCTGCACTGCACAGCACTGCACAGCACAGGCTGCACAGCACAGGCTGTCACTGCACAGCACAGCACAGCTCTGGCTGCACAGCACAGGCTGCGACTGCACAGCACAGCACAGGCTGCACAGCACTGCACAGCACAGCTGCTGCGGCAGAGCAGACGAACACTGGCCACACAGGCCCCCGTCTGACCGCTCTATCGCCCTGCCAGCATCTCCGGAGCCTCTGCCACAGCACTTCCACCAGCACAACACTTTAATCCTCTCCCAAAAGGCTTCTCCTTTATCTCCTCAAGACTGATCCTCCCAACAGGCGTTTAAGCGCTTGATTTTGCATCCGTTCCAATGGAAGTTGAGGAAGAATACAATACTAAGATTAAAACACTTTTATGGTAACACAGAGATTTACAGAACATTAGTAAAGCTCTTAAATCAGTGTATTAACCAAACAGAGAAAATATCCTCTAGACTTAGCTTCCAAGAGGAGAAGTGCCTCTAGAGGCGGATTACAGCATAAGCACTGTTTGCCCATAGATGGATCACGAACTCTGAATCATGAGATTACATGAGAATTGCAACTTTCATCTTTTAAGCATTATCCAGCAGTGAAGCATGCTGGATTCAGATGAATTTCTTAAAAACTTCACAAAGAGGTGCACTTAGTTCATTCCTCAGTTATCTGCTACTCAGGTACAAAGAGTAAAGTTGTTCAGGTCAGGGAGAAGTTTCTTTGCTAAAGGAACTCAGCCCAAGGCTGAAGATCACTGGCACATACGGCCTTGCCATGTGTGCCAAGTACTGCACATGCCTCTGCTAAAGAAGGGAAGACCACAGGCAAAGGTTTTGGATTTGCCGACAATATATATTTTCTAATGAGCACAAAGGTGAAATGGAAAGAAAAAGAATTTTAAAAAAAGCTCAAAACATCAAAAAAAAAAAAAATTGAAATAAAAATGCAAGGGTATGGAAGAGGGAGAAGCAAAGATATCAGAACCTGCTGTTTGGAAGGATGTCTCTCTCCAACAAAGACTACCAATAACAACTAGAAGACAAAAGCAGTAGGTTTTCTGAGCAATTCTGTCTTTTTATCTCCTAAGAAAGAGACTACACTAAAGGGCCTTGAAGAATTCAGAAAACATATCAGGGCAATCAGGTTGCAGGGCATCAATGTACACACTGGCTAAATATTGAGCAAACCTACTCTGGGAGGCCCCCAAAGACCAGATGTAGAGGTTTCTGGATTGGAAAGGTCTGTGGGCTTCCAGAGGTTTAGATGCAGCAGCACAAGGTGACCACCCATATTAACTGATTCCTCTTGGTCACTGACAAAAGTTTCAAAATCTCCTTTTGTCTATCCAACATTGCAATGCCTGTGTAAAACTATAAGCATTTGGAAGCTTCTCTAAAAGCTCAAGACATTCCACACATCTCCAGTCTGCAAAATCCAAGAGATCTTAGCAAGATGTGCAAACCATAGGTACATAGGAGACTCTGGAGTTGATAAAAGCCCTTCTGTAACAAAGCCACAAAGACCCAGGGCAGCTTTCTCAGCCCATCCACATGAATGTAGCATCTCAGTGGTGATTAGTCTGAGCAGTCCAGTGACAGAAAGATGACCACACAGTAAAGAGGGACTCCAAATTAGCATATATGTAAAACAGCTGTGATCTGGCACAGGACCAGAGCTAACTGAACTTGGTTCTTATTCAACTTCCTCAAGACTGCAGTATAAACTCTTTCTTAGGAGACTCAAGGCCACAGTCAGAAATCCTATTGCCCAGTCTTGCCTCAAGTTTTTGACTGGTGCCACTGCTGGGGAGAACCCTTTCTAACAGCACAGCAGAGCCCAGCCAGATTTTAAGATCAGTGCTTGGCAGATACTCAAGGATCATGCAAGCAGACTTGTTTTTGTGCAATAAACCAGAGTTAAACATAGTGACATGGGGCAATGTTCTATGGCCTTGGATGAACTGCTGTTCCAACATTTGGAGGATTTACAAATAGCAAGTATTTTACAGAATTTTTGGTAAGACTAGTGGGTGGTCTTATCAAGTACACCCCTGATTGTTCCAGTATTCCTTGTCATTGAAAGCTGGCTGTATTTTCAACTAGACAACTTCTTTTTTCATTCAAAATTACTTAAAGATTGTCAGTAAACACGCACCATATACATATACCATATATATCCAACACATATAGGATGTAGCTTAAGAGATCCACAGCTTAAGTGATACACTCCTTAATCAAAGAATCACAGAATCAATAAATTATTAATAATAATAAATTTAACAAAAGCCATTTTATTAATTTACTCATGGTAAACTGAAGAGTATTCTTCTTATTTGTCTCATAATCCATATGAATGATAGGTTTTAAAGAAAATACTGCTGTAAGCACAATACTATTAAAATTAATAATTCCATAAAATTGTGGGCATGATTGATTTTTTAATGGACTGTTCAGTTGTTCTCTGACCCCCCTAAGGATTTTTGCTCCTAGCTTCTCATACATAGTAAATTCATTAAATCCAACCTATTTCCCCAAAGCATTGCATCATTTTAGAGGTACACAGTATCAAATATCAAGTAAAATAGAACAAGTGAATTGCACTGCAAAAAATTGAGAAGACAAAAACTCACAGAAAGCAAAGTTAAAATAGCAGCCATTATGAGCCAACACTGACAGTAATATTTTACTCTGTCTCCTAGTAAACATTTTGAGGGATTGTTCAGTTAATTTGCAAGAGTACTCTTCATTAACAGCATGTATCTAACATCATTATTTTACAGGATCAAAAGGAAACTCTGCAATCTAACTGCAAAAACATTTAGTCTCTATGGACCAAATCAACATCTGAATTTTTTAGAAACATAAGGAAGCACCTCACACATTGGATTGCTATTTTATTATCTTTTATTAGTTGTACATGCGACTACCCCAAAGAAGTTGCATTCTCTTGTAGACATAACACAAAGGAAAGCAAATACACAGGGAAAGAGAATAATGGGAAGATAAGGACCCATGTTACTATAACATCAAGCTGTTATGAAGTTCTGGCACATGCATTTTCTGCAGTTTCAGTGAACATATAAAATTGTTTTTATGACACATGAGGAGTGAGATTCCAGGAAAGATTCAAATTGGTTAGCATAACTTGATGGACAGGGATTAGGATTTGCTCCATGCATTGAGGGCTATACAAATAATTTCATAATTCTACCTTGGTACCCAGCGTGACTATTGCAACCTCTCTTACACCATCACATGGACAGTCTACACTCTGACCATTCTTACTGAGAGAGACAGAGAGACACAGAGAGACAGAGAGAGAGAATGAAGAGAGAGAAACGTTACTAACCCAGGCGTCAAGTCTTTTTTCTTTTCATAAATGTACACGGCTGATTTTCTGGGGACCTCATGTTCCTAAGAAACCCTGAGGGCCAGCTGGGGCTCAGCAGTGTGTGAAGCCAGGGCACAGAGTGGTGCTTGTCTGGCCAACCATCCCCTGCCCTGAGCTGGGCAGAGCGGGCAAGGCAGCCTTCCTTGGCTCTGCTCCCCTGGCATGAGCTCTGAGGCTGCTCCATCCATGGGAAGGGAAGCTGGCTGCACAAACACCCTCATCACTTATTTCCTTCAATTCCAGTCTTCCTCTTTACCATTTAATCTGCAAGCACTTTACTTTTAAAAACAGTAACAAATTTAATGACTGCCTCACTTTTGTTAAAAAAGAAAAAATAAAAACCAATCAGACTAGAAAAAAAACCATCCAGGCACTGTAATCCAGCCACCTTCTACAATCAGAATGGACGGACAAAGACAAGAATAAATTTTTACATCAATTTATCATAGTATATCTGCTAAAGAGTAAAAAAATTCCCATGATATAATCTAAACAGATGGTCATAAATGATAAAGTTTCTGGAGTTTACCAAGTTAAACCAATAAACACACACTCCCATCTTGTCTTTACTGTAAATCACTCAACCCTAAAAGAACTGAAAGCAAACCATTTTAGGTTTAACTAAGGAGTCTACACAAGAGTTACAGTGGCTCTCTATTATACGGTGGCTCTAATATTCTCTATTAAGCTGTTAATGATGAAGCCACCATTCATGAACTTCTGTTCTTATTTGCAGAAGACCAAGGTGCATAGAGATGGTAATTAAAGAGATCATTACGACTAATTAATATCTCCTCTACAAGGACAAGAAAATGTCCCTCCAGGATTTCTGCATCAATCCTAAATTTATGGTGAGCTATAGCATGACTTTTAGATAAATAATTCTAATGCATAGTTCACTTTCACTGCTAAATATGCCTGAATCTATTTACCATTCAGCAATCAAACTTTGTAAAGTTTGTCTCCTTACTGAAGTGATGTCAAAGAGGCTGTATCTCAACTCACATCTCCCAGTTTAAGCTAACTGGTAACCTACACTTTTCCACATTTTGATTAAATTGTTCTGAGAGACACCAGAGTCTAGGCCCCAAATATCTAGGACTACAAGAGATAGGATGAAAAGTAGACTGGAAATATTGAGAAGAGCATATGACATATATATTATATAGGGGTTTTTTATGTTAAGGGAAGCTGACAAGGAAAAATAGAGGTGCTCACCACTCATTTTTACAATTAGCAGTTTAATATATATATATCATTCCATAAACAGACTTCATGGCACATAAATAGACTGAACTCCAGTGACAAATATACTGGTAAGCATAATTTTTCTGTTTCTCCTAAATTTATCAATGAAAAATCTAGATATTTAAAACTGAAGAAAAATACAAAACATACTTCATTCTATATAAATATTTGTTTTCTGAAAATGTCAATAAAATCATTTATAGAATATAAAGAGAAAGCATTTCATTTTATTACTTCAGTCTCCTCAATAAGAAAGGGAGATCTGCGTCTATAAAAGATGCTTAACACAGCCAAAGGAGCTGGTCATGCTAATGTCCAAAATAAATCCAGCTTTGTCCTGTTATTTAAAGTATATAAACATATCAACATGTGGAAAATTTCATCAGTGAAAATTGTACTTCAGTTATTTAATTTAAAAAACAAACTCTGTCTATCAAGGTTTAAGCAAATACTGAAGTCTACCTCTCCTGTTCTTGCTTCATTCGTATTCTCTCCTCTTCTGAAGTAAGAGCTTCCTGCACTTTTATTTTACCAGTTTTCTCACTCTTGTCATCTTTGCGATGTTTGCCAAACCTGTTAATAACACACAAAAAAAGAATCTAACTTGTGACATGTACAAAACTGTATTTTCCTTCTTCCATGACAAAGAGAGTTCTCTAAGGACTGCTGGGAAACCAGGAAGGGAAAGTGCAAAGATCTCAGAATCTCAATTTTTAGTATTTTCAGCCTGCTTCCAGGTTGTTGGGTTTTTTTATGTAAGTTTTTTTAATTTTTATTTTCACTTCACTCCTCTTAAAAGTTTATAGAATTCCTCACTGAAGAACGCAACAGACAAAAAAATAATAAATGGACCACATTTCTCCTTTATGCCAGGATTTTGGTGCCATTATTCTTAAACAGTCAAACAATGTTTTAGAACAGCATCTGTGCCCAAGGACACAGCTCAGGTTTGCATTAAGCAAAGGCTTCCCCACTTTGGAGAGGAGAGAGGGAGCTGCAGGTCTGACAGCTCCCAGGGCAGCACCAGCCCCACATCGTACAGGGGCCATTTCACCACACAGAGGACACCATTCAAAACTGTCAATTTGTTCTTTTTCAGCACCAGGGGTTCTTATTTAAACTTTATTACTCGTGACTCTTTCCCAAAGGGTGTTCCAGTGTGGGAGGGTGAAGGGAGGGATGGAGCTGTTGGGGCTGCCCCAGACAGAGATGGGAGCTGCCAACCCAGGGTTTGCCCTCTTCACCTCTCCTCTTCCCCTCTAAAGGCTACATTTCAAATTTATTAAGTTTCTTGCATATTTGCACATTCCACTGTTTTCAGGGAGTGAAGAATTTGGCATTTGAGATAGTTATTATTAGGACAAAGTTATTCCTATTTCTTAAGACATTTCTGATCTGTTCTGGAAGGAATGACTTTCATACAGAGCAAACCAAACAAACACTTTAAAATAACCTTTAAATAGATCTAAACTTTAGATGAAAATTTTCTATTTAAGGCAGAAGGGCTAACATGTGTCTGTTAAACAGTATATATACCAATTAAATGTGGCATCATTTATCACACCAAAAGCAGCAAGAATTTTACTTTTTTTATACCAAACGCTGATCTGAGTGCTGACTGACACTGCAGCACTTCACACTCAGGGTCACATCAAAAGTGAAATTAAAGCACTGAGAATTGCAATCAAACATGTCTAGCAATTGTGCCAACAGGACACCAGAAATGCTCATGGACAGTGAAATAAACCACAGAGTTCTTAAAGCTTCCTTCTGACCTGTTAATGTAACATCTTTAAAATACTTCGAGTTCACCAGGTATTTATAATATTTCCCATTGTTTCCTTTTGATTCTAGGACAAAACCATTGTGTGGGTTGAAGCACACCACACAGCAACCCTGCAGAATGATTAATTTCTGGCCATTCATTCAAGATATATTATTTATATTGTGTAATGATGTTTACAGCTCTTAGGGCAGCTCTTTAAAACCAAAACACAAAAAATACAGTATAGGAGCATGTACATGAGCTTTAAACTGTTTGCCCATTCTCCATACAGATTGCTCATGTCCAAAGAAATTCAGGCATCTGAAAACTAAAACTGTTTATTAATAACCACCTGAAAAGAGGATAGGCAGAGGACATGATGGGGTTAAGAAATGCAAAATAGGGTGTAAAGTTAACAAATCTAATTTCATAATATGTGAAACTTAAATTCAAAACACCAACATGCATCTTTTAAAACATCCACCTATTTATTAGAGAGTAATCAAAACCATTATACAAAGCATTTACATATATGACACAAGAGATTCAAATCAAGTTCTGGATGTTGTGCTCCAGACAAAAGAGATTGTTTAATTTAAAATAGCCCTAAAACCTCTAACCCAGAGAGGAGTTTTGGCAGAAAAACAGTGGAACTGAGCCACTCTGCCCTGACACACAGAGAGTGCCTGAGGTGGCACCATGGGTCTGACCGACAGAACGTGCAGAGCTGTGAGGAGACAAGCAGCATATGTGTCACTCCAGCACAGCATCTCTGGGATGCTCACATTTGCCTCAGTCTCCTGTCCTTCCTCAACTCAATTAAAATGTCAGATAAAGCAAAGGAATCAAACTCCAGAGTACTGAGTTTATTTATGAAAAAAATATCATTGTTTAAAAAAAATGGGGGGAAGAGGAGGAAAGAAAAAAAATTGGATTAGTTATTGCCCATTAGGTTTTGGCAGCAAAACAGAATTTCTGCCACCATAAATCAACTCATTGCAAGTGTGAACAGATATATAGTGAAATCAATACCTTATTAAAAAAATAAAGTACACAGGAAATTTCTAATAATCATTGTAAGCAATCTAATAAATGTCTGGTCAGGCTGCATGATTGTGAGGAGAGCATTTCTAATGTTAACATGTAATGCAAACCCAGCAGAATTCAAAGGTTTGAATTTGCAGATCCAGAGCACCCAGAGCTCATGTGCATTCCCAGAGAGGCAGAGGTGGCACCACACAGGGAGCACCTGCAGCAGCTCCAGGGCTCAGTTTGCTTTCAGTCATGAGCAAGTTGTGGCATCAACCCTTCTTCTCTTTCAGGGTGTTCTTCCAGTCATCTGGGAATTAAAGTTCCTTCTGCCCCTGAGGACCATCCTGATAAACGTCTCTGGCAGACAGCTCAGGTTCTTTCCCAGGCATTTCAGGGGGTGGCCACACTGTTCCCACTCTGACTGGAGCCTTCCCAGTGCCCATCTCTGGCAAGCTCAGTGGTCATCCCAGCAGTGGACAGCCTGGCAGGGTATGAACCATGGTGGTCTTGCACAGGTGCCTTCTCTGGATTTGTCACCCGCAGGAGTGATCTATCTGCCACAATCACCACTGCCTGGAACAAGTTCAGCAACGTTAACCACACTGTCCCTACACTGGAGCCTGGAAAAACAAACACCATCCTCCCCCCTCCCTGACTGGGGCTTCATGTTTCTGGCACAAGGCACAGTTGTGTTCATGGTGGCTTAACAGTCACAAAGCTTTGAGAAGATGCCAAGATAGCATCTCAAGAAGATGGTGAGAGAGCTACCAAGCAATTGAGAAAAGTGCTGAAAAGAACTGTGATGGAGAGACATTTGTACTCCCCCACACATCTTCTTTATTTCTGTAGGGGCAGTCAACACTCCCCACTACAAACAGCATTCTAAGTCTTTGGTAAGATTTATCTTGCTAGCAATAAATGTGTTTGTTATTTACTTCTATTAAAAGTGTTTGCTATTTACTTCTATTAAAAGCGTTTGCTTCATGAGGTATGATTTACAGTCATAATGAAACCCACAGCCCAAATCAGCATCCTCTCCACCAAATTTATAGCAGGTATTTATAAATTATTTATTTAACAGTCATAATCAAGCTAAGTTTAACTACAGAAATACAACCTCCAGCAGTGCCAAGGCACACCATTAAAACTCTCTCAGCTGTACTTGGGTGTGACTACTCTGGTGTCAAGCTATGGAAAATCACCTGTCCTAATTTCTTCAGGTAGATGTTTCGTACTCATATAAATGATGTTTCCTATTCATGAACATTAACCTAAACAGGACACTAAGAAAAAAGACTATTCAGACCACTGAAATTCAAGCAGTCTATGCAATAACCCTTCAAACCACCAAAAACACATCCCACAATTACTGTACACTGTCTCCACAGCCAGAGGTAAAGCCCTTTCTGCTGCTGTTTGGTGGCCCTTGTTTAGTTGTGTGGGTCAGGACCCCAGAATCACTCCTGGTATGTACAACACACTGAACTGAATGCACTGGCTCAATGCAAAGATCTGGCTTAACCTATGTGAAAGTTTCACCTCCTTACAAGGGCAGCTCCTCCGGTCCCTGACTTGCCCCATGAACATTTTGTGCTTGACACCTTCCCTGCAAACCACCAAGCTTTGCACCATTGTGAATCTTCCCCCTTTACTGCTCAGGTACTCAAAAGGAAGGAGAGATGGAATTAGGATCTATGTCCCATACATGACACATGGCAAATTTGGAACCTTACTGCTTCCAATACTATTTTTTCCATAATCCATATATTGAAAGACCTGGCACACCCACGTAATAAGCTCTCCCACTGAAGTGACTGGGAACAGCATAAGACTGAAACTCGAGCAGTGCAATCAAAGGTATGTCCCTTGTAAAGCAGAAATCACCATCCATTTGTGCTGTGTCACACAGACTCCCGATTTTGCAAGGCCTTGAGGACACAGCTGAGTGCTGTGATCCTGCCCCTCGCTGCTCCCTCCCCAGACACAGGCGCAGCTCTCTGCTGAGCGCAGCTGCTCACAGAGTGCCTCGAGCACTTGGTGATTTTCAGGCGCTCGTCTGAACCTGAGATGGTCTCATTCTCACTGCTGGGGGCTGGCTGCTGGGATACTTGTTGCAGCTCTTACAAATGTAAATGAAATGACAACTTTCCTTCTGATACAGACATGAGAACGCTATCGCTCAGCATCTGCACAGCAACGCTCCTTGCATTACTGAAAAGGAGGACAGTGCTTAAAAACAAAGGTAGAAACTACTGATTTTGGAATTAAAACCCAAAACCATGCAGAAAAGGAGCATCTGTGGCACTGATGTTCAGACAGTGTTGAGAATTTAATCCCAAGCTTGTTTCTTTTGCTGTTTGGTGCCAACAATTTGACTGCGAGTTATACAAGCCCAGCCTAAATCACTGCAGAACACATCAATGCACAGACACAAGCCACTGCATGATGTGCCACCAAATTACACACACAACTGCCTCACCAAGTCACCAAACTCATGAGGAAAACAGTTCTGTTCTTTGGGTATAGCTTGAGCTATTTACTCTGTCTCATTACCTACAGAAGCACAACACTGACCTGTGGGCACCACCTGCCTCAATCTCAATTATTAGAAGTTTAGCACAGATTATAATAACTCAGAGTAGAAAATAAAAGAGAAAAAAAGAAGTGCACATTTTCCTCCAAAATCCAAGTAATAAGAAAATTACCGTTCTGTTCATAAATTTCCTTTCACAGATATAGCTTAATACTTTGTTGAGGACACGAACTGCATGGTTATAGAATAATCTCTCCATAATACTAACAATGTTTACTTCATGTAACAGCTTGTTTATTTAGCAGCTCTCTCATTTAAACCCTGTTATAAAAAGTATAGCTAAAAAGTAGTTTAATTTTATTTTTGTAGCTGCACAAGCAAAGAAAAAACTTCTATGACTAACTGAAATACAGGTTATAAATTAAAAATACCCTATCTGTCCAAGAGTGTGAGAAATTGATGAAAGAGAGCAGCTGAAATCTTGTTCACTCTAATTGCCAAGATACTCCAGAGTTCTACTTAATTTATATATCCTTAATTCTCCTTTTAGATTAGGGTTGGAGAAATTTTCAAGGTAAGTGTTAGTGCTCAAAGTCATATTCACAGATCCACAGGCTTAATTCTTAAATTCAGCCAACAACAGGAATCACAGTAAGTGAAGAAATTAAAAATTGTAAGAGGACCATCTTCTAAATGTATGATATAGTACATAACAGCCAAGTTATATCAGAGGCAAGGCCCATCCTCACACCTCACGGTATTGGTTTTTCACATTATTATTAATAAAAAGATGAGAACACAGACCTGTATGCCGTAAGCTTGACCCTCAAATAGGAAATCTCGTGAACTTTGGATAATCTAATCAAACTAAAATGAATGCCCAAACCCCTCTGTCAGCTGGCTCACTTTCAAGCTCACTTGCTTGAATGACTGCCACCAACTAGGAGGTGACCTAATCCCAAGTCTGTCATGCTGAACAGAAAAGCACTGACTAACAAGGGTCTCCAGTGGCTTTGGGCCAGTGCATCAGAGCAAATGAACACTATGAGGCTCAACGGAGAAGACAGCTTAGCAGAACATTTAAAGAACAGGCTCAAGCTACAATATGATGCAATATATATAAAAAATATGTGAAATGTACATAAAGTACACATGTAGACATAAAGAACATGTAAATGATTTTGCATAAGTAGATATAAATACAGATAGGATGAGTGAAGCAAGAAGGATGCACAAGTAGCTACAGAAATTCCACATTTAGAAGTTATCTCAAATGTAGATTCAGTTTAAAAGAATATGTCAGCATCCTTGATACAACAAAAATAATACATGTGTAATCTGCTAAAAGGGTTTTACTCTGATGCGTTACTGATGAGATCATTGTCATCTGCCAAATCATCCACATATTTCATTAGAATAAAGAGCTACAGAAGAAACATGCATTAGTTGATTAATGAAAAAAACACAAAAATTGATTGAGACAAGTTCGGTAGCATTATGTTCCTTAATAGTAAAAAGACCCTCATTAAAAATTAACAATTGGTAAGTGTCTTGAGCTATTTTGTCAGTATTTTCTAGCTTCAAGGCATGCTCTTTTCCCCTTAGTAGCAAACAGTATTCACACACACAGAGACACACCTAACATAAACACTGCTTGAATGTTTTTGGAATGATTTCTTTTTCACCCTGCTGTATCAGCAAAATCCTATGATTTATATTGCAACATATTATTGGGACACACAAAACCTTTCTGTAGCTAAAAAAAAACAAAAACAAAAATACAGCACACAAACAAAAGCCTCCCTCTTTAGTGATGATCTGAAGGTTTAGAAGCTTTCCATTCCAAGCAAAATTGTGCAAGTGCTATTTTTAAAAACATGTTTTTAAGTGTAAACATTTCTATATTGGCAATAGATTTCTAGAAATAGCCTGTTATGTTAGTAATCAATTTAGTAGATCCACTTCTACTTGTTGGGAGGGAGTGGAGTGACTGCTGGAGTGACTCAGCAGCAGCACTGTCCTGAGATGACACAAAAGCACTGATGTGCAGGCACCTTGGTGCAGGAGCTTGTGGGCATAATTAAATCAGACATTGATAACTTCATTTTCCATAGATCTCCTTGCAAATGATAAAACTGATAAAGCAGCAATCCTTCTGGTGCAACATCCAGCAGAGGACCCCTGCCAGGAGAGTTCCTGGAGAACTCTATCATCACAAACCAAGAAAAGCACATTACAAAAGGTCACAGGTCACTCATGACAATTAAGAACACTCTAAAAGATACATCTGTATCTCTTCAGGCTGTGATATTTGCCTTCAAGTAATAAAGAAACTCGTGCTCAGCCACAAACACAGAACTTTAAAGCACAAGAACCCAAGTGGCTATTAGTGCAAAATATCAGCCCTTTGAAGTGCCCACCTTGGGCCTGAATACTGCAAAGCACGTGAAGGTCTCCTGTGTTCTATTGACACATTTTCTCCCAGCAGCCTCCATATCACCTTCCAAACATTAAAAAAACATTTTTCAGCCCCATTCACGGGGGTGTTCTAGCACATCTCACCAAACTAAGTTTACTCAAAAAGAACAGACAGGGTGGCCCAATGCTACACGTGCAGCAGCACTGGTGATTCCCACACCAACCTCCAGGAAAGAAGTGAAACAACAAATGTGATCCATAGCTGCTTCCAGCCAGGGAAATGTAACCTGCCTGCCTTTGGGAGCCACTACCCCAACTTCCAAGAAAATGGGTATGATGCCAAACTAGAGACATGTCATCAGGTTTCATTCAATTATTTTCCTAAACAGTTTTGATAACATTTCCTGAAAGGCATGACACAACAGGCAGAATATTATTCACACCAAGTCGCTCTCTTTTCACAACTTAAACGTTTATAATATTTACTTCCAGCATAAAATGGTGGAACTTTTAAAAACAGATTTCTTTTATGGAAAGACCATCTGTTTGAAAATTTCTAAACAGAAGATAATCTTCTTGCATTGCTACTTGTGATGGCCTGAAGCTAGCTGGAGCCATGGACAGCTCTAATGAATAAATAAATAAATAAAGCACAAGCAATCAGAAAAAAAGCCCTAACTACTTCAAATCACTGTAGTTGAAAAGCAGGCTGAGAAGTTCAAAGAAACTATCAAAAATTTCACAATGATACTACTGTAAAGAAGGCAGCAAGTAGCAGAGATGTCCAAATCTACTCAGTAAGCAGCACCACAACATAGTAAAAGTCACCATAAATTATTCATATTCTGACAAAACCTGTAAAACTGGGAATTGTGGTATCCCTGAAGGAGTCAGGAATATAAAAAAATCTTCTGCTTAAGTACAATTTTGTTAACAGTCATCAGTGATGGGAGCAACCACAGAAGTAGTACATGACATTTTAATGGACATTTCATAACAGTCTAAGCATTTTAAAGTTTGTGACCAAAGCTCTTTAATGCAATGTATGTATTCAAAAAAGAGAGCAGTTATTGACCACAGTTAATTGCCCCAAGCTTAAATTCGATACACAGTCTGCTACTTGTCATTGAAGAAAGTAGCTCATACATGTGACCAACTAAGCTAATTCAGTATTTTTATATCATCTCAATCAGACACATATCCTTTTATACTGTGATTTAATGTACTTAGAAATTCTCCTGTCACCCCTCTCAAACAGGATGTGCCCTTCAAGACTGCAGTGCCCTGTTCTAAAATGCAATACTAAACAGTAATTGAAAGACTGTAAATACAAATTGCAAAAAAAACCAAAACAAAGCCTCACATACAGAGCCAAGAGCAGACTCCTGCAAAAGCCTGAGTGAAGGCCTGCAGTTTGTTAACTCACAGACTGCATACATAAAAGCACACACACAATATGCAATACATAATATATGCATACAGAGGGATAACAAAATATTCCCAAATGCTCAGCAGCAACTGCTGCCACTATTAACAAGTTCTTGACAATCCAAAGCAAAATGTGCTCATTCTTCTATAACATAAGCAGGTTTTCTATGAAGAAGTAAAATCCCACATCCCAGTGCCACTGGGTGCCAGGTCCAGCTGCCCATCCCTGGCTCACACTGTGCCAACAGGTGACACCTCCTTACCCCAGCCCTCCCCACCTGCCCACAGCTGCCCTGCAGCCACGCAGCAAGGTGGGCAGCCTCTGCTGCTGCTGCATTTGCCGCGCTCCACAGAGGAGTTTAAAAATTGTGGGCCCATTTAGGTAGGAACAATACCACATTGTGTGCCTCTAATTACTGGTGTCCACTCAGGATCCTTAGAGACAGCGTTTCAGCCGTGGCTACTCAGCAACGCGTTCTCTCCACAACTATACTTCTAATTCCTGCTCTGTTCATTTTAATGCATTATTGTTTCCAAATACAATGCTTCAAATTGCAAATTATGTCTGGCTCAAGGGCTGATTATGAGAAACACTAGCACTTCTACCTCTGTGTGAATAACTCTGATAATAATGAGTGATTGATTGAGCTCCAAGAAGTCCAAATGATGAGAAGGGTCAATTCGAACATTTTTATTAGCTTCTTTTGTTAAATCTAACACTTTTCCAGGCCAGAGACAAATACTGCATTTGGTTACCATGATTTTTTTGCAGCCCTCCCTACAGAAGTACAATTTAGAAAATGGGTACTGGTCTAAAGGCAGATCTTATAAGAAATGCTAATGAAACATAAAAACCCACCCATTTTACTGGCACTCAAGAGATGGCCAAAGAAAAAGAGAATGAAAAGAAAAAGTTGCAAAGGAAATTTGCTTCAAGACTTTTCTGCCAGAAAAGGAAAAAAAAATCCCTCAGTAATACTAAGAGGCATCACAGCTCCACTTCACAACCAAAACACTTTGCTTAATAGGCCTGCTGTAGGTAAAGATGAGCTACAACATGAAAATCACAAAAAATGCTCACTAAGCACATGCAACAGCAGAGAAATTAGGAAAAAAATGTAGTAAACAAGCTAGCTAGACCAGGAAATTGCAGTTACATTATTCCAAGAACTTAAGTCTTGCAGTCATGCAATTAAACCATATAAAATCAGCAAAAGTTAACTTAGACACACAAAAAGTTAATCAAACTAGCTGCAGTTCATCCAGAACCTTCCAAAGATTAAATTTTCCCTACAGATCTCATTACCTAGAAATGTTAATACATGAACCAGCACTTTTTCTCTCAGTTACTAGAGATCTTTGTTGATGCACACCTCCTAAAAAATAACCTCTGCAGGGTAAATTAAGCAATAGGTGATGTCTCTGGATCTTTAGCCTCATTCACATATCCACACTTACAGAAGGTAGAGAAGCCACAGACAATTTCCAGCAGAAGACCAAAGTCAACACTGTAGGACCTGTGGGGCAAGTCTGAACAAAATATTCCTAAAAGCTGACAAGTGTGCAGCTGTCATTCTCTTCTCTAAAACACCAAAAATCAATTCCCCTCACTGAACCATAGCACCCTAGTGCTGATGGCTGTGGGTTACAGTTTAGGGCCTCCTGTCCCATTCTGGGTTTCACAGTGCCACTCAAGTCTCCTTGTGGCTAAAAATAAAGTCTAATTCTATAATCAAATTAATAATGCCAAGAGGACACCTTTACAAGGTACCCTAGAACACAATTCATTTGAATGCTCTTGAAGTCTTCAAGACCAGGATGGATGGGATTTTGATATTCCCACTCAGGAAGGGTTCTATTAGAACTAGATGATGGTCTTAAAGTTCCAACTTTAACCATTCTGTGATTCTATGAATCCACATTATCATAGAAAGCAGAGAGCAAAAAGTAACAGGCACATTATTTTGAAAGCTTGCTACAAAGATAGGGAGGGCTATGGCACAGGGACTCAGCCTGAGCCAAGGCTCTGGGAACTAAATATTAATATATGTCACTGCTGGCTCCACATACCTCTGTCTCTTCTATCAGCTAATATACTCTGCAGCAGGAAAACTTAGTTTCCACATGTTGTATCTTCTGGGTGGAGAATTAAGAGCAAGGCTTTGCACTGCAGCAGCAGCACCAGAACATCCATCTCTGGAGCAGATGCAGCAAGACTCAGGTGGATCTTTGCTGGGACAGCAGTCTGACAGCAGGTCCCTGCAGCAGCTGCTTCCAGGGCTTGCCCAGAGATACCTGGAGCCCAGGAGATGCCTGGCATCCTGTAGCTGCCAGCAGTCAGAGCCTGAGCTGTCTTCATGGTAAGAATTTGAAAGCAGTTGAAATAACTATATCAATAGTGATTTACACTGCTGATTATTTTAGGGCCAAGCTGGGAGCTGAGATTTTTTCAGATTCAAAAGATGTACAAAGCAGGACTTGCTCAGGACTAATTACAGGCAAGAGATGTGGGGTGGTGAGTTGGGGTGGCTTGTTTCTTCATTTTGTTTCTTTTTTTTTTTTCCAACCCATATAAATAAGCTCCTAGCACAGAAAATCTCAGACCTGGACCAGCCCCATGCACACTGACATTTTTGTTCTCATTTCTACATGCTCAGGCACTATAGGAAGCAAATGACTAGGCCTGCATTTATTTAGAAACCCAGAGAGATGATGTTTAAAATAAACCCAGACTTGACTTCAAAGATATCTGGCTCTTGAGATGTTCTTGAAATGATAACAACTCTGCTCAGGCTCAGAGTTGCACACAGTATACAGCAATTATCACTGCCATTTCACTATTTCTTCTGAATATATAGCCTAAAATAAATCTTGAAAAAAATCCCCAACAATGAAAATGACACTGATTCTCCACATTTCCTTTAACTTACACAAGCAGTTTTCTTCCTTTGGGGTTATAAAAGGCAAATAGAACTAGCAAAGTATTTGGAGCTCTACAGATGATACCATGAATCCTAATGGTTACAGATTTTAATATTGTAGGTATCATTACCTGCTCAGCAACATCAGAGAAAAGAAATACTTTAATTGTCACACTACATCTGAAACTCCTGCTTGTGCCAGCATGTTGTGCTCTGAATTTCAGGATTTTAGCACTATGTGCTAAAGACAATGATAGCATCTATAACAACATTGTGAAATATTTGAGATTTATTTGTGGTATGCTGCTGTTGAAATGTGTAACAGCAGTTCAGCTTGCATGCTAAACACACCTAGTGTTGAATATGCTAGAGGCACTTGCAATTGGTATAAAAATATACTACTTTATTACTGTGGTACTGAAAATTGCTGATAAAGATAAGATTCTAGATGCATTTTTGTTTTTTAATCTTCTTTTTCAGATCATTTAAAGCTAATCCGTAAGCTTTGCCACTGACTAGACATTTTTTACCAAGCACTACTTATAACAGCATAGCACGAAAAAGGAAACTACATACATTTCCAGTGATTCATCTCTCCAACATCCATCCAGCATTCATCCACGTTCAAACTACACTCAACACCAGTATCTGGGAGCTCCAGCATATGTTTTTAGCATACATATATTCCATATTTATATAATGCAGGAAACATTATGACATCAAAACCCCTGGAGACAGTAGCATGGACAAGGTACTATCCTAGTTTTAAAATGAGAAAATAGTTCCTCTTGAAAGTTTAAGCAGCTTGCCAAACTCCAAGAGTTTTTGTACTGCAAGCCCAAAAAACATTAGGACTAATTATGCAGATTTCATTGACAAAGCTAAATTTGCGAAGTTAATAATCAGTTAATATTGGCTGGACTAGTTATTTGTAACTAGAATTTCTCTACCAACACAGCATTTCCAACATACTTTTAACATGACCTATAAACTCTTTAAAACAACCTATCAGTAGTAGGCTGTTATATTTATTGAAATGAGTCAAGTTCAACAAGTAGTTTCATGAAACTATACTATGTTCTTTTTCCTTTTTGGACTTGGAGCTACAAGACTGATAGCAACAAAGTCCTTAAAAAAGTGTTACCATTCGTAGAAACTAAGAATGTATCTTCTGCAAAAGCAAACATTTCAAAATTTACTGTTAACCACATCATCAGCTAGACCAAACATACACTGTAAAACCAGTTCTTGAATTCATTCCAGTAGGGTCTATTTTATAAACATCTACAGCCCTTTCTTTCACTTCTGCTTATTGTAAGTTTGCCCAGAAGTGGTAAAATTTAATACACAGTGGAACACTACATTAACTACTGAAATGTTATTGCACATCAAAAAGGTTTACTGCTACTTTGTAAACATGCTTACCTGAGTGCCATAAAATGCTGACATAATGAGCCAGATCTACTGCAGTGCACTGCAATCAGGCCTGGGCACTTGAAATGCAAAAGCAGCTCCTTGATAAAAAAGTCATTTACACAATCTCTAAGAGACATTTTTGTATATGGCATACCTCAAATTTTGTAGTATTTTGGAATTAGGTAAATATACCCCAAATGATCAGTAACAGGACAAATTGCTCAGAACAGAATATGTGCACACATTGTGTTTTGTACTTGAGCACAAAGGCAGTGTCTCAAGAAACCCCTGAGCTACAGATCCCTGAAGCCCTGGGAACACCTGGTCACCCAGTTCTGGTATCCCAGCCTTGGGAGCTACAACTGCTCAGTGTCAAAGTACTGGGATACAGGGAATTCCTGGGTGTCATTTAACTCTTGTGTGACCAAATTCTTATACTTTGACATTAAATCCTAAGGAATCAGCCAAACATGAGTGGAATTAAAAAGAACTCTTCCTCCCCCTTCAAAAGTAAAATAAACTTCTTCCTTTTGTGACTGGCCGAACTACAAATGCTTGAGGTTTTACTTGATATATGTACTTTGGGATGAAAATGGAAAATATCAGCATTAATGCAACACTAATTTTAGATATTTAACAAAAAACAGGTGACATTTTCTGGTGTAGCATGAAATAGTAGAAAGAAAGATTCCTGTCAACTGTTTCTTCCCCAGTTCCACAGAAAATAATCACCTTTTCTAGCTCAGTGGATCTTATAAGGCACTATTACCCCATCAGACAATCAGCTCAGTATCCTAACAGTTGCCAGTCCAAGACAATTTGGAGTAAGATGCTTGGAAACACAATGAAAAAACACCAAAAACCCTCTTTATAGATAAATTATTCCTTAACATTTAGCATGCCATGAATGTAAGGAGTCTCAAATACAGGTATGTTACTTCCTATACTCTTGGGGTCCTGTGAGGGCAGCAGTCCCTGAGGATAACACAAGGTCCTTTAAAATGTCATTTTTTTGCATGAAAATCTTATTGTACATGCACATGTTCTTGATTCATGAGAAGCATAAGTACACGCTGGTTGATTCACATTTTTTGTACCAGCAATTATTCAGTGTCTCTCATTCCTATCTTACCAAGGACAAATACTTTTCACCAGGAGAGTGGTTAAGCATTGGAACAGGTTGCTGAAAGAGGCTGGTGACTCTCCATCCTTGGAGATATTTGAAAATAAACTGGCCATGACACTCAGCTGATGAAAAGTTGAAGCTGGGCTGCTGTGAGGAGGAGATGAACCAAGCAGGAAACCTTTCTTGCTCAAATCACTGAGCGCAGTACTTTGGATATCTCTTCAGTTCCTTATGATTATTTTTCTTTCCTCTAGAAGTCATCAACAGATTCAAAGTGGGGGAAATACAACTTCTATACCCCATTGTCACTGTGTTTCTAGTATTTCCCTCTCTCTTATTCTTTCTCCAGAACTTGTGTTCCTCTTAGTTTTTCCTGAAGCAACAATTTAAAAGGCTAAATAAGGCCTCTGAAAGCCTTATACCTACTATTTTCCTACTGCATTCAGGGAAACACAGGTGCTCACCAACTACTTCTGTGCCAGTGTATTCTATTCCAGAAATTATACACTGCCTTAATCCCATTTTGCCATTTTCACTGAAGGGTTGCATAATTATGTCTTCAATGACTATTTCTTTGCACAATAGTAGGACAAGTTAACATCTAAACAGGAGGCATCAGCCTGCCAACACAGCACAAATACAAATCATTGCTCCTGGGGACTGAAATGCAGTGGTAAATTGGAGCTTTGCTTTTTAGAAAAGGATCAGCTGTCCTACAGCTGCCAACTTCAGTACCTTAAGAAAATGTGACTTAACCACCTATGTCAACCCAGATACAAAACTATATTGAGTTGCATTCATTTTCCTCCAAGTCAACATTCCTATTCCTGTTTTTAAAAAGGATTTTCAAAGATGAGTCTGCTTTAAAAACGTAATCTACAGCATCCACAATATATACCAATGTACAGGTACTATCAGTAGTGACTTAAACCTCTAAAGAAGCTTTCCAAGAGATAACAAAACAAATGTCATTAACAGAGCTTTTCACCTAGCAAATATTTCATGTATAAGGACAGTATTTATTTATGATGCTTCATTATGGACTAGGGCACTGCCTATTTAGTCTTCAATTATCACACGAGGTGGAAGAAAAACTCCTATTTCTATATGAGCTTAAACTGAAATTGACTTTGAATCTCTGAACTGTCAACAAATTCTTCCCTGAAAAGGCTGGCTTTGCAGAGATTATAAAGAAGGTGTCATCCTTGACACTTGTGTTCTATATTCATCCAGCAGGTCTGGAAGAGAAGTGTGCAGAACGCCGGGCAGGATGGTGGGGGGCTCAGCTGTCACCCTGCCTGCCTCCCTCGCTTGCTTTGCAGGCAAAGACAGTGCTGAAGGTGTCAAAGGTTCTCTATTTAAAGTCGCTGACAAGCAAAGGAAGAACACTGGGAGAATATGTTAGCAGCCACTATGAACTCATCTCTAGTAACAAGTCATCCTGACACTTACTTCTGGATGTTAGAAACAAGAGCCCTGATTCTATTGAAATTTAAAAAGAAAAACCAAAACAACCAAACCCCCATACACTATACCACCATCAGATTTATAAGTTCAAGATTTACTCTGGGAAAATCCAGAGTAAAGAACACACAGAGCAAAATCCCTGCTTTCTGTCAGAGTGACAAACCAGAAAGCCACATGTGATTATGTTAATCTCCCACTTCAAATCTCCCTTGCACAATTCCATACCACTGCTTTCTGTGTTTCGTTTAAAAGTCATAGAGTTTACTAACCACTTAATGAAGCTGCATTCCTTAAATCCCTGACAGATTATGTGAACTTGTTTGGTTCAGAAACATAAATTTGCCATTCCACTACCCCCTGCCCCAATGACATCTTAGTCTAAAGCGGGTGTGCTCGGGGCTGCAGGCAATGAAACACACCTCTCCTCAAAGCAACTGCCTCCATCCAGCAGCAGGCAGAAATGCACAGAGAAAGCAAGGAGCACTGCTTATCTTTCCAAAAAAGAAAAGTTATTTCCAACCAAGCTTATCTCTTTCAGTCCCTTATTTAGTTTTAATTGGAAAGAAGTAAGTGTAGAATATGAAAATGCTTTGAAAGACCCTTGTAAGAGTCCTGGGTAATCATCTGCATCAAAGATGACAATTTGCTGCATGGCTGATTTGATTTGAAAGGCTCTTCTGATGCTGTGTGTCCCAATGGCCAGCTGAAACTTTGAAAATGGATTGGGACAAAGCAGCCCAGAGGAGCACAGAAAAGGTGCATCAACAGTGTCCAACTTGCCGAGAGGATGAGGTCGGTGCTCCGCCTCTAAAGTGAAAGGACATCCTGCTTAGACCTGCATCCAGGATTATAGTAAACCATGCATTTTCTAGCTGGTGGCAGAAGGGGGGAAGCAGATGTGGACTTAATGACAGTTGTGCCAGCTGGCTTGTAATAGCAGCAGGCAAAAACCAGAGCACAAATGACCCCAGATTCCATTTACCTGACCAACGACCCAGCTCAGCGTTTCTGATGGAAGTCTCAGCACAAGCAGCACAAGCTGTCGGCAGCGTTCTCATTATGAGCATTAGCAAACCCAGGCACAACTCAGTGTGCACACAATGAGCTTCCAAGTTTGAAATGATGCAGCTGATGGGTGTTTAAGCACCAACCTCCTCCTCTGTGTTCCAAGGCTCAAGATTTATCGTGTTTTATTCCATGAGCACTCAAGAAAAAAAACCCACTAACTTTCAGAGCTCATTCTCATGTTTTCTATTAAGGCCATATATCAGTAAGTGTCATTCACCAATACAAAGTCCTATTAGTCATGCTTCCAAGGAAAATGTCATTATTGCTACTGAATGATAGAAATCAGACCACAGATTTTGTTTTATCAAGTTCGAAGTATTTGCCAGTCCTGCTGATTAGGATATAATTCAACAGTATTTTACACAACTCTGACATGTTTTAGTTATTGTGCTCAGTTAAAAGTCTGAAGATTGCTATTAAATGAAAGAGAAAGAAGGTTATTACCAAATCAGTGGTATAACCTTTGTGAGTTGCTTTTCATCTCCTCACAGACATTACAATGAGAAAACTTAAATGAAAACCAGAATAGGCAATACAAGGAAGTCATGTAACAAGCAACAGTAATCCACATAGGTTATTCTCCCAAATGCCTAGTCAGTGGTCTCAGATAGCTCATGTGGTTGAAATGTGTAATTCAGATCTACAAATAGTATGTTTATAAATCTGGACATGTCCAGTGTGCCTTGGAAACAGCTGTGTGGGGGGATAAAACCAGCCAGCAATATATCTGATTTCAGCTAAACAAGGTTGCAAACTGAATTATCTAATTCCTCTCATAGAACTGGAAGATGCAACACTGCAAGGCTCACAGTAATCATTTTAAATGTAATTAAATGCAATTAGGATTAGATTTTAATGGTAATCTGGGGATATTACATTTGCATTGGTTATTCAGTGCATTGATTTACCCACCTATGTGCTACAACACTTAAAATGGGAATTAAGGATCACCATATGTTATGACTTTACATCTCCATCAATATTACAGGCCAGATCTTAAAATGTGCAACCTCCAATACAAAAAACATCTATGCATATGATTAATTTTGAGCATACAGTCTGGCTCTGTGAAGCTCAATACACAGCGCTTATGTTCTCCATAAAAGACTCCAGCAAAGTCAGGTTTATGTGTGACTCAGGTACTAATTCCTATGGTAGAAAATTTATTTACTTAATATAACATATTTATCCACAGATGCTTCAAACTACATTACCTCCATTCCATAAATGACCCCCAAAACTGATGCAGATATTTCTTGATGAAGCCCAAGATTAAGACAAAAGTCATATTCGCCATCTTTTGTTCTCATCATCTGCTCCCCACACAAATCTAAACATACCCTATGAATTTTCAAAGCCATTTTTCTCCAATCACATCAAGGGTTAATTGTTTCAGTAGATTTGGGGTTTTTTATCAGGCAATGACTGTCCCTAGATATTTTTAGCAAGACATGGCTAGCTAGCCTAGTCTCCCTACTATTCCCTTTCCTGCCTTTGGAAACCCAGAGCTGCTTCTTTCTCCTCATTATTCTCAATGTCTTGGAAGTTCATTTTCACCTAAAGGTGTTATTCCTCAGACATATCCTGTCCTGAGATTGATCGCTTGCTGGACATATTTTACATCATCAGTTCAGTCACCCATTTAACAACTGTATCCAAGCTTGCACACTGGGAAGAAGCATGAATTAAGTAAAGGGACTGTAAGTGACCAGCAGCACCACAGCAGATGTGTCATTTCATCATCATCCAAAATCTTCATATGTAACATCTCAAATCTTCCTCTCTCATATCCTCTGGGGATCCACTTTCATAGAAATACTCTGTACACAATAGGGGCAAAAGGGAGAGGAAAAATGCACCATATACCGTTTTTCTCTCTCAGGAGAGGAATGTCAAAGAATTGCACAACACAGAGACCCATTAAATTAATGTGCATCTACCAGCACTAATTACAGGCACACTCTTTGAAACTGTGAAGACTCTTTCTTAAGGCAGCACTATAATAACTTCTTCAACTAGTGATTGGTGTTGTGAGGTTAATTTTTATCAAGAAACAAAATCTCTACTTAAAATCAGACTCAAAATGAGTAAACATATTTCATATTGCATTTGAAGAAGCATACAGATTTTTATAAACTTCTGATGTCAATACATATATTCAATGAAGGCTTCTCAGCAGTGAGAAAAAAAGCTAGCAGAACTTCATTTCAGCTTCCCAAAAGCTATTTGCTCAGCTGGCAGTGGCCATCCAGGCACCCTCTGACTGAAGAAGGAGGAACTGCACAGCATTTCACAGGCCACAGGATCTGGCACATGATCCTCCTGAAAGGCTAAGACAAGAATGATTCCAATCCTCAGATAAAACAAACAGATTCAGGTTTAATCAAAGCACTGCAGCACCTGCCTCTCCTCCAATATACCAATATTTCTGCTTAACACTTTTCTAGGCTAACTTCTGTCCTATTTTCATTTGTGAGAAGAATTCTCAGCCAAATGGCACAATTAAATAATCCATTGTGTCCTGAAGTGTCAGCTTGAAACACATATATGCTCAGGCAGATTTATGTCACAGTCAGAAGGTGAACTTCCAGCTTGTCCACAGCCCAATGCCAGCAAAGGTCTCTAGAAATACCAGGAGCTGTGTGTACCAGAGCCACACAGTTTTGCAGTTTGCAGCTCTACACCAAGGTTCTGTCAATCCTCTTTACTACAAGCAGCAAAACAATGGAGGCGTTTAGAAGATTTACTTATGATTTTGACTTCTTGTCTGAGTCATCCAGGGATTTCTTGGAAATGATGACTAGATGCTGAAGGATAAAGGTAACTTAGGGTTCTCTAGTGAGACTTTCCATCTCACAGTAGAGTTTAATGAAGATTCCAGCAGTAAATCCTAAGATTTTTACTGAACACAAGGAGACTTATTTTTATACATCACACAGACTCTTCTTTATGAGATGCCAGTTTGCATGTAGGTAATGAAAAGCCCTTTGGCTAAATACAGACATACTTTTTGGAATAAAGTGTCAGTTAATAGCAACTTCATCCCACAAGCGTTTTTGACCATACAACCTAATGAAGAAATATTTTTTAAAAATTAGAGCACTGAAAAGGAATACAAAAGTGAAAAAGGAGAGAAGAAAAAGAAAGACAAATAAATTACAACGTTGTGCAGAACTAAAACATCCAATTATGCTTTGATCCTGGTTTGAATTTTAAATGTTACTGTCATCATTATTTTCTACCACACAACTTCTTTCAGTGATTATTTGATATCTATGATATATGTCAAATGTACAGAAAAACAAAACATGTTATAGGTAGAAGTAGTAGCTTATTTTGCAGACATAACAAAGCCCTTCTCTCAAACATTATTGAGAAGCCTGTCAACAAAGCAAATCAAGCACCAAGTGGAAATGAGACATAATGCTTAATTCTCTCAATCAGCATTTTCTTCCTTGCCAGGAACACCTCTCTTGTGTGGGCTGACAAGGTGCAAGCTAATTTACAGATCCAGGAGGAGCCAGCCATATCCAGATAGCACAGCTCTCACATTAATTAAGCAGAGACTGAAAAGTAAAGTTCACTCAGAAATGGTAGTGAAGGAAAAAAACCTCAAGAAAATGTTGACTGTTATGAAGAGCAAACAACAAAGCATTGGATCATCCTATCACTCAAATTAGTGTTGTTTCCAAATTAGACATTTCAGAAGTGTTCTATCAAGCACACAGAAATGGTTACCTTGCCTGGCCCATGGAGCTGCCCAAGTTTTCTAGATGCTGTAAAAACTTTGTGACTGAACTCACAAGACAACACTCAAGGTATCCAAGATGCTACTACTCAGAGCCTATAGGATTTATCATGCATATTGTGCCTCAATTTTACCTGGCATTTCTGCTGTTTAAAAATGACAGAGTGCAGAAAAGAACCAGTCAGCATTTCACATCTCCTACCTTCCACACTCTGCCAGAGTGGGGTGCCATGCTCTGCTCCAGGCTTGAACTGAGGCAGGCAAATATCCACAGGATAAGGGCATCCCCATGGGCTTTGCAGGCTGAAGGACTCTTCCTACCTGACATGTGGGACAATCTCCTATAATTCTTCTTCTGTTCTATGGCATACACTGTTTAAGAGCCTGCTATTATTTAGTGTTTCCTAAAGCAGATTTCAAAACAATATTTTCAAATTAACTACTTTTTTTCCCTAATTAACCACTTTTTCTACTTATTACTCTCATAATATCATTCTCAGTCACAGAACAATTCTCAAGAACCTGTGCAGTTACAACAGGTTAAACTAATATTTTACAGGATAAAGAAAGTAATGGGATGAAAGTTAACTGAAACTCCCCTTATACACTTTCAAAGTAGAATCATTAATAAATAATTAAAATAATACCAGTACCTCACTTTAAAATTAAATAACAAAACAAACACTGCTTTAATATTGCTTTTTCTTCGAAATGTGTTTATTTACTCTAGCTGGCTAAAAGAAGGACTGGTTTTCTTGCTCTCTCACCCCTTTCCACAAGTGATCAAAGATGTTTGTCATGTTACAACATTTACCCACAACAGCAGGGTGTACCTCAGCAGTGTGCTCCTTTCAGCTCACTCATGTCTACTGGAGAGATGATTCCTTTAAAAAGAACTCAGTGTTTGGTAAATCAGGTCTTTCACTGACCCGTTCTCTATGGATTCTCAGAGCACACAACCTTAGATCCTGTCTTCCTTGAGAGAAGCACGCTGTTTCTCAGTCTCAAACTGATTAATCTCTTTCACATCCTGCCTTCATTATACCAATAGTCTTAATAGTAAAGCAAAGAAAAACATTCATTTAGCAACACATAAGCTTTGGGTACAGTATTAAAGGGGAAAAATAAAACAAAATCCCCAATGTTTTGAGTTGTCAAAGGATATGTGCCTTAGACCAAAGACTCTTTCAAAACCCAGCAGTCTGTGGCTTAAAATTACTTTTTTCTTTGCCTTTCTTTTCCTTTGGCCTGCCAGCCATCTCCTTCTCTTTCATTCTGAGCTGCTTCTCCTTTATGACACCATCCATAGACTCAAAAATTGAGAGATCAGCCTATATACACCGTGTATGGAATTGCATAGTAAAATATGGCCTCAGCAAGAATTTACAATAATGACTAATTAGAAAAACAAACTTCTTTTTATAATTCATTCTACACTTGATTGCAAAGTACCTACCTGAACATGTCTCCTAAGCCTTTCAGCATTCCTTTCTTTGCCTTAATTTTATCCTTCTCTTTATCTCGATCTTTCTTCTTTTCCTTTCCAGTTTTTTTTCTGTCACCTTTATCTTGGCTTCCATTCATGTGTCTCTCTAATGAGTGGGATGGCTGATCACTTGCTGTGGACACAGATTCTCTCCCAGATCTTGAGCTCTCCTCTGTGTCTTCCTCCACTGAAAGCACATATTAAGAAACATCAGTGACATAAGAACAAACAAAAAGGGCAGATTTTTGGTATATTCCATAACGTATTTTGAAGCAGGATATATGCAAAACCACAATAAACTCTTTTTTTTTTAAATCAGTATCTGCTTACATGGTTTTTCAAGAGTGTTCATTAGAAGTATTAAACTCATAAAAGCAAGGAATTCACCTTTGCAGACCATTCTGCAAAACACAATTTGCATTTTATGGGTACTCTGGATAATGTATGTATTAATAAAGAGAATTACCAAAGTGATAGTAATTGGTCCATTTTGTTTCAGTATCTAAATCAGTTGAGGAGAGATTTAGAAATATCTGCAAGAAGTAACACCAGTGCAGCATGCCTTGTCCATGAATTCTAAGTTATATTCTCATAAAAATATGAAAGTCATTAGGGAGTGTTAAACCTCAATGCAAGCCATAATAGGCTTTTTTCCTTCTGCAAGTAACATAATAGTTTTGTTATGCTTCTTCATTTCCTGGAGCCATTTAGAACACATCAGGCACCATGACTGTTATTTTTGGTGTTATTCTTGGTTGAGATGGGGCAGCCTGGGAGGTTGAGGTGGGGAGATTTCATCCAGTGGAACAAGTAAAATACTTTAAGGGCAGGTAAAATGTTCCTTCTCTGTTTCTAATCCAAGACCAGGAGTCCTAAAGCACAACCAAGGTTAGATTTAACAGCCCACATGTAGTTGAGAAAGTTTGAAAGAAAAATTTCTAAAAGAACAAAATCCACTGAAAACCTGAAAACTGCTTCAGTAGTTTAGTAAGAAAGAAATAAAACACTTCAAGCTGGTGGGTCAGAACACTGCACTGCATGCCTTGTGAAGCTGGGACTTTCCATGAGCTCTAACATTTTATATCATCACATTTAAGTAGGGCTCCAACCATCTCCCAGCTTTCCAACAGACTGCACAAAGCAGCAATTAGGATCACAGATGCATACTTAGTGTTGCCTCCTGTAGCTCCAATGAATACAAAGGCTCCAAACAACTTTTGGCAGTATAATTTGAAAAAAACAGTCTTGCCTTATATAGTCACAGTCTATGGAAAAGAAAGAGAATTTTTGTACTCAATAAGATTTTGAAATGGCTTATAGAAGGAAGAAAATGTTTTTTAGTTTCACCTATGTTTATTACTTCTTAATATTATTCTGCTAATATTGTTCAAGATCTCAGCACTTTTACAGCCAACAGAAGAGTGTAATTCTTAAGAAATTTCTCATCTGTAGACTACTGTAGAATATAAACTTGCTTTTCTTAGTCATCATTCATCTTCACCTTGCAAGTAAATCAATCATTGAACCTGAAAAGTCTACAAATCACTGACAGAAAGCCATTCAATATAATGTCTTCTCTCTCTCAGAAACTTGCTTGCAAAATACTCTTTATTCCTTAATATTACAATCCATAGACGTGTCCAATAGACTTTGCACTTATGCACCAAATATCAAGTTTTCTATAAATATTCTCCAGCCCTGGATGATCACACAGATATATTTCAAGAAAAATATACCATGCCAGATACATCTCAACATTAGTAACTGTTTTTGAATCTTAACTAGCACTCTCAAGTACAAACCAGCAGAGTGGCCAGGCCTTGGCATTTAATTCAGGACTGCTATGAGTAAAGCAGATGATACAGGAGCTTCTCAACTTTAGATACAGTTTTAATATCCATGTTATTGTATTTTAGGAAATGAATAGGTCCTATACATGCCTCTGTACTAGCTGTTCTTGTACTTTTTTTGGTCCCAGCGCTTCTTAATCAGTGTCTGGAATGATATTTACTTATTATTAAAAGAATTGTGGAAAACACTTTGGAATAGAAATGTTAATTTTTTACATGTTAATTTATAGCTACAATCTGTTCTAACTAGACATTTAAAAGACTGTACTTGCAAACGAATATAATTAGCAAAAAAAAAAACTGTATGAAATTTCTGACAAATTTTGAGATCAACTGTTTACTTGGAACTTTACTGCTAGAATTTTAAAGATGAATCAGTTTTGACCTAAGTTTGTTCATACTCACATAACAATACATTAAATAAATCATAAATATACACACACACACACACACATATATATATATATATAGTTTACTGTGCTATGCTGAGTTGCAGAACAACTTGTCATAACAGTGTGTCGTGGTGTTTAGGAAGGGAACTGCCCAGTTTGGTGCTCCTACTCAGACTCTCCAAAACATGTGCCACCCACCCACTCCCCTTCCCTTCCCCTTTGCCCCTGCAGCAGGATGGAGAGGACAGCTGGAGGCACAAAAGGTAAAGATCACAGGTTGAGATGAGAACAATTTACTGGAAACAGCAATGAGATAAGAAAAACAACAGTAACAGCAACACCATGAATAAAAGAGCGCACAAGGAAAGAACGATTGGCACACAAGGAAAGAACGATTGGCACAAAGGAAAGAATGACTGGCACACAAGTTCTCACCCCTGACAACACCTGACTGTTCCGTCCACTACTCTGCAGGACCTGACAGGGACCCCTTCCTCTGTCCCTGGAAAATGATGTGAGATGGTATGGAATAACCTCTGGGTCCTGGCCATAGTCAGCCCTGTCCTGGCCAGAACCAGGACACAAAGCTCCCACTTCCTATTTATTCTGCACATTCCATGAAGAACATTGTCTCCTTTCTGCATTAGTGTTGCAATTAATATTTGTCTATCATACAGTTTGCTTGCAATTAACTCAGTAGCTTAGACTGAGGCCTGTGAACTGGGATGCCTGCTCTCCTGGAGTAAACACTGGTCTCTCCACTGAACTAAATAGATTTCCAGTTTTCTTAAAAGGACCCGACATGAAGAAGATTGTTTTACTTTTATGCAGTGCAGTCATCCTGCAATTAACATACACATAATTACTAGTGTTTAGAACAAATGCAAATGCTGCTCAATTAAAATTCAAACCCAGGCTACAAATGAAACTTCTAATTTTTGTTATGTTGCAGTAATGACATTAGGTTACTGCAAAACGCAGGATGTATTTGTTTTGGTGCTGTTATTTCCTTTTTTTTCCTGCAACCTCCTGCCTCTCCATTCAGGATGCTGAAGCCAAAAAATTAAATTGGAGTATACTTTAAACATCAATTAAACTGCACACTAGTGTCATTTCATGAACCACACTGCAGTATGGAGAACTACACAAACAGGTATTATGAAGCTATTCTCCTAATTAGCCCATAAAATGGAAAAGATGCACATGAGGAATCAAAGCTACTTAATGTGAAACTATTTTGCCACTAAGCTTCTAGGCCTCTTATTGTGATATTTAATACAGCCCTAGATTCCAGCAATTAAGATTCAGCAAAAGATTAGAAAGCTTTGTTGATCTCTCCCAACCAAAATTCCTTGTTCTTCTTCATGCCACTAAAGATAAACATTTTGCTTCTAGTCAGCTATTTCAAGTATTAAAGAAAAAAACCTCAAACAAAACAAGCAACAACAAAAAAACACTCAAAAAAAAAAAAAAAAAAGGGAAAAATCAACAAAAGCCCCCCCCCCCAAAGCAGGCAAAATTATCTGTAACAGCTGAACACCCACACCTCTTTCCACAAATGCTCCTTCTTTACAGCCATTAAAACTCACACACATCTTCTCAAATAATTAAAATGTTACCTCAGATCCAGTCAGTGCCATCTGATTTTAATCCTACACTTAGTAATTTAATAGCATATTGTTCCAAGGATATTTAGAAGAGTCAGCCCCTTTGTCTCATATGCTACCTGTATTCTTTATGGCTTTTGTGTATGGAATGATGACATGTTAGGAACTCCTCTATACAATACATTGCACTGCTATTATTTGCTAATCCAAAGTGGGTCACTGTCTGGAAGCAAAGAAACACTTCTAGCACTGAAACACTTGGAGAAAGGCAAAAATATTCAAGCAAGACAAATGGATCCAACTTCAAGGGCATCACCAAACTGACCACCAGCATGTTTGCCTGGGTTTTATAATGAGAGAAAGTCACATTCTAATTTCAAACAATTATGGAATAATTAAATACAATTTCAAAAAAACTTAGGTGACGTTGTTATGGCAGCAGTGAGGTATTAGTTACATTAGATCCAGATTGTTAAACTCCTACATATTCATATGTGCCCAAACTTTGTCCAGCTGAAGACACCATTTGGTAAATTCTTTGGAAGCTCAAGTCCATATAAAATTTACACAAAGTGAAGCAGACTGCAGTGCTTTTAGGTTTAATGCAGATACAGACATTTTCAGGAAGGCATGTGACATAGGGCTGGGACAGCTCTTAAGCTTCTTCCATCACCACAAGAAGCAAAAATCCTCAAGGACTGAATTTTGTCCAATCAACTTCTTACATTTGCTCTGCTACTCATCTCCTTCTATGAATCTGACACTTGAAATTTCTGAAATACCTCTTGGATGTTTCATTACCATATGTGGAAGCTATCAGAACACAACAAAATGCATAGTTGTACACACACAGCTTGGTCACACTTTGCTCAGCTCTTCTTCACCATGTGGGACCTGACAAGCCTTGCTCTTGCTCTCTCATGACATGAGACGGTTCTTGGTCCATGGTGTGAGACAACTTCATCCAGAGATGAGGGCAAAGACTCACCCCATAACATTTTGATTTCAGCCACAAGGCTTTGTCTGGTCCCTGCTTCTGCTGGTTTTGGCTGGTAGGGTTATTTTTCTTCACAGTGGCTTTTATGGGGCTGTGTTTTGGATTTGTGCTGAACACAGGGTTGATAATATAGAAATGTTTTGTTATTGCTGAGCAGGGCTTACACAGAGCCAAGGCCTTTTCTGCTTTTTGTCCAGCCACAGTGGTGAGGAAGTTGAGGATGTGTAGGAGGCTGGGAGCAGACACAGCCAGGACAGGTGGCCCCAGCTGACCAAAGAAGGGATATTCTAGAACACATGGCATCATGTTCAGGTTATTAAGTTGAGGGTAGAAGGAGGAACTTGGGGACATTTGGAGTGATGGTGTTTGTCTTCCCAAGTAACAGCAGACATGATGGAGCCCAGTTCTCCTGGGGATGGCTGAGCACTTGCCTGCCCATGGGTAGCAGTGAATTAATTGTTTTGCTTTGCTTGTCTGTGTGGCTTATGCTTTCCTATGAAGCTGACTATATCTCAATTCACAAGTTTTCCAGCTTTCACCCTTCCAATTCTCTCCCCGTCCCACTGGTGGGAGAGTGAGCACGCAGCTGCTGGGGGCTGGGCTGCTGCAGGAGTTAAGCCACAACACCACTGCTCCCATGTGAAGGATACAAAGGGCTCCAAATACTTCCTTGCTACTCTCCATGCATTGCATCAACAAGCTTAAAAACCCTTACCAGAATCTCATAAACCTATACTCACCTTGAAAGTGCTTCACAACAACAGCTTTGCTATATTTTTGATCAATTAAAGTTAAACCATCTGTAACTTGTGGATAAACTTCGGATATCTGAAGGCTCAAACCAGGATATTGCTATCAGTGGGCTCACAACAAGGCCTTCTATAAAAACATGGTCTGATGTCCCAAAAGAACACAGGCATGCAGTTTGTAAGAATAAGCAGGATCATTACACATTTTTTAACACCTGTTCTTCTACCGGCCAGAAATAGATTGACAGCCAGCAGCAGCACACCAGCATTTAGCCTCACTACTGTCTGAAATTGTTATGTGCTGGAAAAGCAAAGCAGAATTAATTCCATCTGTAGGTACCTTTGAGAAAAGTGACTGGCAAAATGATCTCCCTTGTGGCCTCAGAACACTCTTAAAAAGAGGCAGATTAAAAAAAAAAAAAAAGAGGCCACGAGTATTTTAAAAATGAGTGGTTACAGAAGTAATTTATCAAAGAGTATTAGGGAATGATGCTTATGAAACCAAATTTCTGAAATTAAAAAACTTTAAAAAGAGCAAAAAACTTCTTTTTAAGCCTTCATTAAATTCAGAATAAATACTTTACTACTTCAACCTTCCCATCATCATCTTCATTCATAAACTTCTAACTAGCTGCAGGTTGATTAAAAAAAAAATTCTGCTGGTGTGTGACAAGTTGAAAGTAGTACAACATGAAGGTTAAAAATTCAATGATTTTAATACAACCCCTGATTGAGGTAATTTACCATTCATACTATTTTCATTCAATATGAGTTGTCATTTTACCAGCCCATTCTTACATAGTTCAATAATGATAAGGTTAGCTTTGAAGTGATTCTTTTATGTTAATGACATTTTCCACATGTTGGGTCATACTTCGGGTTAAAGAACTGAAAATGTAAATGAATGCCCATTAGGGTGGGTAATAGCTGATCATTAACTTTATATTTTATTAGATCTGCCAACCTTACTCACTCTAATTAAAAGGACAGTGATTTCTTTTTATCCCCCCCAACACTACAAATGTGCTATTTCAAAGTTAGATGCCTATATTTTCATAACATCAATTTAGTGGGTTTGCCTTTCTACCTAATTTTTTTTTTTTCTAGTGTACATTAGTACATTAATTAGCCATCTTACAGAATATTTTCACAGTAACTTAAGTAAACACATTCCCAATAATCTTATTCTCTTATTTCAGAAAGGAAGAAAGCTACAGAGTGCAGCGATCTGTTAAAGCAAATGAAGGGAAAAAGTCTAAATATTGATGAAGTTAGTTCCATTCTTTTAAAATTCTAAAATCATGCTCTGCTACTTTAGTCACTTTCTAAAGGAATTAACCTATGCCATTAACACTCACTATGCAAAACAACAGTATACTTACAAGTTTCCATGCCTTCATCATCATCATCTGCTACAGGTTTATCATAAGATTTGTCTATGGCAGCTCGGAAGCTCTCGTTGCAGCCTCGCCCTCGGATGATGCGCGGCCGTGGGCGGTGGAAGGGAATGTCACCGTTCAGTGTCACCTCAGCCACGGCTGTCTGCAGGCTTTCCAACGAGCTGGATTTCTTCAGACCTAATGAAGGCCCCACATCTCTGGTTGGGGAACCTTAGTGATTTAAAGGAGGAGAAAAAGTAATTAGAATTAGTATTGAGAACGGCATGCTTGATTATGCCTATCCATCCTGAAAGTCTTTGGGGACACACTTAACATTATTCACATCATCTCTCAATAATCTGTAGGGAATTCTCCACAGATTTGTTGGTCTCAGAAGCAAATGAGTATGTCAAGTCACAGTCAGTGGAACTGACAATGTTAGCAATGTCTGGCTTTTCAAATCAGTGAAGAGAGACCAACATCCATTACTATTATTTTACACAATTTAAATGATAAAGGGGCTTTAAAAACTTAGCTCATACAAGCAGCATAGATGCATATCTAACAGCATCTAACAAAACAATTAACTATTTTTGGTTCAAGCAGAAAATTTCCTCTGTACTAGCAATTGATGAACACAGAGCAGATTATGGGCATGACTCCTATCATGTTTAGTGTAAAATAGTCTTGCAAAGTAGCCTGACCTCTGGCTTCAAGGAACATGCTGTTTGTCTGAATTTTAAAGACTTGCATCAAATTGCTAACAACTTCATAATTAAATGCTTCTGAGAAATATCAGCTGACTTGCTCAGATTGTGAAATTGCTTAACAATAATCTGTGGAATTATTGATGGGCAATGCCAGTTACCCAGCTGGCAAATAAACACACTCCTGGCACTCACAAGGAGAGATTGTTGGGGCAGCACTACTACAGCGGGGGCTGAGGGCAGCTCTTATCACTGATGAGAGGGCAGCATGTCCAGAGATGTGCCAAGGAAGCTTCAGGCAGTGTTCTGCAACAGCCTTTCTCCATCCAGACTTCAATCCTCAGTTTTGTGGGTTAAATGTACAGCCTTTGCCCTTAAGACTACCACCCGCACTGCAAATCACCCCACAACTGCACAACTAAACATCATACTAAAGTTAAAACTGGGAAGAATCTTTCAGGAGGAAAAAACTCAAAAAACACCCCATTTTACTGATTTTATTCAGAAGTGCAAGAACAGTCTTAGCTAGATTTTCTAAAGGATTTGGGAGTGGAAAGCAAGATGAGGTGGGACATCATCATCATGGCTACATTTCCTGCAATTATGAAACCAGAGCCCTCACCTATAATATAAAATTTGCACTTTTTCTCTACCCAAAGGGAGCACAAAAGAGAAGTGTTGGGGCACCACAACAGTTCCAGGTGGTAGGCTCTTACCTAGTTGACATTAGCATCCTTATCTGGCAAAAATAAATTTCACAGCCAGCCACCACTGAGAGACAGAGCCAAGGCAAGAATTTTCAATATTAACAGTACATTAGCAAGCATAGGTGTGAATAAAGGTGTAAAAAAGGAAAACTACCTCTTTTAAACATTTATCTCAGAATAGTACAAAATTCTGAAGATGATCCCTATTCTGGAAGAAATTAGGAAACAGAAGGGAGACTGCATCTGTCACTGTTCTTTATGAAAGGTATGTGAAGTTACCTTAAACTGGGGAAAACTGCTACTGCTCTACTAAAACTATTCAGTATTCTCTGGGGAGAAAAGGGGGTTGTTTGCCCCCACAGAAGAGATGCTGAACAGCAGCATGGCAAATTTCCTCCACATCATTTGTTACCTTGGTATGAGATGAAGCAAGGCAGTGAATGTTTCATTTTCTATTCAGCTATTAAAAGTCTGAGCAATTACATTAAACTGAAATCCCTCAGATCAAATAAATTCAAAGAGCAGCTGTCAAAGTATTTCTCTTCAGCTGCCCTACTGTTAAGATTAACTTGTAAACAGAAACAAACCAAAAATCTGCCCTCCCAGGTCTATACAACTCTGCAGTTTGGTTCCCCCAGCAGCCTGTGGTTCTGCTTGGACCCTTGGTCAGAAATAATGCACCCCAACAAATGAGACATTTTATCTTCATGAATTCCCATCTCCTAGAAGAAGCCACCCTCTCACACACAGCCTGTATTTATTAGAGAGCTGAGGGTTGTGAGGATGGTTGGGGGCAGAGCACAGGGCCAGCTGGGACCAGGGAGGGCTGGCGGCTCCCCAGCTGTGCAAACAAACTGCAGACTGGAATTGCCAAACTTCTGAAAATGGCCTGAAGTCTAAGGCGAGTGTTTTACAGAATATTCTCTCTGCCAACTAAAAGCACTTAAATTTAGACAGTGCCCTATAAAATTGTCCACTTTCTAGTCCATGGTCAAATCTGCTATTCTTCTAATAATGCCTGCGGTACACAAGAAATGAGACTTTATTTTGCTTTTTACTTTTCAAAGTATTTAATTGTATTTTTTTAACTGTCTATGAGACAGGAAAAAAAAAAGAATGCAACATCTTGGAGGAAAAAAAAAGAGGAAATGGGACAATCATATATAAACCAGCTGTTTGACAGATCCAATTTCATATACAAAAGGAAAGGGTGTCCTCTTACATAGCAGCTTACTGTAAACTTCCTTATTCCACATCCTGCTTTGTAACCTTCCAAATTAAATGCTCATATATCTTTTCCTAATTACTGAGTGGCTCCTTTTGTAAACAGTAATTATAAAGAAGGCATTTATGTGCCCATTTGTGTTCATAAAGAACACAAAAAAGTTCAATTTCCTGACACCCAATATAGACCTTTGTGAGAACTGTATTTATGTAAGCTGTGTTTTCCCAAAGGATATCCCATCTGGGATATGACCTAATGTTCAGTACTGTAAAACTAATAATGGATTACATAAATGATAAGAATATTTATTGAACTTGGGTGGCCACGAACACAAATGTGAACAGGTTGCAGAATCTGAAATGGGGACATCTCCTCTCACAAGCAATTTTACCAGTGTGATCATAGAGCTATGTATATTTTGATGCCTTCACTATCTTCTATGGCTACTTCATAGCAAACCTACTATTCTAAAAATACACAGTTAGGTCCCTGTAAATAGTGTGTTAAGAATTTATTACTAGAATTCATCAGTCAGAAAGTGAATAGTTTACCCATAATCTGGTAAAAACCAGCAAACTTTCTTTAAAAAGGACTCTGTTTAAAATTTATGAGTCACATCAAAACGTTGTTTTCTAAACACAAAAATGTCAGCATTTTCTTCCAGCCTTTACAGCCCTGGTGGTAATCATCAGAAGCGTTATCTGCTCAGAATGAGTCCTACCTCTATTTTGACACAAGAATTTAAAGAAGAAAAAAGCAGAGGAAAAGACACATCTACCTAAAGCATATTTATATGACTGAGGATGAAAGGGATGCTTTAATAATTTTTAAAATTTGAAGTTTATCAAAATCTCCCTTTCCAACAATTTCCCTAACAAATATCCTTTGAGGCGTATTCATCCCTCTGTATCTCAGCGCTCCTCCTGCTGTGACTGCCACCATGCATCCTCCTCACAGCTCCCAGTGCCCACACCCTGTCCATCTCCTGAGGGCTTTGTCACCTGCCAAGCACAGCCCCTGCCCATCACACGTGTCCCTGCACTCCCTGCGTCCCCAGCCCTTGGGGACAAGGGCCAGGCCTTGCCCTCCCAGCCCTGCAGCCACCATGCAGTTCATGACTGTGCAGCTGCCTCTCCATGGCACGCACAGCGAGGGGACACTGAGCACACAGCCATCACACCAAGCCTGTGTGCTGCTCCCTATCCCTATCCTTTGTTTCTCCCTTGTGCTGGCACTGTTTAACAACTCACTGTGCCCCTCCTCATCTCACCCTAAGGTAATTATTTATACAGTGACACCAATCCGCTCGGGCGATTTGCAAAGGCAAACCCCATGGTGTCAAGGGATATATGATGTTTTGTCCAGAGTGGCTAATTTTAGTCTATAAAGCAAATTTTTCATCAGCACATTCTTTCAAATGACAATTTTTTTTTTTCTTTCTGAAACATTAGTTTTATGAGTTGTCAAGTCAAATGCTACCTGCAACTGATGCCAAAAACTTCTCTGGATTTCATTAAACCAGTTTTGCAAAGGCATAAAGTCTACTTTCTAAACACCTTCTTGAAGGACATTATCAGTGAGTCTATTTACTTGGTAATATCTGCTCCATTGCATTTGATAAATTTTTCCATTTCTAGTTCAGTTCAGACACTAATCAACACCATCTGCGGAAGGCAGGAGAGGAATAAAGTAAGAAACTGCATCAAAACGAGTTTCATTTTGATTCAGTTTAATAAAAGTTTAATTAAAAAGCATTGTGTAAAAATAAATCCATAAATAATTTAAATAAATCTTATTTGTTTTTTCTTTTTCATTTTCATAACATGCCTATGGAAAAACAACGACCTCGAGCTATAGTATGCCTGGTACTCTATAAATGAGCCATGCTCAATTGCTACTGAATATACTTCTAACCTCTAGGATGAACTGTAAACACTGCAAGGATTAGGTACTTCAAGTGAAGTACAGAAAGAAAAATAATTAAAAAACTATTACAGTAACTAGAGCTGGAGAGTTCTGTGCTCTCCTTTTCAGCCAATACTATTAAATCCAACTGTGACAGTAACAGAGTTTGTTTTTATCTTTTCTAAAGTAAATACATGTTGAAGTTTTCTGGCTTTTAGAGTTCATTAAAGCATAGTTCACCACACATTTGAAGCTTTTTTTTTTCCTTAGAACCAGACAATTTTTAAGCCAAACTACAGTAAGCGGTTTGTTTAACAGCTACATCCATCTTCAGTAATGGGAGATATCCAGTGTTTATATACAAAACCTGGTTAAAAGCACACAAGATAAATAAAACAAAAGTACAGCAAAAGGTGTTTTCCTTTTTCCCAGCCACTGAAATTTTTTTCCAGCACATTTGCTGTGCACAAAATATGTAACTGCCTAGTCCAGACAGCATGGTCATGCTCTTTCACCCAAGTTGTCCAACTTGTCTCTATTTTTGGAATTTAATCCAGGTGTTACACATAAAGGAAAACTACACTCAGTTCACACCACCCTCTACTGATACTACCAAGATCACTATGCACTTTTGAAGCCTGAAGATTATTATTTTACTAAAACACACAGGTTTTACACCATTCTAATCACACCCCAGTCAACTATACAGATTAATAAGAAAATGAAAAACAATTTACAATAATTTCGAGTTTGGTCTTTAACTTGCTTTTATGTGAATAATGCTCAGAGGTGAAGGCAGTTCCTAAGCATCAATTATTACCACAACTATTAACACAATTCATACATTCACACTCTGATGGCTTTAATCCTCCAAAACATTCATACATTTTGATTTTGTTTACCCATTCTTTTTTTGCAAAGCTGCAAGTCTGTGGCCATATTCTGCAACGTTTTAAAAGCTAGAAGACTTATCCGTTCAAATAAAAATGATAATTTTATCACTTGATTACTTACAGCTTTTTAGTATTCCTACTCATGTTATACAGTCCAGTTAAACAGTGATGCAGTTGTGAATTAGTAAATGTAAATTCTGTATTGAATGCACTACTCCTCAAATCATGATAAAATAAATAATATTTTCAGGTTAAAAAGGTGAATTGTTCCTAATTAGAGCTAAGTAATGTTATGGTGTCCTCTGGATCTAGCCTAATTAAAATAGCATTCTGCAGGTCAAAAGCTAACTTATATTAATAAATCATAAAGGTTCATAATTGCAGTTGGTGCATTATTTTAATTACTAATAAAAAAATATGCCTTGAAAGCTCTTTCTCATTATCATTTCTGAAACATTACAATGAATGGTATGTGGAAAAGATTCTATTTACATATTCTTTTGTTCTGTTACGATGCTCGGGTTTCAGCTCCAAAAGCAAATCAACTTGCACAAATAATCTTCAACTCAATGCACAACATGTATCTGATGACCACTTAAGGCAAAAGCAGCAGTTTTCTAATTAAAATAATTATTTTCAAGCACTGTGTTAGCACTGTAATAGCCAAATACTCAACTCTTCTAAATCATCTCTCTGTGCACTGCAGTTTGAAGCTAGAAGGAGATTTTCCAAGATTTTTTTTTTTTGAAAGGACAAAAAACCCCAAACAACTCTGAATATTGATGAGTTTAAAGTGCAGAAACAGGTGTTTGCCTACATGACCCGGCTGAATATACTACCCTGGATACTTATCCTATAGAAAAATTTTCTTTTTCTGTACGACTTGATTATTCACAATAGAAAGCAGCCATGCAAGTACTGGAATATTCATGTTTTCATGCAATTTGACTGGCAGTTCTGTAATTGTGGTAAGCTGCTTTGACCAAGGTTTCTATAGCAACAGCCTTACTGTCAATTCTTACCTGTTTTCTGGTCATCCATTGTACTGAGCTTAGTCTCGTCAGCTACTGTTAAAAGGTAAATGCATAACGGTTAGCCCAGTTAGTGCCCATGCCCCACATGCACTCAACATTCCTCCTGCTTTGCATATTTTCTTTTCAAGTTAGGGGACCTTAGAAATGTCCTACTTCATGCAAATAAACTGCAAGAGTAAGCCAACATTCTGGGGAGAAGTGGCAGCAAACCAGTAACCTTCATGCAGTGTCAGTCGTTCACGTCACGGGCAGGTACAATATGTTATTGACACGTTAGCACGCGGCATCCGTCAAGACAAGTCAACACCTCCAACCTGACTGCAGCCTGAGGATGTTTGTGAATTAGGGATTGTAGGCAAGACACAACTATTGTAAAGGAGGAATTGCACTGTATTTTATTATTCTGAGTAGGGAATTCTGCGTGTTTAAGCCATCGAAACTCACTGTTTGAGGTTACTAGAGTCTGCACTTCAGAATCTAAATGCAACGGCAGAAAAATTGATGGGCTTGTTAGCAATTACTTATTCTCAGTTGGTTTATCAGTTTAAATGATCACTGTGATTGCCTGTCTTAGCCACTGCTACTTTATAGGGCTTCTGATATAAATATTAAAACTTGGGTCTCAAACAGATGTCAGACTAGTCCCATTTTCTAATTCTGAATTCATCTACAAAATAAGAGACTATAAAAGACCTTTAAGGCTAACTGCATTATAATCAAGGACTGAGAATAAACCTGGCTACCCAGAACCACAGCACAGTACAGTTTTACACAATCATTCTGTATGGACTGGTAAATGCATTTTTCACCTCAATTTTAATAAATACTCTTTACTGTGTTTAGGCAAAACCATATATCCAGAGGGCTATGATATTTGAATGTATGGACATTTACAAACAGCAAACAACACCCAGGCCACTTGGCCATTCAAGTACTTTACTATCCACAAGTAGACATTATGTGCAGTACTACTGCACATACACAATCTGTTTGGAATTATAAAATCTATATACTTACAACATGAAAATCAGGTTCAAATAAAAAAAAATTGAAAAAACATCACTCACTACCTAGATCCATGCTTTTGGATTTTCGTGTTTTAACAAACTCCAACTGACTGGCATCTGAAAATTGCTTTGTACGCTTTTCTGACATGCTCTGGCGTCCAAAACCCTCTCGCTGGAAGGCAAGTACTGGATCAACATCTGGACTAAGAGTGCTGTAGGAAGGGAAAAAAATCATGCGAACATTTATCAAGATCACGCAACCTTTCACTCTTCAGAGAAAATAATTTATTTAGCACGTGACTTCTAGCAACGATTAATCACAGTTTTAAATACGCCACTGCAAGTATTCAGTTACACACACAATGGATTTGTCTTACTGCATTAAGCAATTCTAGTTTAAAAGTACCAAAGGATTTCACTCACAGTTTTAACAAAAGATATACACATCTGATGCACTATACACAGTCAAACAGAACAGAAAGTCCAACACAGGAATAATTTGCAGGAGAATAAAACAGTTCTTTTTTTCCTAAGAAACATATTTATTCTATTGATAGAAATTTATCTGGTCTGTCTTTATCAGAAAATATTTTTAGTAAAGCATAAACAGAAACTGTCCTGCCTGAAGCCCACAGAGCTTGAAACTTGTTAATTTAAAAACTTTACATTAAAATTTCTCTCCATATGTGATAGTTCTTGTAGATTTTTCATAGCTTCTCCTGCTTTTAGCCTGGCTTTGACAAACAACCATATATTTACTGATTGCTTCCCCACAGAGCAAGTACTTGCCACAGTGGATCCACCCCCTAATCAGAAATGAGGGGAACTGTATTTGTTTTTTGTTTCTTCTGCAGGTTTCTAAAGTGACTTCAGCTCAGGCAGTCAGGTTTTCAGTGAGTTGCCTCAGAAACATGCTGAAGATCGATTTATTAATGGTGCTCAAACACTGGCAGAATCATGAGCGCAATAATGCAGGCAAAATTTGGTGTGCAAGCTAAAAACCTTTAAACAAGGCAAGATTGTGTACCGCTAATAAACAATATGAAAGGAAATTCACAAAAATATCTTCTGGCTCCTAGAAAAGGGCATAGAATATAGATCTCTACTTCAGCTGGCACAAAAAGAAATCAAAAGCATAAAATACTGAAAAATATCAGTATTTTGGAACATTGTTATCTATCCTATAGGTAAATGATCCCTCAAAATTCCCTCTTTGAATATTGTTGTACTTCAACATAAAAAAAGTTAAATATTTTGTCTAAAGGTCTCTACATGCCACTCAAGATATTGTGTTTAGTACCATCTTATTGTTTAGTACCATATTTCTAAAGAATTACTTTTACTGTAAAGGCTAAGTATAATACACCTCTCTTTCCTAGTAAGAAAAAGACAAATGGTGAATTTCTGCAAAAAACAACTTATACTTTCAAATTCTGTAACACGCCCATGTTCATGTATGCCATGTACTCTAATTTACAGAAGTATCTTTGATCGAGAAACACCTGGGCATTAGACAAAACAGAGAAAAAGAGGTAAGGAAAAGTGTCCAAAGGCATAAAGTACTATAAAGGATGAAAATCACTACCCTCATTACCAGACAGCCAAAAAAAAATTCAGTCAGTAATGGCAGATTTACAAATAATAAGATATGCGCTTGTGACAGGCATTTAATACTTCAGTGTGAGCAGGATCAGAGCTTATGTGAATAAAGCCAATGTCAAGTGCCTTTTGACTTTAATGTTTCTGGCTCAGGCTCATAATGTTTTACATTTAATTACTGCAACTATTTCAGAGATGTCTGCACAATTTAGCAATGTTCTCAAGCATATGCTTAAAAGCTCTGATGAATCAGAGACCATACTCAAAAATAACTATTTAGTCCTAACACTGACTCCCACAAAATAGGGAAAAAATTATCTCCACATGATAAAAAGATAAAAGAGACAAGGCCAATATACACTTCTAGCATTTATAGCAGTACAGTATGTAGCTGAGTAAGAACCACCTAAATCTGAAAACGTCCTCCAAAGTGACTCCAACTGAACTTACAGGGTTTCAACACCTTTCATAATCAGGTCATAATTGACTTTACCAAGGCCACACAGAAGTTTCTGGCTCCCTGCTAGTCAGCCCTGTCTCTGAAGGCCAGAAAAATGTGGTTTTACTAAGTGAGAATTTTTTTTCCAGCAACATCTGTTAGCACAGGCTCACGTTTGTTAAAATGACTGGTTTCATCTTGCTGAACAAAATGTATCCTGTGACACTTTCTTCAGAAAAGGTGAACTTATAAAATTATTTGTTTTGGCTCTATGCTTCTTTTCTCATACAAGCTTGCTTTGATCCTCCTATATAAAACTTCTACTAGAGTAAAATATCATTTCCATGTAAACACAGCACACACATATATTGAACTTGAAGTCGTAAGAACAGACTAAAACTCCAGTTCAAGTATAACTTTAAAAGGACACCACAGGTCCCAGAGAGAGCAGTTGGTGGGTCTGGCCATGGCATCAGCAACTGGGAATTTGAGAGTTTGGAATCTAGCATTTCCACTGACACCACTTTTAGAGACTTTCTGCTTCCCTGATCTGCCCTTGTCACATCTCCCTTCCACACATACTTATTAAGGGAATTATTATTATTACATGTTTGCACAGTATCCTGCACCCTAAAGGTGCTACTTAGCAGCTTTATTTGAGCCTTACATAGAGCTCTGAATTTTCATGTCCTGTTTTACTTCTATTATTAATGACCCATGAGTGTTTCAGTAATTAAGGAAGGAGTGGATCACAGGAGTTTGAATGCATGTACATTGTCTAAAAGTATTCAAAAGTCCCCAAGAAGAGCAACAAATGCAAAACCAATGAGCACAGAGGAGGAATTAATGCCCCTAAAAATGTCTCATTTTAATATTTTTCAACTACATCAATAAAAGACAGAGGTGAATTTAGTGCAAGTCATTAAGCAGTGCCAAATGCAATTTACTATATTCTAGAATACTTAACAAATAAGATTTCTGGAATGACAGCTGATCCTTAAAAGAATGTAACCGTCTTCTGACCCTCAATGTTATTAAAATTCCATTTATTAATCCTGTCTTATTGGCCCTTTGTTTTCATAACATTTTCATCAAGGATTAGGGAGATATTGTGAGGCTGAAAAAGCTTACATTTTTTTCTGTGATTCAGAACAGCTGCCATTCTTGTTTGGATAACCCTTCATCCATATTCTTAGTTTCACCCTTTGTGCCTTCCAGCAAAATCATACAATGAACCTTCGTTTTACAAGTCTTCCTTCATCCATTAGCAACAGGAAATTATAGCAACAATCTAATTCTATTGCCATTTACTTTTTTTTTTTTAACAAAGAGAATACATTAGGTACTAAAACACGACACTGCTTTAAGTGCCTTAACTCTTTTAAGTGCCATTGTATCTGAAGACCTTTACAGTTTCTCATACACACACTTAAAACTTTTTTGAGTATGATCAATTCTACAATACCTAATCCCTAATCCCTGTTTTCTTTACTGTTACTTCATTTACAAAGAAGCATATGAATAGCAAGACACAATGTAGAAGTCAATGTAAAAGCATCTGCAGTTTTGTTCAAATGTTTTAAGTTTATTTCATAGGATTTTGCTCACATTCAGCTAAAAATACTCCCTTAGAAATAAGCTATTATGTGCAGGCTTGAGGACTGTTCTATTTAAATGTCTCAGATTCTCAGCTTTTACAAAAGACAAATGGACTTTTCAGGGACCCAGATTACAGGTATGACTTGTCCATAACAATAACTGCAACATCAAAAAAAAGTAAATGAGTATGAAAAAATTAAATTTCCATACAATCATTAAAACAGAACTTAAAATACAGAACTCAATTTCTGGATATAAGAGGAAATAAACTAGTTTAAAGCAGAGAAGAAGCTGACAGGTGCATATCAGCCAGCAGGTGCTATTGCTGTTCTATTAAGATATTGCTGACACATTCATAACAGGCTCAAGAGACAAGAAAAAAAAGAAAATTCTAGGACTTCACACCATTTGTGGTAATTATCCAGCTTCAAGAAGTAGCAGCGTACAGAGGAGGGCTTTTATTTTGCTATTACTATAGATAATTACAGGACTTGTAAATTAAATCTTAGATCTGTATTAATTGTACTAACTATGCAATAAACAGTATTTCTTTACCAGGAACTTAAGCAAGTCAATAATGGAGCTCAATGCATTTCTCAATAAGGCTCTTCTGTTAAAATGTGTTAAAGTAATCAGAGAGTCAACCTAAGACTCACAAACGTTATTTTTACTATGGATTACACATATAAAGTTACTTTCCATACCTTTAAATGTGGAACTGTTACTTTCTGTGTATTTAAATTTAGAGCTATTACAGTACATTGTCTTTGCAAATCATCTAACAATATGAGTAGTAGTTCTTCACAAATAATGAAGAAATATTAACCAGCTCTTTTTGCATGAGCATTAGCACAGAGGCAAAACAAGGAGCTTTGACCTCTAAGTAGAATTGAAAGATTAGTACATTATTAGGAAAAGCAAAGAAGCATACCAATGTATTGAGATGCTCCTAGATATACAATGTAATATAAAAATAAAACCTTTGTTTTATAAATTTTGAAATATTTACAGTGAGGTTTATAAATTACAAAATTTCCAACAATTTCCAATCAGTCTTTCATAAAGTCAAGTGTTTAAATTTTGCTAATTTTTTTACAAAAGCTAGGTCATGTAGCAATTAAATAAAAGTTAGATCATCATCAAAATAACACAGCTATGTACTAAGTAACATTTCCAGAAATATGCTTTAACACAGCACAAAACTGAAACCAGAGGTATTTGTATAGACTTCCTCCCTGAAACAAGGAAAATTACCAGTTTGAAAATAGTAAAATCCAAACGTGACCAAAAAAAAAAAATTAAAATTAGCAGTAGTCAAAATGTAACTAAAGGAAAAGATGCAACTACAGCTCTCTCTTTCTTCCTTCCACCAAACCATGGTCTTACCAGTCTGTTGACTCATTAATTGCAGCTTTAGCCCATCCACCAGTATCCACAGTGCCAAACCCGACATCGTCATGGGAACTGGATGATGACTGGTCAGAGAGATGAGGAGGAAGGACTGACAGCCTGTCATCTTCAATAATGACAGTGTCATCCTGGGGCATGTTCACTGTTGGAGACAGCTGATATTTACCTGGACAAAAGGGAGAAAAAAACCCAAAAATAAATAACAGCAGCATGCCGAGAGTGCCTTGAAAAATATTTCATCACAGATGATAAAAGGTTATGTCAAACTGCAGTGCCACTGATAAGAGTGACACAATGCAGATAATAAAATTAACTATGTCTCACTTTGTACCCATCTTCCTGTGCAGTAGCCTGAAAATTGATGCACACCAGTTGTTTCTGAAGCCTACTGCAAGACCACAAGGTCTTCAAGCTCAACAGAAGGGTTGAGGTTTGGAAGAGACCTCTCCTCTGGCCCAACCCTTTCCACTCAAGCAGAGACACCTACAGCCATGTAGCCAGGACCCAAAAGAAATTGTTTCTGAGTATGGCTTCTGCACCACCTCCCTGAGCACTCTGTGCCAGTGCACGGTCACCCTCACACTGAAAAAGTGTTTCCTGATGTCCAGAGGAACCTCCCATGCTCCTGTCTGTGCCCATAGCCTCAAGTCCTGGCTGAGGAGCTGCCCAAAAGCACCTCTCCCAAAAAATAGCATCTCCTCCTGTATCACCTTGTTAGACAGAAACAAAGAATGTGTTCCACAAGGACTAACAGAGGCCATCATTTTTCCTGATCAGTCTGGCCCTCATGAAATGAGAAATTATTCAAGTGGTGCTGGGAAGTGGACATATGCAAAATTTGGAGAAAAAAAATTACCAAATTCTATTATCAACAAATTCAAGTAAGTTTTAACCCTTTTGTTAAAACACTTAAACAAGAACCTTCACATACATGATAGGGACTACATAAGACTCAGCATGAGTCTGTTCAGAGGCAGACTTCATCAGGTAAATTTGTGAGGGTACAAGTTAAAAGACAGTCTGTTCTTACTAAAACAATTTGTAAAACTGTCATATCTCATGAGAAGAAACACACTAGCTTAATCAACCATTAATCTGACAACAAACTGAAAATTATACTAAAACTATGATGCACTGGTGTAATGTATCATAAAACTTCTATTTCCATATTTTAAACTGCTTCTACGGACACATCAATTATTTCCACACTTTACTTTCACTGTAGATATGGAAAAAACATGAAAAATCAGGAGAAAATGAATGATTTTTTTTTCTGTAAATGTTTCAGTTACCATCACTACCTTTGCATGCAATTGTTAATAAACATGAAAACAAACAAAACCCTATGTGTAAAGAGGTAGTTAAAATCCTCACTGCACTAGATAATACATATAGTAATCTTTCTAAAGAGGGGAAATCTGGCTTCAAAGGGATCATTAAAGAAGGCTGAAAAAATGGCTGGAAGAAAAAGGTACTGCATGGTGAACACCTCATCACTGTCAAACTGAAATGAATGTATGCAGTTTGCATAACCGCTGATTCTGCCCAGCAATAGCTCCTTTGATGGACAGGTTAATGTTTAGCCTGGTAATGTACTTCTTTCCAAACATAATGCCTACAAGACTGTTAACTCTGTAGTTAATAATGTCTCCAAAGAATTCATTGTGAAAAGGTATAACCTTATGGCACTCGGCAGATTGAACTTCCCATCTGAGAGGATACAGTAATTCAGTAACACTTTTAACTTTTCACTACCCTTCTTTATATCTGACAAGGGTGAAGACTGACATTTTAATAGTTGCTTTAGAATTAGGGAGAAAACCCATCTGACATGCCTATGCTTTTCATTGCAGATGAAGCTAAAAACAGGTGAAAGGCTTCACCTCCAGCAGATGGTTGGACAAACCTCAGCACTGGACTCAATACATGCTTTGTAGAGAACTCAGCTGAAGTGGATAGAAAATACCCCTGGAGAATTAATTCCACAAGTGTTGTGAGAAACCTTACAAGGAGACATCAAAGAAACTTCAAACCCAGTAATCTTCAGTATATTTGACTGATGTACAAATCTAAGGCATTGCTCAACCTGTCTACAAACCTCTTCAAGAAAATAATTTTCCCTTGGACTGGAAAAGTTCTATTTAGACTCTGTGAAATTTAGACTCTGACTACACTTCAAGTCCAGTTTTGTATAAATGTATAAATTCAGCTTCAATGTGGTAATCTGTAATAACATAAAGTATTTTGGACACTGCACTAAGGTAAAACATTCTCCCTTTTCAAATGTTTCTCATCTCAGAACAATGATGCTCAAATTTCTTGGACAAGTTACCAATCTAAAGGAGCACAGCCTGTGGACTACACCAAGCTATTGGGCAAGAAGGGTTCCCATCTGTCTGTGCAGGAAAAAAAGCCTCAGAGCTCCAGTAACAAATGGCTGGTCTCCTGGTCTATGAGGATTTTTATCCTACAAGGAAAAATGTGCCAAGCAGCATATTTCAAAAAATATTATACACCTTCAAACCTATCATACACCAGAAAATAATTTGTACCTGAATTAAACCACCAACACAGAGCCCTCTAAAAAACCCTAATCACACAGAGTAAATAGAATGAATAACGCGTTTATTCATGGAGAACTGAACTGCTCCAGGTCCTTTCAAATCTTGAAATTCCCTGAAGTTCAGTTAATATGTTTGCTGGGATAACTTGGCTCCCATGCTGACACTGCATTGTCATGGAACTGTTTCTGGCTTGATCCTTTGTGCTTTTGCTATTGCTTTCTCTTTAAAGGATGGTCTACAAAATCTGTTGAACACTCTCACCGTATGTTCCAAGCCCAGCATTACCTTATGAATGACTCATGAGCATGTTGATACTGTGGGACTGAGACCAACAGCCCAATGAATGCCTGGAGAATGACTAACAACAAAGATTTCTCTGCTGTATACAGGTCTTGCATTTCAAGAAAGTGCTCAGATCTGTCAACTATTGTAGTAGAGCATCACATTTTGATGAGATTCCTGGCCAAGGAACTACATTCTGATTGTAAAGGTTATTTTCATTTCACTGAGACACACACTCTACATCTCTAGCTAAATTTCTTTCAGTAGTGCTTTCTCCTGATTCTACCCTTAAGACAGCAATTATTTATGTAGAGAACAGAGTATTTCCTGTTGTGTAGGAACCATCAAACTTCACAAGGTTCTGGGGGATCCTTCAGGATGAAAAGCAGATTCAGTGCAAGAGACTGTTATTCTGTGTACCCCCTGAAAAATATCTTCTGTTTAGTCACCGTTACCAACAAAACCTGCCACGTTCATAAAAAAAAAAATCAGCAACTAGAAGAAGGAGATGAAAGAGGACTTTGTACTAAGCTGTTTGTTGAATAAGAATAATTTATATAGACAGCAGCTAAGTATTTGTGTACTGTAAAACTCAGGAGTATAATGCATGATATACAAGAATGGTATGTCAGAAGAAGACTTGAATTTTTAATTATAGAGCCAAGCAAACCAGTATAACACAGTTGTTTTACTGAATAACATGCACCCTGGAAATAATAAATAAATATAAGGGTTTCTTACAGCCATCTAATTCTTACAAGACTGAATTTATATAAATAAAATATCCCATCTTCTCTGAACCAAAAGTATTCCCTCAATAAAGTTCTATCTTTTCTCCATCAGAAATTTTCAGTGAAATATTATCAAATGAAAAAGCATAAAAAAATCTATAATAGCAATAACCACCTAGAAAAGTAGATCAACATGAGAATCATCAGAAACATGAAAAGATTCACGTAGCCTTATTGCAGTAAGCAAACATTATTTTACATAATTTAAATCACATCCTAAAATTGGTATTTTATTCCCACTCTCACAGCAAGGCTCTGACAGCCAGTTCTTGCTTGTCAGTTACGAAGGAGTAAGGAAATTGTCTTAAATACCTTTCCTGAAATTACATTAATGGTATTTAAAGGAACAAAACACTCTTGAAACCTTTGTTCCAACTTTAAGCAATGACTAAAACAAGCAGGCATTTTCCAGACTTTAAAATTATTACTTTTGAATACTTTAAATTAGGAAGGAAGAAAACTCAAACCCATCCAAGAGCAAAAGCAGCAGGAAGACCTACTCCTTCCATGGAAACAAACTGTCATCTCCTCACTAAAAGGCACTGAGTACCAAAAGTTTACTTTGTAAAATCCATTGAGGGGTAATTCAAAAGACATCAGATGATTCAGAGCGCTCATCAGAGGGGTTCTTGAAATGGGGAGAGCACTCAAGGGAAGCAGCACTGCATAAAGCACTCCTTTGAGCTTGTTTCATGGTCAGGACTGGTGTGGGAAGGTATAGACCTCCAGAGTTCTTCAGCAAGGTTGTTCTGAGGACTAATCCTCAATTTTAGGCCAATTTTCAAGAGAGGAAGAGTCACGTAACACCACACAAACATTCTCGGGAAAATAAAAAATGTCCTGCTTTTGTTCTCATTACCAAACCCAAAAAAGACAGGGATTCCACAGCATAAAAAGTGACTGAGTCTTTAAAATGTTAGCTATTCTGAAACAAGCAACTGTACCTATCTCTCCCAACAGGGAATACCTCCCTGTTGTACAGCACTGCAAGAAAACTTGCATGTGAAAGATTATGAACACTGCAGTTTTAATTTAGTGGTGCTGATTAATTCAGAAAAAACTAGTCATTAGAGAACGGACCATTCCCAAAAACTGGGTTTAAACATCACAGGTCTGTGCTTCTGCTGTGATTGCAGAAGGGAACAGTCCAATCCTAGAAAGACCAGTTTTAGTTACACACTGCTAGATCACATTTACTATGAGGTTCAGGCACAATCTGATTTTCCACTAATGTGCTTCCACTAAAGATTCAGTGAATTAAAGTCACAACCAACCAATTTTTTACACAGTTCCTGGTCCCTGAAAACAATTCAGAAAAGCTATCAAAGAAAATCAAAATATTTACTTCAGGTTATGAGAAACTTAGAAAATGAAGGATAGATTTTATTTTTCTATGTATACAATGCAAAAGTTTCTAAGGGTATTAGATTCTAACAGCTTTGGAAATTTTTTTGGTTTTTTGTGGTAAAACATGAATTACTGGCTACTGCTAAAGGGATGATATCATACTAATGAGCTACTAGTTCAATTTGGTATGGCAAGCCTTGTGCTCCTCTGATGTTGAAGCAAACTGCACTGCTGACACAAGTGCATCCAGACATTCTCAGGGCTCCCTCTCCCAACAAAACAGGACAACGTGTTTAAGTGATAATTTGTTAACACTTATATGAGCTCTGTGTGTAAATCCTCTGCAGCACTGATGGAAAAAGCAGAAGGCAGTGCTTTGCAAATGTTTTATCTAAAGCCTTGACACAACAAGAACTAGCTCTTTCTATGGGAGAATAGTGCTAAAGACTTCAAATTATTTTATCACTCCTTAAATTTGTTGACAAACAAATACAATTTTTTCTAAATTTTTCTCTTTAAGAGCATATGACTTTGGGTGACATGGTTTCACACAGCCTTGATTTTCACGTGCACATTTTTTTCTTCCAAGCTGCACAAAATGAAATGCAATAGAACAGAATATGGTGTGTTTCTAATCACTATTGCCCAAATGAACAAAAAAGGGCAAAAGACTTACCGGAAGAAATACCCTAAATAGCAAATTTGTGCATTTTCAGAGAGTTTAACAGCAGTCCAATTTTGCTACCACAAAGAAAATGCAAAAGCCAAAATACCAAAATTATTTTTAAAAGAAAACATGGGTGGAAACAAAAACCAAACCAAACCCAACCCAAATAAAAAGATATAGGGTGAAAAATACACACAAACTTGATTGGAAAAGACTCTGTGGTAGACTAATTTTCTAAGGCTGAAAACTAATCTAAAGCAATTTAAAACTAAGTTATGCCTCACTTCATATGAAGTTTATAGTAGCATCCTCTAATATATTCTGTGTACCTAATATGCTAAAAACAACCCTAGATTTAATAGCCATGTCTTCTTTAAAACTCACAACTCAAGCGAGCAATCGTCACGTCTTCTGTCAGGTGTTATTTTCATCAAGCTGCTTTTTGTGCTTAAACTTGAAAATCCTTTCAAACTAATCCCATCCTAGTCAGTAAATCCAACCGCTCCTGTGGCAAGGCAAGTCTTTATTACCTAGCTCTGTACATCAGAAGTTGAATTGCTGCAAAGCAAGCACTAATAACCTCATTATCCACTGGGACCATGCAGATGGCGGGGCACAGAGTCTACACAAGGGATGCTTATAATTAGTTATGAGGTTTTAAAATTGGTGTCCTACAAAGCAAACATTCAAATAAATTAATAAGTCCCCTAATAAGCATAAATGGATGCAAGCTTTCCTTATTTATTTTTGTATTTTAGTAGGATTGAAAGGAGGTGAAGGAATATTGAAAAAAATTAAGAATTCCCATGAGTCACTGATTTTGATGCAACATGGAGCCTAGACCGACCAATTATTTATTGTCCTAAACCAGACATTGAAAGACCATGTTAAATTCTACTATTATTCATTCTGTACCTGTCACAGGATGCAAAATTCACTTTAGAGTCCCACTTTACCTTCTTCTTCACATTAACTATCCAGAAGGCTTGTGTAGAACAATTTTAAGGCACGTTTTAAGTTGGTCAGTGCAACCTCCATGTTCCCAATTCCCACATAACACATTAACCACTCTTCAGTGAATCACAGAGAGAAATAAACCATGCCCCACTTGGCAGAGCTGCTCTGACTCACCCATTATCCTGCCCAGTGCCACGTTCTTTGTGGGGGACTCGCTGAGACCCTCGATGCCGCCATAGAGCGAGTGGGAAATCCTCCGCTCCCGGTCATCCAGCAGCGTCTCTATGGGCAGCTCTGGCCCAGAGGGGCTCCCAGGTGATTCCAACTGCAAAGAGAGGGGAAAATTAGTGCCTGGGGTCCCCTTAACCACATGGGGGAACTGTAACAAATTGCCTGAGGCCCGGACCTGTCTGAGCACCAAATGAGCTAGAACTTCTCATGCTGGACAGAGATAATTTGCAATGACAGCTCTGCCTAATGACCAACTTCCAACCCCTTTACACTGCACCCCCCATGGTGTCCTGTCAAATTTCAAATCCTTCAGCAGAAAATTGGTGAAAAAACCCCATTCCATTTTGGTGTCTCTTTGTTGGATAATTTCTTAAACAGACAGTTGGGCTGTTTCCAATACCATCAGCAGACAGCTGGGCCATCTTCTGCACACTGACAGCTGAACACAACAAGCCCCTTGTCAGGAGCATGGAACAGGAACTCTCATTTGGAATTGGGCTGCTGCTGCCACAGTGGTGCAACTTCCTTTCAAATGAAATCATCACACTCCCAAGTTTTGTAGTTAGGAACAAAAGAAAAAACATAAAACTTGTCAGACTTCACCGTAATTTTATTCTTAAATTGAGTTCTTTGCTCTGTCTTTCCTGACTGCAGAGTAAAAAGGTCTTACATGCTTCATTCAGCCTGGAAGCTCCTCTAATGTCTTGCTGCAGCATCCAGGCAGAGACACAAAAGCAGAACTGGCAAGACCCAGGGTGTCCTCCACCCCAGCCCTCAAACCCCTGGGACTGACATGTCTCTGCCACCACAACTGAGGCCAGACTCTCCAGGGCATCACAAGAGAGATGCAGTATGTGGTGGAAGGACGGACACAGGCTGCTTGGCCACGTGCACAGGAAAGAGAAAGGCTGCATATACAGCCTCCTGCCCACCCCAGCTGCTCTCCTTCAGAAGACTGCCTGAGTATCTTCCCAGCCCAGCCTTTGCTTGCAGAAACTGATCATCCCTTGCTTTCTTACAGTGGCCTCTCAGATTTTTCCAGAGGACAGGAAAAAGTCAAGTTCTCCTTGGTGAGTCCCAGAGAATCAGATTTCAGGGGAACACAGCACCCAAGAGAGGCAAAGAAAATAATTTGGTATCATCTACCTGGATTTAGCAACCTCATCGGCCACAGCTCTGCCATCAGCACAGCCCCCAGGAATGAGAACAATGAGTACCTAAGGCATTCACAGGTCACTGTGCATGCCCTGTGTAGCAGGGCCCAGTTGCTCCCTGCAGAGATAAGACTCCCCAACCACGGCCCAATCCTCATGCCATCCAGCCTTCCTGCTGCCCCTAAAGCTCTTGGTTCACCTGGCCTCCAGCACCCTGCTGTCCTCTCAGTAATGCCACCAAGACACTTTGCCAAGACCATTAAACCAATTCACCTGAACATTGTGAGCTGAATTCAGCTCTATCAAAAAGTAAATAACTATTTAAAAAAAAAGATGTATTTTGTAGAAAAGTAGTATGAACTTAGATATCAAAGCATTAGCTCTTCTCACCAACATGCCTCTTCATATTGAAGCAAATAGTTAAATCTTAAAAGCAGTGTCCTTACACAAATCCCACAGCATTTATTTCATACATATTGAAATACAGTGGGGACCAGATACTCAATGATACTGAGCATGCTGCAAACTATTTAAAGCCACTGGAAATGCTTATGACTGATCTCCAAACAAGCACGAGAGGAGTAGTTCATAGTTTCAGGAATTACAATAACAAGCAACATGTTGGTTGTTTTTTCTTTTTGAAACAGCTGCCCATTATTAATCACTCCACCCACACTCCCCAGACGACTAAGAAATGTATGCTATGTAAAAGTTCTAAAAATCTGTTTCAAGGGCTACAAAGCCCTGGGCTTTGTCCCCAGCAGAGGCTTTGAAGTGAGCCTGTTGGTGGATGACTCCTGACCCGTGGGCGCTGGCGCGACGCCCGGGGCGCGGAGGGCTGGGAAACGTCGCGCTGCGGTCAAGGAGACCGCGATCGGGAAGTCTCAGGCTCTGTAAAAATTATTATTTCTGTTCAAAGCCATCATCTGTTTAATATAAATGAGATATTTAATGAAGTTCCAAACTGTAGACTTATCTCTCCCAGTTTGATAAGCACCAGGGAGATTTACTGCATCGGAGGGTCAACACAATTACAATTGGAGGCACGTCAAGCTGCAGGAGAATAATAAACTTGCAGTGCAAGTGAATTAGACTCAATAAGGTTTAAATTGTGAAATGAGGATTTGTCTTATTAGTTTTTTTAAATTGCAGATTACAACTGACAGCTTTACTAAAAAGTAAATTAAACAGTATTTGTAGACTCTCTTATAAAGGAATCTAAGGCACATTTGAAAAATGTTAACTTCTGAAACACTTTATGAAAAAAGAGCATAGCAACATTAGACTGCTTGAGAGCTTAAACTTGCATGATAAAGGTACTAAATTATGAACTACCCTTTATTTCACTGCCTTTAAATAAGGTGTGAAAATATCAAAGTGCTTTGGGATTTATTCTCCCAGTGCTATATTGATGACTTTATGTAACAAGTGTCCAGCTTTTAGTGAGCAATATCACACAGTCCTTTGTGTGACAAGCCATCAACTTTCAGATTCATTTGTAGAAAGATCTCAAGAGATTTTCTGAAAGACACTGGCAAGAAGATGGTTCAGAAGCAAAAAAATATATAGAAATTCATTCCTGGTAATACAGTAAAGCACGGGGTAAATAAAAGAAATAGAAGGAGTGTTGCATTTATATGGCCTTGTTTTGTACAGTGAATCACATATTTCATAATTTCCACGAGTAAAACTTTATCAATTTTTAATTAGCATCTCAAAAGATGAGTTTAAACAAAGGCATTGACAGCCAGCAACACAAACATTTTACAGAAGATACAATGCCTTTTATAAAACACCAAAAATTAGACAACTGGTGGTTACAAAAAAACCAAAAACGCCTTTTCCTTACATCGTTAACAGAAAGTCTGTGCAAGAAAAGAAACATAGAATTTGCAAACTGTTGTTGTGGGCAGGACAAACAGTCCAACAGTCCAAAGCAAGACTGCAGTTCAAACAGACTTGTTCTTCATGATGTGTTTCCAATAAAGAGCTGGAATTACACATTCTAGTTTCTTCTATTAGCCACTCTCAGTGCTATCTGGTATAATTTGATTTGATGGACTGACAAAGAGTGGGCAACATAAACAAAGCTGTACAAATTGCTGGCTTCATTAAAGGCTTGGCAAGGAAAGAATCCAAGTGGCAACTGGCCCCTGTCAACAGCTGCTGGAGCACCCCTTGGTGTGCCATTTCAGAGTAACAGAACAACTGAGGGTGGATTAAACCACTGGAGATTATTGAATCCAACCTCCTGCCCAAAGCAGGGTCTGCAAGAGCAGGTTGCATAGTGCCCTGCCCAGCTGGGTTTTGAATATCTCCAAGATCAGAGACTCCTCAGCCTCTCAGGGCAAGTTGCACTAGTGTTGACCTCTAAGAAGGATTTTCTTTTTTCTTATGCGTAAAGCAATTTCTTGCATTTCAGTTTGTGCTTGTTTCTTCTTGTCCTGGCACTGGGTAGCCCTGAGAAGAGTCTGGATCAGTATTCTTTATTACTTCTTATTACTTTCATCAGGTATTTATAGACACTGACTGGTAAAGATCCCCTGATTTTTCTTCTCTCTAGACTGAAAAGAGAGAGCTCCCTCTCTGGATCCTAGCACTGACCTGTACTAAATGATCTTATTTGTAAAAATGCAATAAAACCTCCCATGCTACAGATTGCCTGTAGCTCCTTTTCTATCCATTCTCTTAAATTAAAAAAGCCAGATAAATTTTTTTTAACTAAAAAAAGGCTCTACCCTGACCCTTTGCCATTCAGATAAAAAACAGCTGTTTGCTAAAGTACTGTCTGTACCAGCTAGCCCAGCTGCTGCTTATCTAGATGATAAAAGGACAAATAATGCAGTCCCTTTTACTTAAACACCACCATCCATCCTATTTGAAGTTATGTACATAAATATGAAAAAGACTTATGCACAAGAAGAGTGCCAAAATATTCAAAGCATAAACAATCTCTTTTTTTTAATGAAGCAAGAATCAGACTCCATTTTTCCTTCAAAAAATAAATTGTGCAAATATAGGAAAGCAAGCATTATGGATGTTAAAGAAGTCAGTACACAAATTTGCTATATATGACGCCACATCCAGAATGCTGAAGCTTTCTGTCACACAGAATTATTCTCCTTTTCCTTTCCTTCTTATCTGTGCACTGTGGTTAAGATGTCCAAAATACTACAGCTTCATTTTCCAACACAGATACATTTAAAATACTACTCGACTATATCAAGGCATCAATATCAAAGGCATTAAAGAAACTAAGTTTTCATAGGACTGGACTAAATTTTCATTTTCTGGCTTGAAAACTGGCCAAAGAATTGGACACAAAGATTGATCTTCAGGATGGAGAAGAGTTGTAGATTCCCCTAGGAATCAGAGCTGGGAATAGCTTAAGTTGATAAACAGCTTTATCAATGAGTTGGAGACGGGAATGAACAGGGAAATCACTGTGTTTGGAGGAGATGCTAAAGACTTTTTGACAGTTAAATTCCAAAAGGTCATCACAAGACTAATCTAGTGAGAAAGAAAAAACAAACCTGTCACCTACATTTCAATGTAGCTAACTCGGCAATGCATGCAGGGGAAAATGATGCTGAATATTTTATACTTGCACACACACTGGAAAAGAAAAAATGCTTGCTTGTTTCTTTTGTAATGAAACTACTCATTTGCAAACTCTCAATGATCTATCAGTCAATTTATTTCATGAATGATGAGGTTCTTATACAGTCTGAAATCAGGACTCTGCTTCACAGTTTGCTTATTTTCAAAGGGAGAAAAAAAATGAACAGACATGCATGAAGAAATCTGGGGATCTGCAAATCATTTGCAAACCTTCATTTCAGGCAGGTTTGGCAAAATATTCATTCTGTCAAAGAAAAAAAAAAGTAGGGGGGAGGTCTAAACAAGAAAAACCCTTGAGATTTCTCATTTTGAGGAAAATGGTGATGCTCTCTCACTTAATGGCAGACAAGTGCTGCCTGTCTGTGACATGAACAGAGTGCAGACAAGCAATCTGTGTTTCTAAGCTGTCCAGGCTGCAAGACTGCAAAGCACAAGATTCCAAAAGTGACAATTACCTTTATTTTCTTGAATCAGCACACGGAGCACACACCAGCTGCAAGATGTGCCTGGCAGTTGTGCCTGAGTGCTGAGCACATTCTGGTGATGCAGCCGCCAGCTGTTTGCCCATAAAGGCTAATCACAACAGCATCACTAATTAACACAACACAGCACAAGGAACTCCACTGCTTCTCCTTCAATCTGAGCAATTTAAAAAATTTCAAACCTAAGTTAAAGATCTAAAAAGCTGATGGCTGCCTCTTCTGAAAAATGAGGTGTTAAAAACTGGCCATATATGAATATCAAGTCAATATTATTGTTTTTCTCTCCATTTTTCCCACTGTTTTCACAGCTTTGGAAATGTGTCTTAAAGAGTCTCTCCATGCTTATGTAGGAAACTTGATACGTTAACAAGCAAGGCTGGAAGCTAAAAACACAGAATAGAACAGAATGTTTAACCTTTTTTAAATGGGGTGCAAAGGAACCTCAGATATAGCCAAATCCCAAATTAAATGTTTTTGTTACACTAATATAACAGTGTCCATCAAGTATTCATGTTTGTTTTTATCTGGAGTGGCAGAGTTATTAAACACAGTTTTGCAAGGTTTGTAGTAGTGCAGCTTGCAGAATTCTACATTGCTGTACTCTGTATAGACATAATGCAAACAGAAGAAAACCTCAGATGCATAGATTTGGCTTAGACGCATTCATAACTAACACTCCATGCTTATATCAATATTTACTACAAGACAATTCACTCAAAAACCTGGATGGATTACACACTATCTTCTGGTGAGTCAATGAAAATTCTTCCTAGAGGCAAATCTTCAGCAAAACCACAGCAGCACAAAAATCTCTTTTAACCTTCTGGGAAGTTTGTGGTCTCCTTTGACTACAGTTATAGAAGGGTTGGTGATATAAATTATCTCCTCCCTGCCTCTCTGAAGTAAAGATAATACTTCTATGGTATTTATGTACATTTACATTGTTGCTACAATTGCTCTGAAGGCTTAGTTTACAACATGAGAACTTGTGAAGCTGTTTGAGAATAATGATGGCATGGGAAAGGAGTATCCAAAGTCACTTTACAAAGTTTTGAAACAGTTTCATGTTCAAGAAGCCAAAGAAAACTCTCTGACAAAGACAGTGCCCCTGCAGCAGATCAGAAGCAACTCTTCTGCCTCTCTCAACCCAGGACAACAGAGGAGGTTCTGTCACTCACTTCTAGACAGCAAACAAAATACAAAAAGTACACAAAAATTGTGGTATAAATTGAAACATGCAGAAACAACAATCTGCAGAATCGTGCTGCAAAATTAATTCTCCCTCCTCAGCAATTCTGAGGGGTGATTATGAAAATTGACATTAAAACCAAAAGAACAGTTTCATACCACTAACTGCCTTAAAAATCCAATTCAAACTCAGTTTTACCAAAGAAAGAAGCAGACTGTGTAGTCTATCTCAAAGGAAGTCAGACTGACTTCACAAATGCAAAACAATTGCTGGACATGAAGGCAGGGGGAAAAAAAGGCTTGGGATTTTTTTGGGGTTTTTTTGCTGTTATTTTGTTGCGGGATATTTTAATCATCCAGCGAGCAGCTGCTTTTATCATCCAGATGTTTAGCACAATTATTTCTGCATTGGCATTACCACCCATCAGATGGATTTCCCTTTTGAGGCACCTGTGGGTGCTCCATGGTGTGGCAGGGAATCAGCCAAGACCTGACCTCACAGGATACTGGACCAGAGCAGAGTGAACACTGTTCTTGGTGACACACAAAATGGAATAACACCAAACCAGCTCCACTTAACTGTAGTTCAGACTAACAACAAACAAAGCTATGTTTTTGTCTACAAAGTGGAAACATATGACGCTGAATCAACAAAGGAAAGAAATCAATTTAACAGGATATTTTTATCTGCTGGTTTCTTATGGTGACTCCTTTGAAAAACAAAAAGAGGGAGAAGAGCATAGAAAACAGAGAATTTTGAGAATACTTTCTCAAAAGCTGAACATTTCTTTTTATATTTAATTAAACCAGTAAACTCCCCTTTCTGAGGAGCTGGGGGCATTTAGCCTGGAGTAAAGAGCAGGCTAAGGAGAGACTTTTTTTCCTCTCTACAGCTCCCTAAAAGGAGCATTTAGACAGGTGGGTGTTGGTGCTTTCTCCCGGGTAAAAAATGATAGGACAAGAGGAAGCAGTCACCACTTGTGCCAGGGAAGATTTAGACTGGATGTTAAGTAAAATATTTCATGAAAAGTAGAGTCAAGCTTTGGATCAGGATGCCCAGGGAAGTGGCTGCATCCTGCAGGCCTTTTAAACATGTGTAGATGTGGCACTTGGCAATATGGTTTAGGGGTGGACTTGGCAGTGCTGGGTTAATGGTTGGAGTCCGTAGTCTTTACTCTAAAATGATTCTGTGCTTCTACGGTGATAAAAGGTGGGAGTTAGTAAGATAAGGGTGTGCCCTTTCTATGCTTTTGCTTCTAATCTGCAAGCTCCTGAATTTGCTGCCAGTCAAATGTCATTTCTTTTTGTGTTCTAATACTAAAAATCTTTCCTGGTGGTTGTTACTGGAATGTTCCAAGGGGAAAATTGGCATACCAGCATCTCTAAGCAATCTGTGTTGCTAAATTAAGCATAATATAGCCAAGACAAGCCCAGCCACTGAGGAGATGCTGTCTCCAGCCTGTTCTCAGGCCCCACAGCCACTACTGAGGGACTGAGCTGACTGAACTCCATACTCATATATGGTATTCCTGCAACATTCAAAAATAACATTATCACAGCTTATCAGTGTTACATCAGCTAAATAATATCTAAAGCTTAAATTGGTCACATTCTTGAAAGAGGATATAGGGTTTAATTGCAAAATACCAAGAAAAAAACTCTTTGCTTTTCATTTCATTGAAGTCTGGGCGTTGTAAGACTTACAGAAAAGCGACTTCTTGCATACTGCAAGCTCAGCAGGTAAACAGCTTTATATCCATGCAAGTCATCCTTTCATCATATTAAAATATGCAAACAGTATTGACATCGTGTTTCCTTTGGATAACGGTGATAAAAGCAATAATTCCTAGGAAAAATTACTTACAAAAATTACTTTGTAGAGATGATTACTACAGCAATAGTGACATATCAATGCTTTCCTAATCATTATAGCTGATCTTGCCAGCTTCTTAAAGAGTTGGGAAAACGCACAAAAAACTGTAAAGGAGGCCCAGAGAGAAGGGCCTATCCTGCCCTTGTGCAGGTACATTTCAGTGTATCTAAATCTGTTTCCACAATCAGTGCTTTTATCTTGAAGCACATATATTGCAGCCAGCTGTGCTGCTTTTGGCACCTGATTTCTGCAAAATAAATCATACTAAATGTCAAGCAGATATAGGGGACCAAGCTACTCTTGAATGAGTAAAAAATACTCTGGTTTTAAGGAGAAATGTCTTTGTTTCATCACTGCTGGATTACCTCCCTTGTGTTTACAAACACTGTCTGGATTAATTCAGTCGAGAAGACTTTCACTAGGAGAAAAGGGATCATCTTCTATATTCTTAAAAAAAAAATTAAACACAGAAATAGTCTAAAATATTTCACCCTTTTTATGTAATAACATGTAGTAGCCTCTACAAACTGGAAATTGGGTAAAAATAAGGAACAGTCTCCAAAGGACACTCTGAATGAGGCCTAGATAAGGACATCACCACATACAAAGGTCAGAATTCCTTCAACACTAAGCAAGACATGCTTGCAGCAATCCAAGTTGGCTTTCTAGCAGTGTGCATATATAAACATGCATGTGTATAGAAACTTTGTATAAGCAGTTAATCAAGAGGAGTTTAACACTTTCAAAAAGCCCAGTGTCTTTTTCAGACATGACTTTGTAATAGACTATGGACTGATTTTTTCTGAAGGTTAGATTTATGCATTAAAAAGTAAACCATTCCTTTTTTCCCCTAGGCAGGAGCAGTGATACTAAACCAATTTGTGCACATCGTTTTTGAAGCATGATGATCAAGAAATAACATTCCTGATAAGACCTTACTATTTTAGCAAGAATGAAAGAATTGACTTTTAGATTTCTAAAGAAGAGATGCTTTTCTGACATGCCATTCAGCTGTATCCTATTTAACTCAGTCCTTTCTTCAATTTGTTCTGAGTCTAATTCAGTTCTCCCCCAACATCAGTCCTTCTCATTATATGCCCATATATTCCTAGTATATAGCATTATTTACAATAAATTGAAGATAAACTATTTGAAATCATGAATATATTTCAAAACGTCAACAAATTAATATTGCACTAGAGAAGACAGAAGTCACAAATCATCAGAAGAATCACCACTTCACCCTGAATTCAGTAGCTCAACCTCCTCCATAATTAAGGCCAAGACAAAGTTTTGTAGAATCTACACATGAAACTTTTGCTTAGATAAAATATAATAATGAAATATAAGAGCTCTACTCTCATTTAAAAAACTGGAAGTGACAAAGAAACAAGTCAGCTAACACAAAGTCTATAAATGAAAGATCTAACAGACCTCCATAAAAAACTCCGCTGAACAAAAATCACATAAACAGTGAGATCCAATTACAAAATCAATATAGTTTTATTCAGTGTTTCCTGTTTTTCATTGACAAAAATTCTCGAAAGAAAAACTTTATTGATCAGTAATAACGTTAGCATGTCTAACACTGAAATTCAGATAATTCTGTAGTTCTCTCTTTCTTTAGCTTCTCAGATATTATTTTTCAACTCCCAGAGGAAACATGACATCTCCTGTAAACACAAATACCTCAGAAGTGAAAATTGCCAATCCCAATATCAAAAGCTTATTACCTCATTGCATTTACTTATTCGCCTCGCCACAATAAGCTGAATCATTCCTCGTTTGTTCCCTTCAGTGGACATGGACCTCCTTAAGGTTTCCATAGCATCTTGATTTGTTTTGCCCAATAATGATTCTCCATTAACTGCTATTAGTTGATCATTCACTCGAAGCCTGCCATCCTGGAAATGTAAAAATTATAGATAGTAACATAAAACACACACAAAGGAAGCTTTGTCTACTGGAGAGAATAAAAAAAACCCAAATCAAAAGAAAAATATTCAACCAACTATACTTAGTCCTAAGGGTTTATGGGGAAATGAACACTGCAATAATAGCTTCCATTGCAGCCACTATAGGAAATGTCTATTCCAATTACAGATTTGCACTGAAAGCTATTATCATAATCTGTTTGCTCAAACAGCATACTAATGGAACTGCACCAGAGATGGCTCATTCCTTCCCGAATCTGTTAGGGCTGTTTAAATCCTGGGACATCCAAACATGCGAGTAGAAATCAAAATGTTACCTCTGATGGTTTAATTGGTGAACATTAGAGAGCTCATTCCTCTTTGATCTATGGATATTTTCAAAATAACTTATTATGGAAAACTGAGGAAGACCAAAGTACACAGATATTCCCTCTCACCTTGGATGCTGCTCCACCGTTAATGATGGACTTGACGAAGATTCCTAAGTCAGCGTGGTTTTCTTTGGACCGGTTACCTTTGACACTCACGCCAAGCCCAGCTGACCCAGAGTCATTCAGTGGAACTTCAAAAGTGAGGAATTCCCTGGTGCCATCAGGTGTGAGGACAAGCTCCTCTTCCTCTGCTTTCTGTTGGGGAGATTAGCGTGGGATTATAGAACAGCATTTCTCTGGGAATTCTCTTCTCCCTACAGCTATTAGCATTCAAAACTCTCTGCTTTTTACTACAATGCCACAATATTTTCCACAGTAATTATGTGAAGAAATCTGCAGAAATAGTGTATTTTCAATCACCTCCAGCTGATGCCTAGGTTCAGAAATATCTTAAATATGTGTCTAAGTGCTTCTCTCTCTAGTAAAGTAATTGCATCACATGTCATTACTGAATCTGCCATCAATACTAACTCACATGTAAGCTGCTATTTCATTAGCCAAAAGAGAGCTTTATCAGAAATATTTTCCTACTTGCAAACCTCCAGAATTTTTAAAGTACCATCATCTATGGAGCTTTGCAGTCCTAGGGAGAAACTAAGTTCAAGAAAATTAAATTGAAAAATTACTTGTTCACCTCATTTTATTTAAAATTATCTGTGATAGGAAAAAACAGAAAACTACACATCTGAGATCTGCAAAAGCACATCTCTCTGGTGTTGTCAGGCTAACTCCAGCTCTGAGTGCCACTTTTCCTGTTTTTCCCAGCTCTGCCCTTCACCTCTGTCCTCTTACCCACCTCTCTGGATCATTGTCCTCAACACCCACTTTTAGCCTGGCTGGGAAAATCCCAGGCTTTAATTACCCTGAATTACAGTCACAGGCCTGCCACAGCTGCCAGCAAGGAGCTGCTCAGTGCCACCTTTCCATGCATCCAAAAGCCACATAAGCACAGGTGACTGGCCTCACACTTCACCTCCTGCCAAATGCAGGGTGGCAGCAGGCTGGGACCAGAGACCTGGCAGTGTCCACACAGAGCAGTGACACTCTTGGGGCAGCAGCATGAGCACAACACCCAGGAATGAAAGTGGCCACGCTCTGAGGAGCAGTGTTCATGTTCAAGAGACTTCTGCCAAAGGGAGGAATGGGAGGGACAGGCTGTTCACCAGCCCTATATCTTACAGTAGATGCTGTTCACTTGTTTCTGATCCTCTTTTAAATCTAATAAAGTGGTTATAACCACTTTTGGTTATAACTCTATCAATTAACAAAAAAAGTCATGTCCTTAAAGGCATGATTCTCTGCTTGTGAACCCGACCATGCTGGGGTTTTATTCACCCGCATGAAGGAGAAAGAGAACATACAGCCGAAGGTGCACACGAATGTCCAGCATCAGCAGTTCTTCTCTAGAAGAATTAATCTGGCCAAATTTTCATAATCTTAGCAACATGTCACCTCTGTTTCTGACACTGATTTTATGCCAACTTTTCCCACATCACTGATCTATTTGCAAAGCTCACTCATATGAGTGAGAACACGTATGAGAAGTTAACGTGTGCCTGCTGAGCTGTCCCTGTTTCTTAAGACTTGAGGAAATGCAAACACAGCCTATGGCAAAGATAGATGTGAAAGCCATGTGGAGTACAGCAGACTGAGATGATCAATTTGGGCACAAGCATGCTAGTTGTGTCACCATTGACCTAGAAATGCAGTGCAAAAATGTCACATGGGAAGGCAGTCAGACTGCTGAGAGAGCTGCGACAGCTGAGGGAAGAAAAACAGGAGTTTCATCTTTTCCCACTTGTTAAAAGCGTGAACCTTCATGTGTTCATAGCCCTTCCCTTTGCACTACACTCCTTTTGCTTATAACTAAGCACAGTGGTTCATCAAAAAACAACCAAAAAAACCCCCAAAGCAATGGAAAAATTAAAATATCCCTATCAATGTGCCATAGCTAGGCTGGCTTGCATGTGAATCCCACTATTCAAACACATCTCTTGGCCACACAAAACAGCATGACCAATGCTAGCTGTGATGAATGGAAAGGTGAATTGTGACCATTGAATAACACTCTACCCACAAGATGTTTCCCAAATTATGGGAAAATTGCCACCCTAATTTTCCTGCTTGGCTCACAGAAGCACTAGCTCCAGCATACATTTGAACCCATATTTTGTCAAAAGGCTGCAGAATAAAACAATCTGAAACAGATGCACATTACCTTACAGTTTCTGTAACACTGATGACTTTCATATTCCTTAATAAATAGTAGCAAGAAAAAGCTTGTGAGCCAAAAGAGAGATAAAGTCAAGGTAGGATGTGTGGCTTATCCAAGAAAGCAGATATGCTTACTGAATTTTTGTTTGCTACTATTAAAATAAATTCAGAATCAATTTCTCGTCCTCCAGTATTTTCTAATCTTCAAACAATCCACCAAAACTTCAGCAAAGCAGTCTCCCAGGCCTGTCAGGGGCATTTCTATATGACAAAGGGTCAATTGGAGTGAGCATCTCACAAGCATCCCCAAAGACTTGGCTAATGGCCTCTACCCTACTTCTCCTCAGTGAGACCAAAGAGCTGCATTATCACTTCAGCACTGCTTTAATGTGAGCCTTGTGCTTGCTTGTTTCCTGCAATCTTGAATAAGGAAATAAGGCAATATCAGGCTACAGACACCTGAGTGTGCAGCTGAAATGTGAGGCCAAAAACTGAAGCAGCTGTACATGAGTGAGCAGAACATGCTCATAAAAAAATGAGAAACAGCAGCCTCAGCACTGGATCAGAAGTACTGAGAGCATAAGAAAATTGCTCAACTCACCCAAGGAAGAAAATTACCACTACTAGGCTATGACTAAATTTCTTTAGGGACTTCATAGAGTATCTACAGTTTTTCCCACTTAAGCACACTTGCTTTACCACCATATCTGTGTCTGGAATTTTAGGGATATAAGAAGCATTTTGCCCTCCAGACTCTGTGTGACACCTGTCAGTATCATATGCTTGAATGTAAAGTTAAAAAAAAAAAGGAAAACAAACATGAAAAATGTGGCTTTCAATAAAAACTGAACTATTAACTTTCAAGTGCTATGGATATGAAAGTAGCAAATTTAACATTTGTGCCACACCATGGTATCAAAGAAGGTCTCACTATGTATGATATATTGAATATAACTTCATAATACAAACCTTGAAGCAGTACCACAAGGAACCTCAGCATGTCATAAAGGAGCCAGTCACAGAGAAATGGGCAGGAAGATTTTTAGCCTGCTACTATAATATTTTGAGCCAAAGTGGTAAAGATGAAAACAAAACAAAAAAGCCCCAGCAAAATCTTGCAATGGCTGAATCCTTTGTTCTCTAAAGCCCTTTAGAGTACAGAAACGTTACATGTACAGCAAGTCTCCCCAATCAATATAAAACCAGGTATTATAAAAGAGTAAAATTTGCACTGAAATTGTGTTGAACATTAGGTATTTTAATCTAAAAAATCACAGAAATTCCATAACACATCCATGAGACAGCATAAAAATGCACAAAAAATCTAAAATGCACCATTAAACATTTTCAGCTGAGAACACAGTCACTTCTTAATTGCAGTAGCCTCCATTTGATCTTGATACTCTCTAAATTAACAGCTTCACTATGTCAATCAAACACCTCAACACTATTTTCATGATTAGTTGATCTGTAGGAGAAATTTATTCCGTCATACATTTTGACAGGCCAGCAGTAAACATGCAAGCAAAATTATGTACTGTGAACCCTGAACAACAAAATTCAACTCCCTTAAGATTTTTCACACACTATGTCCAAAACAATTAACAGCAGAACAATATTCTGTTCAGACAGAGGCTGCTGAGGAAAAGGTCACCTGAAATGACTTCAGTTGGATGAATGAAGCTGCTCAAGTACGTAACTTATAATAAAAATTTGATTGGTGATAAAATATGCAGGTGACTTTTTTGGCTGCAAAATCATATTTAGCATCAATTCATGCTAAACAACACTTGAGATAAGTTTTTCACTTTTTTTATACAACATAAACATATTGTAAATTTAAAGATAAACTCCCTGACTAGAGCAAACTTATGGCAGTGTTTTGATATATACAGAGATTTTAACAAGGTCTAAGATAAACGGAGTGGGAAGAGAGGGGGGAATTGTTTTTCTCTTCCACATAACATTATCCTCTACCTAAGTTCTGATCTGATCATAAAATCAGATTTAATTTTATAAACAACATTAAAATAGACTTCAACAGTTAGAGTGCCATTACTTTTCTCATCATACTAGTAACAGCCTCTAATCCTGTTTATCCTTTTATCACAGAATTACAGAATATATTGAGCTGGAAGGAACCCTGAAAGATTAAGTTGAAATCCTGGCCCTGTACAGGACACCCCAAGAGTCACACCCTGTGCTTGAGAGCATTGTCCAAACACTTCTGGGACTCTGTCAGGCTTGGTGCTGTTACAACTTCCCTGGGAAGCTGTTCCAGTGCCCAACCATCCTCTGGGTGAAGAACCTTTTCCTGATATCCAGCCTAAACCTCCCTAGACACAACTTAAGGCCATTTCCTTGGGTCCTGCCACAGATCACTGAGAGAAGAGATCAGCATCTGTCCCTCCTCTTCCCCTCAGGAGGATGTTGAAGATCACAATGAGGTTCCCCTCAGTCTCCTCTTCTCCAGGCTGAACAGACCAAGTGATCTCAGCTGCTCCTCACACAGCTTCCCCTGAAGGCCCTTCAGCATCCTCATTGCTCTCCTTTGGACACTCTCTAATAGCTTCAGAACTTTCTTATCCTGCAGTGCCCAAAACTTCACACAATTTCCAAGGTGAGGTCACATCAGTGAGGAGCAGAGTGGGACAATTGCCTCTCTGGAGCAGCTGGGGGTTCATGTTTCACACACTATTGTTTGGGACTTCTTCCCTCAGCAGGACCTCATCAGGGTTCAGCTGGTGAGTAAGCAGCATGAGATGAGTGAAAACAGAAACTGAACAGCAGAGAAAACCTTCCTCCTACCTAACGGGGAAGCAATTTTCAGTCAAGTCAGGACAGGTTTCCTAAGTGACTCGCTGCTGCTGCAAGTCTGGCAGCATTCTCTCCAGTGAAGTTCATTCTCTTGCAAGCTTAGACCTGCTGCCTTCTCAGCAGTTTTTCAGTCATTGAAACTTGTCTGCACATTGCTTTGTGACTATGTGGACAAAAATGCGCTCCTGTTCCCTTTCACAGAGCAATCAGTAAAGCTCTGCATCTGCAGTTAAATACATATGCACACACAGGCATGAAAACTTTCAGAAAGCTCTTGAATGCACAAATATATGCACGTACACACACAACACACACTTATAAGTGTATATATATACACCACAATGATGACTTTCGTATGATTAATTAACTATAGCACAAACACTACCTAACAACTTGAGTGACCCCATTCACTATTCAATTTACCTGTCTCAAGTCCTGTTGTGTCCAGCCTTCTAACATTACAGCCCTGTTAGCCACTGTTTAAATACTATTTTGTTCATCTATCAACCTTTTGTCACACAAATGTGTTTTCTCTCTTTACAATTTATCCAGATGGAAAACCTCAAATTCTCACAATATGAGTTTGGTGGATGTGAGAGCTCTCTAGGAAGCGCAGGCTGTAAAACTACTGGAAATCTCAAAATCCCAGGTTTAGTCATTGGGTTCCAATAATGGGGAATTCTGACCTAACATAACAGTATTTTTCCAAGATATTTTCAGTCTTTAGAAGACTTTAATACAACATCTTATTTAATTACTTCTGATAAGGTACCCACAATACTGAGGAATCATAAGCCCTATAGTTCGGGAAACCAATAAAACTTGTCTCTGTATTATGGTAACAAAATAGAATGAAGCAGTACATATGCAAGAGAGGAGATTTCACTTAGCTGTTGTGCAAATACATTCTTAACATCAGGGGTGACTCAAACTGTTTTGCCCTTCAAGTGAAGTGGGTGATACTGCTGTCTTATCAGGCCACCCTCTAAACTGAGGTACACAAAAAAATGATGACTCACTCTCATCCTATGCCATCACCTACACAAATGTAGAACACATGGAAAAACAGCTCTAAGGAAACAAAACAGCTTCTTTGGTCAACAACAGTTTTGTGGGGGGTGATGTTTAGGACTTAAAAAAATCTAATGTATTACTGCTGGAGGTACTGAAAACAAAGCAATGTAGGTGGCCTCAAACACACCTCTCCAACAACAGCTGAGGGACTCCTTGGGAGGAGTAACTGAGAGCTGGGGCATCCCACCATGGGCTGGCATTAAAGAAAAATATAACTAGAGCAATTCCACCAGCTGAGAAAATCCTGCCTACTGATCCAGTAGTGGCATGCACACTCCAACCCAGTTTTCTCCTGAAATATAAGGCCATTTATCTTTTTTTATCAAATGGCTGTGTTGCATTATAGGTTTTGAGGACCTAAAGTGTCTACTTACTTGGTTATAAAATTATACAGGGCTTAAGCCAACTAAACAACCAGAATTCTTATGCTTGCTTTCTTTTTCTATCTCTTCCTAGACTAAGAATTTTAATATCTGTCATATGTTAGATAAACACTAATGAATCTTATTTGCTCATATACAGAGACTCATTATTCATATTAGCAAAGTTAATATGTCACATCTGGCAAAGATTGCATTCATTCAAATCAAACAGCAGCTGCTAAATATCAAAAACTAGATCTGAATTCTGAGATTTTATGGGAAATGTGCTCTGCTTTAATCTTAATCCCATCAAGGAAGAGTTTTTTGTGTATTAGACGTGGATTAACTTTGGTAAGTATTTATAGGCAAAAATGCTAGCTCATGAAAGTACTGTAGAACAGCCCCACTGCATTTCCTGTTTTGTCCATTTCAAGGATTTATTTTAATATCAAAAAAGATGTTCCATATGCAAAAATAACTTCAGTTTAAAGGTTTGGATGGATTAAGATATGATTTAGAAAAAAATTAAATGCTTTTCCAAAGCATAAAAATTCTAGCACGTGATTTTCATTTAGAATGGAAATCAAAGCTCTGCAAAAGCCCATGTTTAAGTACATCCACATGTTTGTTACTTCTCCCTATAACAAGTCCATTGCTTGTCTATTCTTACATTACTCTGCCTAATGCCAACACTCTGATCTGGGCTGTCATAGAAACTGGTTTAATCGAATAAGATTCTACATTTCAAAAATTGATCACACCATTAAAATTACATTCTGTTGGTTCTTAATCTCAGAACTTCTCACAGGGGCCAGTCTGTGCAGGTACCATAATCACTGTACTTTATTCAGGCCAACATACTCTGTTCAAAACTGCTGCACTATTCAAACTTCGTGTCCCTACTGTATGTCCTGAAACAAAGCCATGTGATTGTAATGCTAACCCCGTTTCTTTACACTTTGCTTATCCTAGAGAAGTGAAAACCAAGGGATTAGGTACACAGTAGGTGTCTGTTCTGCCAAAGAAGCCTATAAAGCTACAGCTCTCTGCACTATCCCTTCTTCAAGGAAAACTTCAATGCCCAATACACTAATGACAGAGCTCCCTAAAAATCCTCTCACTGGCCTGTCGGATTTACAAGACTTGAGAGACTAAAGAAAGAGATAGAGTCTGGAAAAGACAGACAGGAAAAACAAGTTGTAAAAGAAATAATGCCCATGTTTAAATCCATGGCAGGAAACACATTCCTCGTGAAGTAATGCCAGTATGGAGCACCTCAGAGGGATCTGTGTCTCACTCCTATTTCTGCTGCAAACATTCAGGCAACCATGGCAAACCATTTCACCTCACTGTTTTCCCTGCATTTAATATCAAGGGACAATCAACACCAGGAGTCTAAAGGCAATGATGCAGTAAAACAAGGTTTGCTCCAAATAAACAAGTTTGTACACACGAGTGTGGCTTCTGGATGACTCTGCAATGGTGGCACTAAGCCCTGTCACAGTGGAGGGACATGTATGTTGTCTTCCATGAAACTGGGAATTTTTCAGCAAGTGTCTTCAATGTCAGAGCTCCAAAGGCAGCCACAGCTCCCTATGGTGCTGCACAAAGTGCCACACCACATCCCAGGTAAATCACCAGCTGCTAACAGTCAAAACTGAGCCTGAGGGTCAGTTCTAAGCACTGCATTATGCAGAAGTTTATGTTCCTTATCACTGAACGTTCCAGGAAATTCAGACTGGTCAAAAAGCATTCATGATCACAGCCGCTTAACTGTTATATTAATTATTCAGTAGGAATTAATGTCTTATCTCGAGTCATAAATGTGCCAGAACATGCTATTTAATACTGGAGTATCTCCTATGGTAAAAGATTGAAACCACACCAGTGCCTTGCAGAAATCACACATTCACCACCTACTTCTTACATATGGGCAGTGATCTAAAACTTGATGAAAATTATTAGCTGAAACCCCTCAAAATTGCAGTAAAAATGCTTTTAAAACATTGTAATCACCCTTGTGCCTCACACCATTAGAAGATAAAAAGGTACAAAAATATATCTGCAGCATTCCTAAGCACCATGGAGGAAACAACAGCATCAGCTTAATCATCAGTCAGACATATCCTCTTTGAATAAAATCATTCTGTACCTATTGATAACAGCACTGCTGAGGGTATAGTCTGACATTGTCCATCTATGATCTTGGCTCAATGTTCAGACATTTGGATCACCAAGCTAAAGGTCTATATAGGTGCTAAACAGGAAATATTGAGAACTTATTACAGCTTTTAAAAGTATCTCTGGATGCATCCCCAGTGACTAGGCATCTTGAAAGAATACAAACAGCTTCTGAGCAAAAGACAAACACACATGCACTTAGAATACATCCTCTTAAAGCTCAACACTGACTGCTACTTTTCCACAATAATTTTCTATCTAATAATCAAGACAAATCATTTATTTCTAGGCATTTGCTAATATTGCCTCTCATACTCACAATATGAAAACTTATGAGCACAAAGTGTACAAAAGTAACTATTCATTAGTTCTTACAAAATGCCTCTGACCACCATCACGCCTTTCCTACAGGCAATGAATTCTTGCATAAAAAGGGCAGTTAGCTAATTTATTCAGAATCTCACACACAGAAGAATATGGCAAGAACAGTGATTGGATCTGAAAAAACACAGTGATCAAAATGAAATTTAGGTAATAACTGGAATATCAAATGTTTGAGTTCAGAAGAAAATAAAAAGCAATCCCATTTGCAATTTCTATCAATGCAGCTAATCATTTATATATTGTTCCAACACACCAACCACTCTTGTTATGTCACTGTTAAAAATCCTGCACTCACTTAAATTCATAACATTCTGCTCACTTACAGCAATTTGACAGAAAAACAAATGAGAACAGAAAACTGAAGCTTCTCCATGCTTCTGAGTACAACAATCATGAAATGAAATCCTGAATTCTAACTCTGAATCTCTTCTTATCAATAAACAACATTCCTTAGAAAATACTTACTCATATGATAATTATTATTTTTCTAGCATTATGCTTATATGAAAGTTAACTTGCTGGTTCTGAATTCAGAAAACTAGCAGTGAATGACAATTGTAAAAGCAAAATACTACTGAAATACTATCAACCTTCAAAGAGTATGAGGAAAAATTAATTGGCAGATGTTTTACATAGCATAATTAACAGTTCATTTCAATGCACTGTAACAGGATTAGGATAATTACGCTTAGAAACAGAAATGTAATAATGATAAATTACTCGTTTTTTCATATTACAGGCAATCTCCTACATTCCAAATAATCACCCTGTTTAGCAATAGGTGCATCTGTTCTATGCTGCCATCAGCTATACAAATGGCACAAACTCATAGCTGGGTGAAACAACCTTTCAACCAAGATACAGGAGATTCCTCGTTTCATGAAGAAGCAGAGCAATGCAGAAGGTGAAAACACCAGTCCTGTTTTCACCAGGGCACAGTTACTGAATGGAGGCTGAAGTTGCATCAGCAATTTGCATTTCTTATGTAAAACTGGAGAGCAGAGGTTAAATTGTGTGAGCCTCTCAAATTACGAAATCTTAGATTGAAGCTTAAGATTGAGAATCGGTATTCTGTGATGGGGCATAAAAAAACTGAATTCATATACTTTCTTATAGGGGTTGTAAGGAATAACTCTGTCAAGGATTTCAGGCCACAAATTAGGAAAAAAATTACCTTCAAGATTTTCTTTTATTACCTCTCTGAGGACTAACTACTGCATCCAAGTGCCACAATATTAATGCAAAGTAATTTCAAAGTAACAGTAACATGAAGGTAACCCCTGAGTAAAGAATGATAAGTTAGGCTTGATATTTTGCTATTTTATTTCAGGCCTTCTACTTTCAAGGGAGTTTTTTTTCATTTTTTTTTTTAATTTCAAAGGTGCATTTTCCTTCTATTTCTCCACAAAGACATAACAACAACAACAAAAAGAAACCCCACAACCATTTCGCCTTTAAATGCAAAACAGACTTGCATTCCACCTCTCTCATTTCTGTAGCTTCGCTGCCTTCATCATGGTCTTTTGTTGGTTTTGGTTTTTTTGTTTTGCTTTTGACTATCAAGTCCTTGACACTTGGAGACTAAAACCTCACTGCTAACAGCACAAAGATCAGAGCAGGCACAGAAATAGAAATTGTGAGATTAGAAATCTCCAAGACCTGAAAAGTAGACAGAGGAGAAATAAATAGGTATTGAAGCAGAACCAAGGAGAATAAAGGAAAGCAAAGAGAAATACTTTCAAAAATAATAATAAAGAATGTGTGACTGTATTATTAAAGTGCAGCTCAAGAAAATTAGGTCTGTAAAATTGAAGTATCACGCTTATCCAAAGCTAATGAGATTGGAACAAGGGACATAAGTGCAAAAGCATTGTGCATTACAAATACCCACCACAACCTCCCACAATTAGTACCTTTTTTTATTCACCTACTGGAGTCGGTAAATATAAAGAGACCTGGTTCCTAGTAACAGAGTTGTTCTGAGCCTTTAAATAAACAACAAAAAATCCCAATGCATAAAGAATGAAAAACCCAAGACATTAGGCAAATTTTTTTGTGTTGATCAGGTTTCTAGCTCATTCCCTCAGAAACCATATGTTACTCAGTCTTCATATGTTTTCCAATTCACTTCCATATTTTCAAGGCTTGCTACGGCTTTCTAGCTGTTTTTCTCAGAAATCCCTAGGTACTCATACACTCCCTGTGCCTCCTGCATAATCTCTTGATTAACAAGCATTTTTTACCCCACATCTAAAGAGAACAAATGGGAGATACCTATTTTATTTTGCTCTTTCCTTAGATGTAGTTAGTGTTGGTTCCAAGAACGCCAAAGAAGGGGTTTCACCATGGAATTTGCTACAAAACATTAACTTTGCAACAGATGAGCAACTGATTTCTATAAACACCTTGTAGGCAATCTGCTTTATCTTAATGAGCTTTCAAGGTGTAATTTCAACTCCTAAAACCAGGATACTTTTATAAGGCTGCACCCACAAATTATGGTATTCAATTCTCAATGGTATTCAATTACAGATAGAAATACTATCCTGGGCTTTGATCTTTGATCTCCTTACATATCAGCAGTACATGGTAAGAAACTATCAAGATAAAAACACATCCTCTAATGAGATGCAGTAAAGAGATACTGCAAGGCATGTCTGAAACAGTGATACACCCACAGTTTTGGAGAGCCCTTAAGCAGATGAGTTTCAGAGAGAAGGACACTAAAAGCCAGAAGGATAGAAGTGAATATTGCCAACATTATTCTCAAATTCCCATTTTTACAGTTAGCTTCCATTGGCCTGAAAAATTAATAGTATCAACCAACATATCCTTGATTACGTCACTGAGTTGACTCTTATGTATCTTTACCTAGTCCTGACTTTCTTTTTATTCCAGACACCATCTTGCCCTTGCTGGTAAGATATTCTGAATTATCTAGACAAGCTCTTTTTGTTTTTCAGCAGCCTAACTCATTTCAAGTCCCAACAGGAATCTTCTCAATTTCTCTATAACCTAATTCATTATTTCATTTTAAAATAGGTACCTAGCTGAATGGAGTTTCTTGAAGTATGTTTTGAACTAAGATCCAGTATATCTTTAAGGTAATATATTATTGTTATATTCTCTGCAGGTATTTAATAAAATACACCTTTTATTTTAGACAAAGTTGTTAGATGTATTAGTATATTGTATATTGGACTGATCATTTTCCCTTGACTAAAATGAGATATATTAACATTACACAGCCTCAATCTAGAGCCTCACTGGAATACCACACACAGATCTTGTGCAGCCCTCAAAAGGTTACACTTAATATTACTTCCATATAGTTTCTTACAAACAGATAACAATCCTTTGCTATGAAGATACAATTAAGACTTAAAGCTTAGTTGATTAATTTCTGTGTTTGTATCTCAGATTTCTGTCATATAATCGTGATTTAAACAATTAGCTTCAATATATAACTCAAGCTAAAGTTCACTCATCATTTAACTTTCAGCCTTTGGCTGTACAGAAGAGATGTAATTTCAAATAGCACTTGAACATATTCAGCAAGAATTGTGTATAATTTTCAAACAGTATTTGAAATTACATTAAAAAATGCATTTAAAATGTAAAGCTACAGAGAGCCATCTACAGCATATAAGGTGAAAGAAGGATCTGTAAAACTTTGATGGAGAAGTGCCATATCAATTTAAAAACATTTGGGAGTCTTCCAGTATGGAAAAGACAAAGCTCTTACCGTTTCCTTTGGAATTTGTGACTGGCTTTGTTCTGCATTCTAAAGGAAGTAAAAAAAATAAATAAGAACACAACTACATATGACACATACTAGCTAACAGCAAGGGGATAAACAAAGAGCTCTAATTCTGAAGTGAAGTGGCAATAAAAAATGGTGTTCATCACACCTCTGACTGAAATTTGTCTAAACAACCACTACATGAGAAGGGAACAGAAATAATTCCAGGCTCCTTATGGTACATGCACCTGACTCTCCCTGGCTGTGAGGGTGCTGACTGGTGGCCAAGGAAGAACCACAACTGCTTGCACAATTTACTGGCTGGTGGAACATTTTCATTCAGGGAAGCTCCACCCTGGCTTTTCCCTTCTACTTTGAAGTTTTCAGAGAATGACCTCAGCAATCTAGATGAACCCTTCCACCTATTTTTTTAAAAATCCACTGTCATTAGCAAGGAATTCCCCTTTTGAGCATACTTGGATGGACTAGAACTGCAGCTCTGCATATCCCAGGATATGAGGATGCATTCAGTTCACCAGAGAAGGGACCCTCCTGTACTGTCCATTCCTCACCTGTGTTTCAGGGCACATAAGGCAAACACACATCCTTGGAAAATGCATCCCACAACAATTCTGGAAACACATATAAGGAGCTATGGCTCTTCTAAGCCCACACCCACCTATATTAAAACCCATTTGAGAACTCAGGGGACACCTTAATACTGGCTGGCTGATCACTTTTGGGCTAAGCAGCTATTTCTTTCCATTCTGCTGGGCCTATGGTTTATTGGACATTTTTGTTTTAGGCTGTTCTGCAGGAGAATCAAATGATAAAGCACAAAAATGTAGTGGCAAAGCAGTAACACAAACATCCAGTAAGCTTCAATCTGAAGCCAACAGCCAGTAAGAAAAAAACTGAGGACAGCTACAAGGAAAATGTAAAGGTCCCACGTGTACCAATGGGCATATTAATTTTTAGGGTACTGAAGACTGATGTTGCCAGCCAGTATCTGCTGGCACTGAGAACACAGCTCAAAAGCTAAATAACCTAAGTCAGTCCTTCAGAGGATTCACAAAGTCAGTAGCAGCTCTAAGCAAATTCTTCACAAGTTGTGTGAGGTAACCACAGAGCTCCAGGAGCTCTCCTTAACCAGAATAATCCTTGGCCCTTTTGTAAAAAGAGGGGCAGGGAGGGAAGGGTGTTAAGAGATGATGTGGCTCTAGCTCATGTCTGCGTGGACAATCCCTAATACCTATCTGGCATTAGGTAACTGTGGAAGGAATAAAATGCCCAATATTCTGGAGAAACATGGTCATTCTTCCAGATCTCACTAATTACAAAAGCTGACTTCTGCCAACTTGATTTTATTCCCTGCTTCCACATTTTCCCTACTTTTATCATGCTCTGCTGCACTGGATCATCACACACACATACCTGACCTGATCCACACAAGTTTCAGAGATCCCATACCAACCTAGACAGGCTCAGCTTAAAAATCCCCTACGTTTTAGCTAAACATTTTCATAATAACAGCAATGTTAAACTCCTTAAATTTCCTAAAGTTTATTATCTCCATTTTACTTAAAATAAAACCCTAAGATGTTTAATTTTGTTTCAAAAGTCATTCAAGCCATAACCCAAAACATAAAACATAAAATCTCAACACCTGTTTTATTTGGGTTACTATCTATACAAACATTGACAAATATAAAATGGTTTTAATATTAAGTGTTCTCTGTAAGCAACAGCAAGGCCTGCCCTTAATAAGATGGATAACATCAAATAACATGATTTTCTACATATGATTTCTGGGACACATCTCATTCAGTTAATATTTTAAAGCACACAAATGTAGAAAATATGAGAGAAATAGGGAAAGGATGCAAAGACAAATTGTTCCTAAGTGGCCAGAGAAGGTCTGCATGTGAAAAAGATGAATAGACAGGATTTCAGCTCATTCTCCTTCCTACCTCAAAATTAATGTTCTTTTTTTTTTTTTTTTTTTTTTTTTTTTTTGCTTTTTTGGTTGGTTGGCTGGTTCTTTACTTGTTTTGGGTTTTTTTTTTTCAATAAGCCAGTAAAAGTCAGTGAGAGTAGCTGGTTGAAAAGACTTGCTTTATTTTTTCTAAAGGATTATTTCTTACCAGAGCAGAAAGAACAAACTTTATGATGACTTTTAGTTCAACACCTTCCCCAGCAATTCTGCTCCTGCTCTTTGACAGCAGTCAGCAGTGCATACCTAAGAGTTCCTTACACCAGAATGCAAACTAACAAATCCTTATGCAACAGAGGATCATCACACATGTGTACTGTCAGATCCTCACAATAGCATTTGTTCAACTGGAGCTGCAGAAAAACACACCAGCTCAGATCTGATCTCATTCCACCTTGCAAAGCCCACCTGACACAGCCACAGCAAGCTCAGGCTTCCCTGCACTGGACTTTGCCAAAGTAGTTGAGAGAGTGTTGCCTGAGCCACAGCAGGGAGGCTGCTGAGCTTGGACTCCTTCAAAGGGGCTGGCTTGCTGCTATTTTAAAACTAGATATTGTATTGCTATTAAATCTCTGCATTACTTACACCATATATTTGTTTACAATTATTTAAACAAAATCTCATGTCAATTTATGCATAAAAACGTCCTCATTTTACCACAGAAATAATATACACAAAATTAAGATATTTTTCTTACTTCTAAGTTTATTTAGAAATCTCAAAAAGCATTTTCATTCACCTTTATGAAAGATAGCAGTGCCATGAAAATTGTACCACAGGAACTTATAAACAGATTGCTTTCACTGTTACAGTGATAAGGTAGGGTGTAATAGGATTTGAAATTTTTATTTCTCTTCACTTTATGACAGCTTTCACTTCAGTACTTGAAGGCATGTTTCAAGAATTTTTAGGTGAAAGTTGGTTAACTTGCAACCTTCCCTGCCACTTTGACTTCCTAAGTTTAATGGCAGTTTTGTAAAGTAAAAAGCTAATGTTTAGTATCTTGAAATGGCTAAACAAAAATTCATTTTCTTTGCATTCAAAATAATACAAATCCATTAGAAAAATGAAGTTATTAATTCATCATACTTATATTTGTCTATCTTCTCACAATAATGCAGCCAAGTAAGTTATTTTAGAGTTGTTTATAGCCACAATAATACAAATAATAAATAACTTCAGCAGTTTAACTGAATACAGAACAAAGTGAGACTGCTACCATTCAGAGTCTACCTTTTCATAACAGAAGCTATCTTGAGCAATTATCAGAGAAATATCAATATACACTATGCAAGTGGAGCAGGTACAGTATGAAACATCATTTTATTCCTATTTAATGTAAATTCCTTAGAAACATCTTCTGAATTGCCCTGCTAAATTAATAACTGCAGGGTTTCCATTCCACAGAGATTGCATTTATATTCAAAAAAGGCTACTACTTCTTAATTTTCCACTTTTTGATAGAAAGGTATTTACATATCCTATTTTGGCATAATACTATATGTTTGAGAACATATTAGAGAGCAGGTAGTGGGACAAATGGCAGGCTTTCAAACACAGATTTGTCCTTATGAAAGATATGAAATAATCTACTTGTCTGCATGCATCCAAATAAAGTCTATGCAATAGCTTTTCCTATAATAAACATTTTCACTCCAAATAAAGCTCTCACTTATACATTATCAACAAATACTTAATTCCAATAGCAGATCTTGAAGAAAATAAAAAAACATGCACGTAAAATGCTCTAAATAAAGCAAAATGGCTTTTCTTTCCTTTTTCTTATATTCAGTGCTGGCCACGCATGTTTACTAGCAGGAGACAAGATCAAATCATTTGCTCACACTCATCTAAATCTCTTAGCTGCTCTCTATTTTACGCACCAGTTCCCTTGGATGGAAAGTTTCTTCCTGTCGAAAAATCAAAAGGGCAACGGTTCCTCCCATCTTGGTACTTCGCAGCAAGGACACCACTTCCTCTTGAGTTTTGCCTGTTAAATCAACTCCATTTACCTGCAACAAAGGAAATGGGAGACATCAGTAAGACTCCAAAACAGGGAAACCAGCAGACACACACAGCAAAAAGTCATGTGAATCATATGGGACAGTATTAAGAAACTCTCACTGGAGCAATCTGCTTATTAGCTCACATTACAGCTTTCATTTAATAGAACTAATTAAATGGTCATCCTTGCCATACAAATATAAATAACAAGCCAAAAATTTGTAGTTCCCTCCATTTCAGCAGCTATGGTGTAGTCCAGTACACACTAAAGCCAACTAATCCCATTTACTGGCATTTCTTACAAGAACCTCTGCATAAATATCTTTTGGCAAAATCAATATATGATCCCAAACTGGTCCTGTTTCCACCTGTCTTGATGTTACACATACCTTCCAAACATATTTAGCACAACGAATTGTGACAAAAGTAGAAAGCAATTCTTTCTCTGTATAACCTTGGGGTTGCTACTCTTGCCTCTGTTCAGTGGCCTCCACATGCCACTGCTCAGGACAGGCAGATATGGAATACGTGCAGAATTCCCCACTGCACAAGCTAACTTCAGTAAGGGAGAAGCCAGAGAGAGATCGAATAATCTCAGGCTTGCCTGCCCAGAAATATTTTGGAAATGAAGGCAAAACAACTAACAGTGTAAAAAAGCAAGGCAGCACGATGCTCAGAAGTCAGCAAACCATCTTTTCCCTTCCCCTCATAAGAGAGCACAGCTCACACAGTTGAGATGCCATGGCTGTCACCTTAAATGCGTCTCAATCCCGTTCTGCCCAAGTCATCTGGGTTACCTTGAATTACAGTAATTACAGGGGGCTATCCTCCAGCAACAATTCAAGCTGACTTGGCCAATTTTGCAGTGAAGTGAAGTTAGAGCCCTGAGAGGCAGTTACAGACTCAGCTGTACCTCCGGTGTCATTTGGCTTAGGGACAGTAATGAAGAGCTGTGGGTGGTAACGTATCACTCCAGCTAGATTTGCTGAAAGCTCTCTGTGGGGCACCTATCTAAGAGAAATTTAGTTCCCTTGAGGACATCCTTACTTCAGGAGGGAAGTGGCCTTGATTCTCTGTAGGACTCCTCTCCTCTTATGTCTCTTTCAGTTAATTCACTAAACCTTTTCAGGGTATTGCCTCCCATCCTTGGCAACATCTTCAATAATTTCTGGTCCATCACTCCACGCTGATTTAATTCTACTCACTAGGTAACAATCACTTTGCTTCAATATATTCCTAAACAGCAATGCAAGACTATGACACTATATTCACCTAAGGATATGTAAACTTATGTTTTTGTAGTGTATCTGGGTTAAGCTCTTCAAACAATTATGTACTGAAAATGCCCAGCACCTTGATCTCTTACCTAAGAATATAAAGCCAAAAAAAGGAAAAAGAGGCAATAAATCTCCTGTAACATAAAATACTATAAGCCTCTGGAAGTGATGTAGTATGTGGGCTCATGGCAAAACACAGACAAGGAACATGTAATATTTCCTCACCTCAATTAATCGGTCTCCAGCTTTTAATCTCCCATCTTGAATAGCTGCACCTCTTGGAAGGATGTTTTTCACATAAATTGGAGCAGAGCCACCAATTGGGACATCTCTTGAAGTAATGCTAAATCCCAAGCCTTCTGTACCTGCATAAAGAATATACATTACTGGTTAAAATGCACATTTTATATTACACCAAGCAGAATGTATGTATACCTCACTGATACAATCCATGAAAATACATATAAGATGAAAGAATTGCTTCATGACAAAAAAAGAAAACAAAATATCTACAAGAAAGCTGTAGCTGAAGAACTGAGTCTGGGCACAGGTGGCTCAGCAGGCACTCCCTGCAACTTGCTATTCTGATGACTTCCAAGTCATTGCCAATTTTCTGACTTTCTATTTCAGATGAGCTGAGTGACAAGGAATCAGAACAAAGCATATCTGATATCCTATCACTGTCTTCTCCCTTGTCAATCTGGATCTCACCAATGATCCTTCCTTTTTCCTTTTCAGCTCTTTCAACAGCGACAGTCAGCCAATGCTGCTGGGCATGGGGCTCTGTCAGCTCACTGGTGGACACTGGCAGTGTGCCCCACCTGTGGACATTGGCAGGTGACAGGACTGGAGCTCAGTGGCCTCATTTCTCCTGTTCTGGGGACCTCAGGCTGTTTTCAGCCAACAGCTCTTCTGTTGGCTCTCGCTGGGTACCACCGTCTGTCCTGCAGGAAGGGAGCAAACCCAGGCTGCCACTTCTGAGGTCCTGCTCTACATCCAGGTGACTGACTACACTTGGCCAAGACAGACTGAAGCAAAACAGAGGCACTTAAAATGACCTGGAGAAATCCAGAGCAGGAGTCCAGTCACTACAGCAAATGAGACTTGTCTGTATTTCAGAGAAATTCGGTATGCGATCAGTTCCAGGATTCACAAGCTGAGGACAAATAGAAGCCTCTCCTACCACACAGAAAGCTCCTTTGTGATCCTCTCTTAGATACAATCTATGCAATGTTACCAACAACTCCTGAAACTCTACAAAAACCTGCCACTGCCCACTCAACATTACACATCAAGTCTATTCAGGACACTTAGTGCGGCATGAAAATAGCTGGCCATCCAGTGGAGAGCCCCCAACACAGTGTCAGCACCCACAGCTTGCATTTGAAACTTCTCAGAGGCTGTCAAGGCACCTTGCTGGGCATACACAGGCCAAACCTACATTTAAGATGGACCTGCAAAGGCAACTTGCAGTTAGGACTCAGCAGTATCAGGTAGGTCCCTAAAAGCGAACACAGAATGCACCTTTGTAAAATGCCATGGGGACAGAAACCAAACTTTTATGAAACAGTTGCCAGCTACAAGCCCGGGGAAGCTTAAAACAAACTGTGTTAAAGACACACAACTACTGAACCATTTGAGGTGTTAATGTATTTCAGATTGAAAAAAAACAAAACTGTGCAACAGCAGCCAGAGAGATGAGTGAGCAAGAGAGCTCTGCAGACCCCAAGGTCAGTGCAGAAGAAAAGGGAAGAGATGCTCCAGCTGCTGGAGCAGAGATTTCCCGGCAGACCACAGAGAAGATGATGGAGAGGCAGCTGTCCCACTGCAGTCCGTGTAGGTCCATGGTGGAGCAGAGATCCACCTGCAACCTGTGCAGGACTCCACACCAGAGCAGGGAGATGCCCAAAGGAGGCTGTTCCCTGTGGGAAGCACTGGAGAAGGCTCCAGGCAGGGACCTGTGGCCCCATGGAGAGGAGCCCATGCTGGAGCAGGTTTGCTGGTGGGATCTGTGACCCCATGGGGGACTGACAATGGAGCAACCTCATTCCTGAAGGACTGACCCCATGGAAGGGACCCACACTGAAAGAGCTCTAGAGACCTGCAGCCTGTGGGTAAGGTTCACCTTGGAAGGACTGTCTCCCATAGGAAGGACCCCACTCTGCAGCAACACAAGATTGTGAGGAATCCTCCCTCTGAGGAGAAAGGAGTGGCAGAGACAGCGTGCAATGAACAGACTGCAGTTCCCATTGCCATCCCTGTGCACTGCTGGGAGGAGGAGGTAGAGAACTCATGAAGTAAAGATGAGTCCAGGAGGAAGGGAGCTGTCAGGGGAATGTTTTAAGATTTGGTTTTATTTCTCATTACCCTACTCTGATTTGATTGACAAAAATTAAATTAATTTCCCCAAGTCAAGCTGGTTTCACCAGTGACAGTAATTGGTGAGTGATCTCTCCCTGGTCTTATCTCAACACAGCTTTTGCTGTGTTTTGCTTCCCTTGTCCAGCTGAGGAGGGTGAGTGATAGAGCTGTTTGGTGAGCACCTTATCCAAGGTCAACTCACCACAATACTACTTAATTTCTGCAAATTAATTAATTTCTTTTGCCCATGTTTAATTGCTAAACCTACTTTCCTAGAGCAGATTAATATTCACACATGAAAAGAAAGCAGGAGTCAAATATAGTAACCACTACTCAACATACAGATTTCTGAGATCTGCACAATTGCATTTGATTAAAATGTATTTATTTTATATTTTATTATATATACTACAATATATAATAAAATATATATTGCATATACTACAATATATATAGTAGTATATAATTATATATACTACAATATTTATATATTACAATATATTTTATTATCAAGACAGAAATTATGCTAAGAAGTAAACTGACACAGGTGACATGACTGGGCATGACACAAGCTTTTAAAATCTTTATCTTGAACATATCTATGTGCTCCTGTATACATAGTAAGGGCATGCAGATCTTATTGTTCAGGAAATATGGATCAGTTTCTCTAGGCTAATTATTTTGAGACAACTTCCCTTCCTTCTGCAGCATTCAAGACAGCTGACATTTGAATTTGAAAGTCTTCATCCACTTTCAGGCAAATATAAAATTTATCTGTGCTGTAACATAGAGATAAAAAAATACTAGATCTCATAACATCCATATTTTACTTAGGAGACCTCCCAACTTTAATGATGCTTCAAACATTCATAGAGCTCTTTAATTCCCTGCAATATGTGAAGATGATCTGAATAAGGTCTTTTTTAAGTCACATCTCAGCTTTTTACAGAAATTATCTTTTTCTTATTATAAGGATCAGTGCTGAATACTTCTCTTTGAGTACAGGTTTTGTCTGCTAAAATTTCTAAAGTAATATCAGAACATGAGTGCACTCCCAGGACAATATTTCATTATTAATAAGCTTAATCCCCATTGCCTGATTACAGCATCATTACAGATGTCTGGTTCACATACAGCACTTCAAACCCCCATGGAAAAAACAGAAGTTGAAATTTTCACACTGCAAATGCACACAGGATATAAATTTGGACTGTGACATTTTCTGCTGTCAAACCTCCAGAAAGTCTTTACCAAATCCTGCAGATCATCACAAATCCACACTGAGCCCAGATATTAGAGGAAGAAAATTCTAATTACTTGTTTCGGTAGAAAGAAGGGGCCTCAACTGAGCTGTGCTTTACTGTGCTGCTCTGTGCAGCTTTGTATGAGGCAGCTTTTGGGTGCAATTTTCCTTGTACCATTTCTCTGCTTCAGTTGGCAACTCATGCCCCATAGCTGGTCTTCCCTGGATGATTCAGCTGCATAAACTACTGTGCTTATTATATATAAATTAGATGTTCACAACACTGGGAAATAAATGAAGACATCCAACCGAGGACAAAAATAAATATGACTTCTGTGACTGAACTGATTTTAATTTTTTTTTCTTTTTTACACACTTAACTGATTTAGTTCTCTCCACTCCATTCATTTCCATTCTCCTGTTGATAAAAATACATACAAGATCTTAATATCTCCCTGCTGCTAAAATGTTTTCAGTTCTTAGTAGAACTGCACTATAATAATGAGTGAACTGTGCAAACATATTGTAGGCTCTTCTGATTTATTCTAGTAATACAGGAAAGACTGGACACACACACAGGTAGAACCACAACAAATAGAAAACAGAAGAAATTTCCATATTTTAGAAAACAGAGGAGTCATCCTACACAAAGCTAGGAGATTTACTTTGCAATGTTTAGATTTTTTGAGTTATGTTCACCTTAATCTCTTCTAGATTTTAAAAAGGGTAAATTTTTAGAAGGGTAGAAAACATTTTCTTCCTTCTATAGCTGTCATCTCTGATCATTTGACAATGATCAAATTACACCAAGTGATAATAACATTTAAAAATTACCCACTAATTTGTGTAATTCAAATTGTTAGGCTTCTTCGATAAATCAGAAGCTCTCTCAACAAGTTTGAGTTCTCCTTTTTTCTTGAACATGATGCTGAACATGCCTTCTGAAGTCTCATTACCCTCAAAAGCTCAGCCAGCTCTGAGCTGAAGACAAAGTAGTTTTAGGTGAATAAAAAGGGCAGTTACAATGGTAAAAGATCTATTTTGTACAAAGAGGAAAGTGACAGATTTGATGTGTCAGTTGCTGTTTCAGAAGAAAATAGTTCCCCAGTAGCTTTAAGGTAAGGGGGAGAAGAAATCCAATCCTGCAATTTAATTAAACATATTTTTAAAATGAACATCATAATTTCATTTGGAAGCAGTCTGATCATAAACTGACAGAATGTTAAAAATTTTATAAAATTTTACTACTGGTGACTAGACTCATCTCCCAGAGAAGTGTTTAATTTCTCACTAGTGCTGGGATTACCTTCTTGATTGTGGAAAGAATGTCTGACATAACATTCCTGTCTTTCTAAGGCTATTCTTTGCAAAAAGTTGTGGGTTCCTCACTCAGCACCAACTACAGGTCTGAATTCTCAGCAGAAGAATTTGCTCTCGGGTAGAAATACAGACAGGATACAAAACAAAAAGCCAGGATCACCTCTGCAGTATTTTCATCCTCTCAAAACAACACTGGTCCAGAGACCAGTAAAGAATATCTGAAGGACCTACACTGTCAACGTCTTGTGATACTTCTCTTGCAGCTGCCTTGCAGCACTGTAAGCAGTGCTAAAAGTAAATCATGCTCTTCCTTCAAGTCTAATTTAAGAAAATGCATATGAGTTCTCAGGGAGTTCAATACAGATCTCTCTAAATTTGAAAAACAACTACAAACAAGCAAGCAACAAGAAATGCAGAAAGCTTCACTCCTAAAACAATAGAAAACATCTAAAAACTGACAGTTAGTACTTATTCAAGAAAGGTAAATAACATTTCAGAGCAATCTTAACAAGGACAACTCATGTGGGTCAACAGTCCTCAGACTAAAGGACTGTTAGGAGAAAGTGGAGATTCCTCATGCAAGACAAGGCACATGCTCTCCCTTTCCTGAAACAATAAGCAAGTTGGTTGTAGATAGAAAAAGCATGTTACACAAAATCACAAAAATTACAAAATAAAGCATTGTCAGTTAATGAAAGTAGTAGATTATACTGGGATGGAGAATAAGGAGAGAGATAATGTTGTAATAAAACTAAGCAGATGGGCCAAATGTTCTCTGTTAATAGTCAGAACAGACACTGTCCTCCCAAGCACTTCAACCTCCTGTTTTGTTCACAGGAGACTCTTTCTGAAGATCCAGATACAGATGCATGACTGCTGAACTAATTACCCTAGTGTTCCACATTGGAAACCAGGTTTTTGGGGTTTTTTTTGAAGGACTGAATCTCAAATGTAAGATTTGAACAGCAAATATGTTCTTACTGTAAGGGGCATCACTAAACTAACCAAGATCATTTTACTGCTCCTAGTTTAAGCCCCATATTTTCAGAATTTGTGCACATGCAGTCAGGCTCACTGTACATGCAAATGACTGCTTAGAAGGCTGACTGCTCAGCTGTCTACAAAATTTCAGCAGCCACATACACAATCAAGACTAATTGCATGCCCATTTTTATGTAGTTGAGTGATTTGGAACAAGTGAGGTTTTTTTTCTCCAAGTAAAGCCCAGACCACTCAAGAAGATCTTTGATCAACCTAATAGAAACGTTCTTTTCCCCTTATGCTACATCCTGCTAATGGTGATCAGAAGTGGTTTTAAAAAATGGAAAGATGAAACTGATGCAGTTTATGCTTCTTCAGTGACTAATAATGCTCAAAATTATTTGCTTCACTTTTGAATCTCATTTCTCAAGGTCACTGAAGTAATTTAGGCATCTACACGCTTCATTTCAAAACTGACAAACACTCTGCATCTGAACAGGAATTTCAAGAGAACATATCACTTCAAAAGAAATTTAAAACAAAAATTTAAAATATCAGTTCAAAGTCTGGCTCAAGAATCTGTGTGGGGAAAACAGGAGAGTAAAATGAAAAATGCATATAAATCTGTACACTTCAGCTCCATGATGCAGGGTATCTTACAGACAAGTTCAGGGTCCTGTCTTACACACTCTCATGTATGAATCCAAGCAAAGCAAGTAACTGTCCATAGATGTGCTCCACTCCAGAGCAAATATGAGGCCATTTCAAATTAGCATACTCCCAAACTATCTATGCCAACTTATTTGTGTCTCTAACAGCTTCTTGCAGAAAGGAACTTGTGCGCAGCAGGGCTGGGTGTCACTGTGCCATGGCACTGCATGCCCAGGCCCCTGGTGGCACTTGCAGAGTTCCAGGTCAGCTCTGTATACAACATGCAGCATTATTAACCTCAGCAAGGGCAGCAAGCCAAACAGGAACACAAGGAACTCTGAAAAGTCTCACAGTCCTGCTCACATCTACAATTTAACCATTTTTCTCTCCTGCACTGTGCAGAGGGGCTTCCTTTGTTTCAGGACTCATCTTCTAGAACACAGCTGCTATGTCCTGTTTGTGATGGGTGTGGTAACTGCTACAGCTTTCCTGACAGTTCTGTCACTCATTTCTTTCCCTTTCTTTTTCTTGTTTTGCAAGAGAGAGGCCAAAAAAGAAGAGATAATCACAACTCCCATGGCTGGTGGCTAAGTCACCCCCTGGAAGCGGAGAGATGTGGACTGAAGTCCAGATGTACTGAATAATTAAGACAAAAAATTAGCAAAATATTTGGTGGAACTAAGACCAACTTAAGAAACGTGAGCTCAGTGATGACATTTTACTTCCTGAATTTTACATTTAAATTAGCTATACAAACATGTAGTTATAGACAGAAATCCTATGATGCAATAAGCATTATACTGAAGGGCAAAAAATTAGATTAAGCTAATTTCCAGACTGAGTACTTCAAGCTTGTCTTAGTACAGCAGTATCAAAAGCAGCAGATATGAAATCTGAGTAGCACAATGTCCAGTGGAAAAGCAGTCTTTTGAATGCTTTAGTGAGTATCAGGCTAAATGCTGTGAGTTACTAAGTGCTCAAAGACTGAGCCTTAGAGCCATTTGCTATATAATTGGTTATTTATTATTTAAAAGTGTTGGACTTAATTCCTCTCAGTTGCATAGGCTCAAATACTTGCAGCCAGAGAAGGAGCACCCTGTGAGTGCCTGGTCCTTATGAGCTCAAGGTTCACCCTAACACTCTGGGTGATGTATCAGGGGTCTTATTTTCTTTATTCATTAGCTGCAAAGAACTATTTTTATTTATTGTTACTTACTTTGGTGTATCAATTTACACCAAAATGTATACAAACACAGGCTCACTGTCATGTCTTGCATTATCTTAATTTGTATGAGCTATTAAGCTAGACTGCTATACAGCCTTAATGGCCTTAGAATATCAGCAATAACCTCTACATCTATATGCTAGAAGTTCAGGCCTTGACCTTTAAGGCAAGATAAACAGATATCCATTTTCATTTAGAAAAGCCAACAAACATTCCACATTGACTGAAACATATGACTGACCTTCTCTTCTGACTTTATTAAACTGCTAAATCCTATCAAAGTTCAGGTTATTTTAAAATGCCAAATCAGCAATAAATATTAAGAAATCATAATTAGAAAGGCACATATTGTAGAATTATTCTATGTATGTCACCCTATATCATAAAGCTTATGCAAGATATAAAAATACAGCTGTAATAAAGAGGGTCTGTCTGTACTAAAAAAGAGTCAATTCTCATATACTACATCCATTATCAGAATGTACAGGTTAAATGAAAACTGAATTTCAAGACAACACTTTGCATGCCTTAATGCACCCCACAATGAGTTTTTAAAGTAATGATGCTAACTGGTGAAACAACTGCTGTCTGTCAACTACAAAAAAGAATATTTGTTAAAAATCTATAAATCCTGTATTATATTACAACATCCTTCCTTGGGAATAATCATCCAAAACAACCAACATCCCTATTGAACTCATATTTACAACAAAATACTTGGGGCATCCTCAAGCATATTGCTGCATTCATTGCTCCATATGTGTGTTCTCACAGTGATCAAATGTAAGTCAAAATGGGAGGGCATGCTTCTTTCTACAGTGGATATTAACAAATGAAAGACAGCAATGATAAAAAGGTATCTTTCCTTATTGCCCATTCTCTTTATTTTTACCATGAATAAAACATACTTTCTGCCTTTATCTATAGCCTGAGTTAGGTGCCATTCCACCATAAGTAGTATTCTCAAATAAGTCAACTGTTAGAAACAAACATCCCCTTTAAATTTCTGAAATATATTCTAAATATATTTCAAATTTCTTGCTTTTAAAGTGAGAACTTTGTAAGAGCCATCAAACTCCTCTGCTATGAACTAGATGTTAAAGTATCTTTGAGATCACTTTTCATCTACAGGTAGCATGCATCTTCTTTACTCCAAACCACCTAAGATATTAGCACCAGCAAAGATAAATTACATTATAGCCTTGGGGGCAGTATTTCTGAAACAGTATCCAGGACAAGATGACCAAACATAACACCATATCACAGTCAAAAATCCATAAAATGCCAAATTATATTCTTGCATCTTATGAGGAGCTTTAACGCCATATTTGTTTCATGCAAAAATATTGTGGTCCCAAATTATATATTTATTTGTTAGTGCTTTTAAAATAATATGAAATGTTTATTTCCACTTCTGGCTGAGAATTATTTTATGTACTGCCCAAGTAATACTTCTAAAGACTTCCATGGACACAAAAAACCCAGGGAAAAATCACTGCAGTGACTGAGAGAATATTTATAAGCAACTGATTCCTTACTCAACCAATAACAGCAAGTTTTTCCAAGTAGGCTGATCTGAGCTGATGGCCTAGAGAAATTCTTGAAGGAGCATCAACAACAGAAGCAAACTGTCAACTCAACCTTATGTCATCCAAGTTTGTAGAGCTTAAAATTCAGCAACCAGAAAGAAGCAATCTGGTGGTTCATGCGAAGTTCATAGAAAGGAAAGCATAATGATAATGTGACAAGTAGCCTGATACCTGTGAAACTGTAAAATCTCTACCATTCAATGCATTGTTTTCAATGTCCTTCAATAAAAAGGTTAATTAATAAATAGCCTTAACATTAAGCACATAAGAGTATCTTAAGGGGAATGTACCCCAAGTTCATGGAAAATCCTGTCATATGGGTAAACTTTCTGCTGTGTAATGTAAATACTGTTCTTGTTGCTAGAGACCAAATTATAGCTAATCTTAAACATGCTCATTTGAATACCAAAAAGCTTACAGCATGTATAATCATTTTAAAAAATCATCTCCCAAGAGCTAAGAATACTGGCATCTAAATGTCATTTTATTATACTTTCAACTATCTGAAAAGCATCTACACGTTAACTACAAAAACATAGCAAATTTTCTCACATCATAAAAATTTCATGGATGTAACAATGCATCTACCTGTGCACATATAACACAGATGTTGAGATAAGCATACACTACTTTAAAAAGTGTCTCTCACCCCCATTCAAAGTATATTAGCCTAAAGGCCAAGACAGGAAATATCACATTACATCTCAACCAAAGGTTTTAACATCTCAGTGGAAAAAAATGAAAGCTTTAGCTGGAAATTAGAATGTCCAATTTACCAACTGGATCCAAAACACTCTTAGAATCTAAAGGCAAAACTCAATTTGAAAAGTCTTAACTGAGAAGTGCAGAACATTTTTGCTTAGTTGTTTACATTAAACAGTTCACCACTCGCTAGGTCTTGGCCAACAGAATTTGAGGCATTTACTGCACTACTTTATTAGCTGAGAAACAGAAAAAAATGTTAAAGCACTTCTCAAAATGGCCTCTTGCAGGCAGCTGAATACAGGGTGGGTCTCCTGGGCCTGCTCTCAGGGACAACTCAATGCCTTGGCTGCAAAAATCAACCCATTGTGTCGGAGCATTGGGGGTAGGACAGTCGGACAGATGGAGACGAGAGATCTCTGCAGCCAGGTTGGGGAACTTGGGGTTCATTGCAGAGGGCCTGGGTGCAGGGCCCTGCTGGGAGCTGCCAGCCACAGCTCAGAGCAGGCCCCAGAGAAGAGAGGGGGAGAGAGCATGAGAGGGTGAGAGAGTGAGAGGGTAAGAGCGTAAGGGAGTGAAAAAGGTAAGAGCGTAAGGGCGTAAAAGTGTAAGAGAGTGAGGTTCCTGTTACAATACAATAAATCTTCTTCTGTCTTGAATATTGTAATTCTCACTAACCAATCTAGTACAATATACAAATCCTATAGCATTTACATACAGCCTATAAGAATCATTACATTACCATACTGTGTTACATTTTAAACCCTAAAAACTACTCTTTGGACCCCTTATGCTAAGCTAGTAGGGTCTGCTTTGACACTTGGATCTGTGTGCAAGCAGAGAGTCTTGTTTCATCAGAAGGGGATTACCTTCAGTCTGGCCACACCATTGTTTTCTAGCTGTTCAGTAGCTAAGGTATCTCAAAGCTTGCTTTCATTTCAATCTTGCTTATAGTTTCTATATTCCCATAATCTTTTGCCAGACAATCATATTGATAAGGCTTTCCTGTTTCATCTCCCCCAACACATTGCACTCCTCATGCTCCTGCCAGCCCTCCTGCCCAGGACAGCAGCACTGGGCACATGCACACACACACACCCTACACACACATCTCCTGCTGCACGAGGAGCATGCTGGTGCCTTACCTTTCCTTAGCTGTATACTGAGCCTCTTCCCTATCTTTTTGGTGTTATAGCCACTGTTGGCAGTGGAGGTGAGAACTTTCTGAGGTGACGGTACCAGGCCGGAGGGCGGTTTCCCTGATGAGTTGACACTATGAGGTAGCTGTGAGTAGGAGTCTGTCTGGTCAGAGTGGTTCCCCACTCTGGACATTCTCTGTAAGGTGTGAAGTCCAGAATTGTTCATGTTTTTCCCCTCAGCATACTGGGAGTCGGGGCTGAAGCGGCTGGAGTAGAACACGCTCTCGCTCTGGGACAGCTGCTCGTACTGCTCCTTGTTGGCCGCGGGCACCACGTGGAACCAAATGAACGGTGTCCGCATGGCTTGGCGGAACATATGCTGGGCTCTAGGTTTTCAAGTGAAAAGAAAATCAGCAAATTAGGACTGGCAGACTACGAGATATTATAAGCATAATTACTGATGTTAATTAAGCAACACGAGCTGACAGACACATTGCACTCAAGCATAAACCATAAAACTTGAATCTGTTCGCTCGCCTATTTGGTCTGCTTTTCGCTAAGGTTTACTGCTTCAGGGCAACACTATGGTTAAATATGCTTCATGACTAATGTAGCATATACTGGATTCAGAAAAGAAAAATATTAACCACAGCCATGAAATGCAGACAGTTCTATAGCAGGACTGCAGTGTCCTTTTGTTTTGAACCTTGATAATTGCAATAATTGCAATAACTGTTACCACAGTGACAACAGAATTATTAGAATGAAAATGACTAATTATAAAAGACTACGTATTCCACAATTTTCTGATTATATGGAGTCTTGCAACCAGTCTAGCTTCCAATTCATTTTTTTTCAGCTGGTAGTATATCAGAATATAACATTAAGAAATGGGAAAAAAATGCTGAATCCTGTACAGACAGACATTGGGCTTCAAGGTCAGAATCAAAGTATACAAAGACAACAAGGTCTCTTCACAGTCTTAACAAACTGTGATTCAGAACCTTAGAACAACCAGAGACAAGCTGCTTTCAACCATATGGTGCAGGGTGATGTTTCAACTCAGGTTAGAGTCAAAGAAATTAAAGCCACATTTCAAATATATATTAAGTATAAGATGATCAGAACAAACAATATTTGGCCCTCAGAGTGTTATGAATTTCAGAACAATATGATCATCCATGAAATTACTCATTACCTGCATACCTCTTTTCTATCTTTCTCTTACCTGAGTGTGAGATACAATCCCCTCTTAAAAGTCTTTCTGATTTATTTTGAGATTCTACCAAGTCCAGACAACCACAAACCAAATATTTATCTCTCAAACTTCTCCGGGAAGTTTCTACATATACAGCACCTTTAGTTCTCAATCAAGAAACCTCATATTTTTAAAATGTTAAAAATAAAGTCCTTATGTTGTCCATTTATATTGATGCATTTAAAATGGTGCATTGGAAATATAAGAGTAAAAGTCACATGGGAATTTCAAGAAAAACAGATAACCAATATAAGAAGAAAAAAATCCATCATGTATAAAACCAATCAAATGAGAATTGCATACACTCTAACCACAATAATTATCCTGGGGTTTTTTTTTGTCTGACTATATAAAAGCCACTAATGCCCCTAAATGTATATTTTCTTTATTAGAAAGACAAGCTTAGAGGTTTCTTTCTTACCTTCCTCAAATTGTTCCAAGGTGCTAAAACTCAAATAATGCAATGTAATGTGTGGTAAGAACACTTACTGCTCAAATCTCCTGTTCCGCAGGTCTCCGTCATTAATCCTCACAATACAGTCGTTCTCACGGAAAAGGTTTTCCTGCTCAGCTTTTCCACCCTTCTCCAATCGCTTCACCAGCAGCCCCAGCGTTCTGGAACAGTAAGATTACAAATTATTACTATCTGAATAATTTGCAACATAGAAAATCCTATTGATTTAGTACTTTATTATGATCACTACAGAAACTGTATTTTAAACCATCTTTACCTTGAAGTAGGACAGCACAGCTTCAAATAACTTCAAGAATTAACTGATTTATTATCCCTTTTCCATAAAACACAAAGTCTAGGTGTATCAAACACATGTAAGTAAGACTGAACAGGCTGTGGGATGACAGCACATTCATTCTTGAAAAAGGACAATTTCTGTGTAGTAAAAACTCCAAGAACCACCACACATCTGAGAAAATATATCTTTTCTGTGAGTTAACTGAAGCTGAATAGGTTTAACTTAAATTTTGAATTTTTGAATTCTAAGAGAATGCCACGGCCTTCACTACTCCTTCTGTCAAGTGAAACATGGGGTCATCTCATGTAATAAGCAGCCTGTAATGAGGCATGGATAGAGAACTCAATAATTTCATGAGGGCCAAACAATTTTCTTTTTCATTCTTAACATTTTTTAATAAATCAAAAAAGATGAAATTAAAAATTTAAATGCTCTTTCTAAATTCAGAATCTTATCTTAAATTAACTGACTGATAAAAAATTCCATTTGATAGCTCCTGTCCAATGAGTTAGTCCTCTCTATATCTTACCCACAGCATCATCTTAAGGACATATTTAGAGAGAAAAGGTAGACAAATATTCAACCTGAAATCATGAAAAAGGATCTTGAAGAAAGGACTTCTGAGGTACTGGCAGGATAGTATTCAAAGTCAGTGATGCTTCTATACCTGAACGATAATTCAATCTTCAGGATTATTCTTGCATCGACACTGCATTTGATTTCTTTTTTAAAAGAAGATCAGCTTGACAGTGAAATCCCACAGGATGTATCAGTGGGTCCAAGTCACATCAGTGGAGTCAACAGCATTACTTTTTTCAGAATTCATTTCAAGGCATGGTGAGAAAAATACTTGGTCCAAATTAGCAGGAATTGGAAGAGCACAGATGACTTTTAAGCAAAACCCTTTCAGTGATCACAGCACTTCCATTCACACGTAATACCTCAGAGTACATGAGCAGTCAATAGTGCTTAAAAGGACTCCTCAAGTGCTCACAAGTTATGTACTCACTTGAGCACAGGTCAAAAAAGCAAAATTAAAACTTATTTCTTCCACTTTAGATTCTTCATTTACCAATTTATCACCATCATAAGCAAATAATACACTTTTTTTACAGAATAGTCATACATTTTCTCCCACAAAGTAGGTGAAGAAGTAGGAGAAATGATCCTAGTAGTATTTCCATTTTGGAACCACCTAGAGACATTAAGATATGATGTTGAAAGGATCTATAAATCTAAACAGACCATGAAGAGAAAAACAACATAAATTCTGACAACACAAATCATCAAATGAAGCTTGAGTCAGACATTTGCATGACAAAAAACTCTACAAGTCCACAACAGTGGCACACTAACCTAATGACCATGTTGTACTACAATTATTCATTATTACATTAAGTAGTCACAGGAAGTAAAACAAAACAAACTTTAAAATATTGATTCAATCCCTTTTTTCCTTCTGTTCACTAAAAAAAAACGTGTTGACGGGAGTCTCAGATTTTTAAAAATGATAAATAATTACAAAGAAATTATGGATGGTTTGATAATTCCATGAAGAATCAAACTAACAGTTATATTAATAGTAAAAAGGAAAACTACTTGTATGGCTTCATTATGCTATTTTTATCAGAATTATAGTTTTGACACATAGAAAACTGATGTGTTAGAAAACAAGTTTGTGACTTCTTCACTTTGTGAGCTGGTGAATTTCTTTGGGGAGATTGTCTTTGAGCCACAAAGTGAAGCTACTGTAACTGTAAATGGGGAAGAGATAGGCAAAGGAAATTATAAAATAGGGAATGCTACATTTAAGAGAAAACCAACAAAATACTTGAGCAGGAAAGAAAGGAGTTGTATCTACTCTTCCTTTTCTTTCACTTGATGCCCAACAGCTCTTTGATGCAGGTGCACTCCTCTGCAATGCCCAAAGACAATTCAGAATTTGCATGTGCATGCAATGCTGGCACAAGAGCATACAAAGAAACAACAACAAGTGTTTGGTTTATATGGTTAACTAGAAAAAATACCAAACAATATCTACACAAAGTACAACAATCTAGGTTAATTTAATGACAATACACTACACAAAATAATGTGGTTATTTCATCCCAATGTCTCAGTGTACTTAGGATTACAAAATAATTGCTCTATCGATAGTTTTGACATAGCATTTTTTTAAATGCTGCTTTCTACTGTCTCACATTCTGAATTTTTATCAAATTATTAATGCAAGATGCACCTTTATGCATGGTTTGACACTTCATAAATTTATTCCACTTAGGCTTTCAAATCTGTAAAAATATTACTAATCCTAACCAATAGTAGAATAATGTAACAGATAAATAAACTACCAGTCAAAATTGTAAATAATCTCATTAAACAAAGGCTACAAGTTCTGCTAATGAAAGACTGCTCATCTCTAACATGACATATGGTGCTGATGAGGATTTTGCATTTTAACAACTGTTAGAGCTAGGTTAACCAGGCATATAAAGCTAAAGTCACTGAGAGCAAATTCAAGGCTGGATGAACAGACTGAGTCAAAACTAAAACCAGGCCTCTCATAGTGCCTTATCATTTATTTAATTTTTTACATAAACACATGGCACAAAAGATCCCTCTCAACACAATTCCAGAAACAATTTCCCAAATGAGGGTTTGCATGGCAGAGAAAACTAGATCTATGGAAAATGTATGTTCTTCAAAAATTAACAAAAGCCTTCCAACTTCCTACAGTATTTCTTCAGCATATTATGGTTAAATGCAAGAATGTGACTCTAAAAAAGACTTTCTGGGAATTCATGTTTGTTGTTGCAGCAACTGGAGATAAACAGAGTAGACCTGATATTGCAAATATGCAGTAACCTAAAAATAAATTGAATTTTTTCCCTGCCATATGCCACCATCATTAATCCTGCAAAGTGGAATTATACTACAGCTTCAATATTATGGTCCTTACATTAGGAAGACACAAATTTTGAAAGCATCTAAACTCATCCAGTATAGAGTACCAAAGTCAGCATATACATTTTTTTTTTAAACAAAACCATGTAGCGTACCAATGGATGGGTATATTTGAATTTGCTTAATTTTGTCCAGTTAAAGTAAGTCAACACAGTTTTGAATACAAATTCTTCCATTACAAAACTTTTCAATTCCAACCTTTTCAAGAATGAGATTAAGTATCACGTGAACCTTTGCAAAACACTCTGCAAGTCTACAATCCTGTTGAAACAATAATAAATAAAAAATTTCTACCTGTGCTGTTTTATACTAACATGAGCTGACACAGAATCAGAAGGGAAACTGCCAAAGCACAGAGCTCAATCTTTGTATTTATTTTAAATACTTAATTGGGAATGTAAGCAGCTGAGATTATATTAGCATTTGCACCACTGTATTTCCATGAGGTTCATTACTCTAATTATACTATTAAAATAAACTCAGCTACATGTGTTAACATTTCAGTTCTCAGTATAAATTACAACCAATGATAAAACTAGAAATAAGCAACGATTTTTTTATTGACATGTAAATTGCCTGACTTAGTTGGGGTAGTTGGTGAAATGCAAACTCTCCACATGCCATCCAGATGTATAGAAATGATGATAATTTAACTTAATAAAAACTGACAGTGGAAGTAAAAATAAAAACTGACACTGAGCATCTAGAATATGATTTGGCCATCATGGCCCATGTACAAACTGGAGTTATTTATCTATTTACCTGCAAGCTAAATGTAGTGTAATCAAATCAGACAGAATAGAAAATGGCCAATTTAAATGTTTACGTAAAGTCGCTAACATGAAATGGCAAAAACTAGATTAAGGTACAAAAATAAGGATTGATTGAAAAGCTGATGTGCAGCGGTTTCATGCTTAGAAAGATCTCTGAAAAGTTCAACAAGAACATAAACACAGTGTAAAATTCCTAGATTCAGAGGTCAGAGTAGGCAAATTGGCTTGTTTGTTCAAGTTAAATTATTGTGGCTACTCAATGCTAAATTTGACATAAACTCCTTTACCCAATATTGACATCACAGCACTGCTATGGAGGCATTTGACTTTCATGCCTGAAGTCCAGAACAAATTCCCAATCTTTGGCAATCACTCCTCAGCTTTTTAGCTAGACTAATACTTCAAATTATGCTTATAAAACTTCTTAAAGGCTGAGATCAGACAGTTTGAATTCAGACACAAGAGTGAGGGAATGGTACATTCACTCCACAGAGAATTTTCTCCCCATACATATGTTTTTGAAAAGTCACGGCTACCTTTGAGACTTAAAAGGCTGAAAATGCAGAAGAATAAGTGGAGAGGCAGACAGCACAGACCTCCTACTTGATCAAAGAGAGTATGATCACTAGAGAGGCACCTTGAAGGCAATATTATAGACTCTCACTATAGACTATAGACAATGGACATTAGATATTACTTCAGTTTTCTTTGTACCTTGAGTATAAGACTAAAATTTTTACAGTAACACATGAAGTCAATTTATAAACTTTAAAAATGAAGGATATTTCCAATTTAAAAAAAAAAAGAATAGAAAGATTATAAAAATTTTCAAATTTCTAGATTTCTAGTAAGGGTAGTTGGGGTTTGTGTATGTTTAAACGCCCACCTCCATTTGAGGTTTTTCTTTCTTTTTAACAAAAGCTGCTAGATTTGTCATTTAAACTGACAAAAATTTTCTTTTTTCCTTTCTTTTGAGACTTCCTAACATTTTAAGACATTTAGGATATATAACAAAAAATATTTTTAGTTGCAAGTTTTAGATGTACAGTTAATCATGGACTTTTTGGCATACTTTAACAGAAGAAAAGCTGGCAGAGCTGTGCATACCTGTCTGTATCAAAGTAACATGTCTGATACTTATTAGTGGATGTTCATTGTGGGGTTTTCAGATGAATACCCAAATCCTTTTCAATTCTGCTTTACTAAGTAGACTTCAGAGTAGACTTGGGACTATGGGACTCTGATTTCCATATCATTATTCACAGAGATTTCTGATGTTCTCTCATATATTCCTTGTGTCAATTGAATCTCTTTCCAAAGACAGACATGGCAGGATTTCAGAAGAGCAGCTAGGGTATAGAGCTTGAGATTTCAAAAGCAGAAGAGGCCACATAATGGTAAATTAGGCTATAATTACTGTTGAGCTTTCAGAGAACTTGGTGCATCCTCACTTAAACATCAACAGAATATCCCACATCACCCAGGCTGCTCAAATGAGATTCTTAAGGGACTGTTTGCTCCTGCCTCTGAGCACCTAATAAGAAGGAAGGATTTGTGGTATGGTAATTCTGCAGACAGTTAGAATTTTCTTTCCTTTCATATTTTTCATCTCATTCATTCCCTCCTTTTTCCACTCTATCGGAACACTTTCCTACTTGCCACCTCTTCTTCCTTCATTCTACTTTCATTTTCATGTCTCCTTTTCTGCTCAGCACTGCATCTATGCCATTGAAAAAATGTGCCAGCAGGTTTGCAAACAAAACTTTTATCCTTAAAAAATGCATAACCATAAGGTGATGAATATGTATACCCTCATCCCTTTTGATAAGGTGAATAAAATCTGCTAACAAAATCATATGATCAAATAGGCCAATAAAAGACAGATACATTTCTAGAGGCAAAACCAGAAGGATAACAGGGAAACACACATAGAATAAAGTTTCACCATATCTTTACAAATCAATAGTACTTTTCCCAGAGAAATACAGGGGGTTTTATTTTAAAAAAGTCTCAGTTTTACTGGACACAGAAATAATTTGTAGCATCTATATAGATGAGGCAGAGACGTTTACAGATTTTGTTCCAGATCAAAAGTTAGTACTCAAAAGATTCTTATTCCAAACCCCCAAAAGAGCATGAAAAAGCCAAATATTTTCTCAACAGAAGTAAAGAACAGAATTATGGCACATAATTTTTAGAGTTTTGGAGTGCTTCCTTAAGGAGGGATTTTCTGGTGTAAATATTTTGGTGGGAGAAGGCTCCTGCCTATTGCACAGAGAAAAAAAAAGATGAATTGCATAATACTTTTTCAAGCTATTGATTTAATAACCATTGCCTATAGAGTAACATTCTAAACAGCAAGAGAAAGGAACTACAAGAAAAGTAACTGAAAACACAGCATAACTGGAATTGAACAGTAAGCAAATACAAAACAACAATGGGAGAGTGGACTAATCTATATAACAAATGAGATCTTTTCTTTTTGGACATCCCTCAAAGTCTTTACTCAGTCCTGTGTTTGGTTTTCTATAATTAGGTTTGTACTAAGCACATCCCCGATCAAGTTATTATAAGCAGGGAGTTGTAGGTTGATTGTAGCAGGGAGAATTATTTTTTGCTGCCAGGAGGAACAAAGAGCAGCCATGTGCTACAGTGAGAAATAAGTAGGAAGCAGAAGATCCCTGCCATGCATCTGCTCTCCCTCTGAATCTAGCAGAAGGAGAAACAAGTGTGTCTTAACCAGGAGAGGAAAAAAATTCACCAAATCCCCACCAACTGCTTCAAACCTGAACCTGAGTGTGTCCCTTCCCCTGTCCACACTGGAGGCAGCTGGAGAAAAATGTGTTTATGCTACCTGAAAGCATGACGAGACGTGGATATGCAGACAGCAAAGCAGCAGCACAACACATCAGAATCAATCCCAAGCAATGAACTCTGCTTTTCCTTCATTAGAACACACAGGGCATGGCAGAAGACTTTTGGAAATATTCTAGATCCTCCCCAACTCTGCTACTCTACACTTTCAAACATGGGACCAAGTGTCTCCCCTCTTCAGCAGATTATTTTGTAGAGGGTCAAAAAAAATCAGCAATTACACATATTGTCCATTTTTCAATGAAGTGAGTTCTAGCAGTATGAAGAAAAAGAGGGTACATTTTAATATAAAAATTATATCCCTTGTAATAGAATTTGCTTTTCCAGTATGTTCTGATTTGAAACATATATATTTAAAATAGGCTTTCCTGCAGTAAAACTTTATCAAATAATTTTCCATGACATAGTTAAATTTCTTTTTTTAAAAAATTACATATTTTATTTCTGTTTATGGCTTTTTCCTTAACATGATCTCATTATGTATGAGCAGTTTAAACTTTGCCTCAGACTTGACAACCACATTCACAGGCTGGAAGGAAATTTTACTCAAGTTAAAATTCTTATTCAAAATGTCAAAATACATATTTTAACATCAGCATTATTAAACAAGTACTTAGTAGGCAGCTGACATGCTTAAACCAGTCTTTTCCTTGGCCTTCACACTGCTGAAATCCCAGATAACTGTGTGAACATTTCAAGCATTCCTAACTCGATGGGATTTACTTCTGAGTTATATCTGAAGTAGTGTTCACTCATGGCCTTTCCATCCCCACCCTGAATTTACTGAATTTCAGATTATGAAGGGAAGAATTCACCACTTAACACAAGTTTGCTCTTAATACTTGTAGTCCCTAGAAAAAGTAGCTTTAAAGTAAGACAAATTACATTTTCTCATAATGCATGTCAGTGTATGAACAGTTCATACTGTTCAGGCTATGAAAGAATTGGGTTTCAAGTAACAAGTGCAAATAAAGTTCTTATACTGTGTTTAAAATCCCATGAAGATATTCAGTATAGAAGGAAAAATACCTAAAATACTCTAGTATTTCTGAAAATAGCATATTAATTTTTGAGAGATACACTTGTATAGCAAATTAGTTTTGTTAATTTGTTAGTTTTTAATTATAAAATTGAAATTGCTACTGGGACAACAGGAGAATTTAACACCCCTTCTCATGTGCAAAGATTACTTTTAAGATACATGTATTTTTTCCTCTTTTCCTTTAGGAAAGAAAATACAGTGTGTACTTAGAATATGCAACCACAGTATAAAATTTGCATACATTGCTGAAAAATTATCATTTCTCAAGGTACTTAAATTTTCAAATCCATCACTAATTAATACAAAAGTTTAGCTTTTTTTTTGAGATTATTTTTATGACCCTAAACACTAAAACTCCACATTAGCAAATTAAGCATTAGAGATTATGTATTCTGTTTATTAATAACATCCTCCACATTGTATTTTTAATGCAAACTTCTTTTTTTACCCTTTTTTTCTGGTGGGTAAGCAATCAAACTTCAGGAGTTTCAGCCTGTAAAGGAGGTTCTCTTTTCCCCAAATCAGAATGTTTCAACTGGTTCTGCTACTTCATTTTAGCCCCAAAAGATGGGGCAATTTGAAATTTTGAAAGTGTGGCAATTGTTTTCTCTCCTACTCTTAACAAGTAACAGCGCAGGACGCCTCTGGTTTAGACTCCTGCTGTTATTTGAAAACTTGTGGTTTAAACAGTACACAGGGAAATGTTGCACAAATATCCACCTGAATTAGGGCAGAAGCTTATACATTTTAGGAGTCCAAAAGGAAATGTCTTTATCCTTCAATTTACCCTGAGATTACAACACCCAATTCTAACTCCTTCTAAGCAAAGCCTTTGAACTATAGAGTCCATTCCAAGCACAGAGTCAGCAAACTTGCATTTCTTCCTTTCCTAACCAGCGAGACTGCCTCTTGAAAAACAGACAATATTCTACAGAGGGCAAAGGCACACAACACAAAAATTAGCACAACCAAGAGAAAGCACAACAAATTACAATGCAAAGAAAATCCTACACGATACGTTACCTTCCGCCTCGGGCACTGAAAGGCACTACATGGATTCCCAAAGGCCCGCCGTCATTGGAGACCTCGACGAGCTTTACCATATCACTGTGAGACAATGACCAATGAGGAATGTGAACATGGAACCAAAAACCCCACACAAACATACACAGAAAAACAAAACCATTCCAGAAACCAACTCATGGTGATGAAAGCATTGTTGAACACTACGTACCTGAAGATTAATCTGATGGCATGAAAGGAGACCAATCATCAAAAATACTTCAATTAATAGAACCAAGAAAAATATAGTATTTTTTTAATTTAGCTGAATACATAAAAAGAGGTCTCATCATCATCACTGCATGCATATTGCTTTATTTCTTATTCTAAAGTTAAACTCACCATTGAGTAGAAGTACCTTAAATGCCACACACATTTTTCCTCAGAAACCTAAAAGCTCATCATAGCATTAGCATGCTTTACTTTTTTATATTAGAGCCAATGCTAATATTTTTTACATTAGCTTTCCCATAACTACCTCATAATCAAATGAGAATTATTAAATTTTTAATTGGCTAAATCCTTCCAGTTTAAAAACACATTAATCTGTATTATTGTTATTTCATTTCTTTTACTGGAAGATTCCTGCATCTCCTTACTAAGTGAAGTTTCTAAAGTAAGTTTTAACTGTAACATTCAAAACCAACCAGACGTCCCCTGAAGCAACCATGCATCTAGTTTTCAATTATAAATTTTGCTGTAGTGAGGAAAAAAGCAGCAGAAGAAAGTAGAGGTTCAGAAAGAGACATGTAAAAATTGTAGAAATAGATTTAGACCAAATCTATTAATGTATTTGAAACATGCCCACATCTGGAAAGGTAGAATATAGCCCATGAACCATAAAGAGCTGTAAATGCATAAATGAGAAAATAATATACAAAAGCCAAACCTCTCAGTAAAACTGGAAGTGAGAGATCTGAACAGAAGCCACAATCTAAATTTGCAGCTTATGCTTCTCTCTAGCATTACATACTTTTGCCTTATTTCCTGGCACTAGATATATATACAAACAGATCATTGAAAAGCTTGTTCCTCATAGGCATACAAATAAAACTTAACCTCAAAATGGAGCAAAGAGCAAGACAAATTCCCTGAGATAGCAGTAAAAGATTTTCTACTTCCTTCAATAAGCTCTTGATCATATGGTGGCCCATCATGAAAGCTTGCAGCTCCTAATCTGTAATTTGAGAATAACCAGACCACATATGGTTGGGAAGTCAACACAAGTCCTGGGTTACAGTTTGTTTTACTTTTGACCTACATTAAATTTTCTATTTTTAAGGTAGCCTTTACATTTGCTGTATGCCTCAATTGGTGTCTGAATTTTTATCTTGATTTTTAAATATGAATTGAAGGTCTCTATCCTTATTGTCACTGTTAACTCAAGAAAGTAGTGCAACAACAGGAGAGCTGAGAGACTTCGGCCAAAAATATGTTATTCTTCAGACATGGATCAATGTTTTAAGACTGAGATCAATACAGCATTTCATGCTGTTCCATGTGCACTTTCTGTACAGGCTGACTTCCTTCTCACTGTATGTTAAGGCTAAATTGTCATTAATTAGTGAGCAAAGGAGCTCACAGGATTCAAGCAACTCCTCTGACCTCCAAAGGGAGCTCTAAAGGACACTGTTTGCTATTGGTAGGCCTGTGATTCACTATGATCAACTTTCTTCTGAGTCTGCTATTAGCTGAGAAGAAAATTAAGGGCTAAGAAAGAGAACAAGTGAGAATCTGTGTGATGCACCTGGAACTGCCTAAATGGAAATGGCTTAAATTTCAAAAAAAATCCACTTATTTTCCATATCCAGCATACACCATTTAGCTTGTTCTAGTGGTTAAGTCAGTCATTTTTCATTTGTTCAAAATGCACACTTAACATTCTTGCACTCATTTTTCTTACACTTTTTTTTTTTTTTAAAAATACAATTCTATCCCAAATTCAAATGTTAAATTTTGTAGAACAGAAAAAAAGAGGAAATTATAGCTTCCTAAGAGAGATTCTTTCAATCTGGCTTTCTGATTTTCTCAGGAGTTTGGGCCAACTGCTTCAAACAATCATGCAAAGAAGTATGAGATGAAAACAAAACATAAATGAAGTAGCATATGATGAGAAGTCAATAAGTTACTTAAAGCAACACCAGGAAGCATTGCATTTGACAGAAGTTCTGCAAATTCTATTTAGGAAACAGCATTTGGAATTTACAATGTAACAGATTTTGTAAATGGAACTGAGTAAAATGCATGTTCTACCGCCTAATAGATGTCACCATGATCTTTATCTAACATGTAAAACCTCTGTCCCCAATTCATAATTTAATTCAAAAATAACAGGAGCAGAAGATTTAATTTTATTTAAAATTTAAGTTAATAAATTTAAAAGATTTAATTTAAGGCTAGAAGGGATATTTTCTCATTAACTCCATAACAAGGTATGGATCAGCTCTTTCCAATGAAATGCAAAAGGTCAAGTTTGCACTCTCTTTTGACTACATAAAATATCATTCAGTGATTGTATTTTTAAATTAGGTGGAGCTAACACAACACCAGCTTTGATCCATTCGAAAGTATGAGGTTTTTGACCACACAACTTGTGACTGTGACACAGCTTCCTAGAGACTGTGAACTAGTGATTGGAATTAAGATTTTCCCCTTTGAAATTCTTGCCTGTTGATCTATTTGTAATAGCACTGACCCTATTCCTTTTGTCAAGTTTTCAAAGTTCCATCAAATAAGCATATTCTTTGAGGCAGAAAATCTACTGTAGCATCAGCACTTATAAATGTCAAGTTTCCAATGCTCATCTTTAATACAAGCTTTTTAAACTGTTTAAAACCTGTTTTTAAAAGATCCATTTTTTAAAACCAAAACGACACATGACCTAAAAAAGATTGCTCCACTTTCTTAAGAGTAGTATCACTCATATTATACTGAGTACTTCACTAGTCTGTGTTCAATCTCAAGACTCATTAAAACAATATGTTCTGCCAGTAACTTACTCCAAGGAAAAATTGGTAGCATTCTCCAAACCAGTGTCTGCATGTCCAACAGGCTCAACTCTGCTGTTGTCCTCCTCTGTTCGATCTTCATCCTAGATATTAAAAAAACCCCAAAACTATTTAAACATACATTTAATTTTATTAACTCATTTTAGTAACGTTTATTGGCGTTACCACACGTGCAATGGAAATGCTTCCACAACTGTCTGAAACTGTTCTAAATTTTTTTTGTCACTTTAAATACTTTTGCAATGATATTTATAGTGTGGCCAGTGTTATATCATAATTCTACAACAGTTAAAAAGCCATGCTACAGAAGCTATCACAGTCAGCATTTTTAGAAGGTTGACAAGCAAAGCACAAAATCAGCTGATGGTCAGCAGTGTTTGGGGAAACTCCTCCCAGGCTCTCCCTGGGCCGGGGGCTTGACTGAGCACACAGGGCAGATCACTGAAGCTCATTTGCAAAAACTTAAAAATAGTATAAGAAAATGCAGCTTCTGTAATTCCATGAAGTACCAAGAGCTTTTTAAACATTTTATCACAGCCTTTATTAATAGCTTGCCAGAGAAGGCTGACATCAAAGAGCTACGTGAGGCTCTAATGCTAACCAATTTTTTTTATTTTTAATTTCACTTGCCAAAAAGTACATATGTTATTCACCAAATGTATAACTTTAATGTCAAAGTTGTGAATGCTGTACTTTCAAATTTAGATCAGGGTAATTCAAGGACTTCCAGTAAGAAGCTCTAAACCCATTCTTATGTGTATGTTAATTATTGGAAGCTTATACTTTTAAATACCCATGTAATCAAAAAGAAAATATTACAGAGTGGGAACAGAAGGTTTCAAACACAGAGGCAGAGACATCAGGTCAGTGAAATAACACATGATAGGTTATGAATTTAGCACACAGAGTCAGACAACTTATTAAAGTACTGAAGAAATGTTAAAGGCAGGCAAAGACAGTTGGTAATGTCTAATTGAGATTTCCACAGGGAATCTGCAAAAGCAGGAGGCTGGATGCACCAGGCTTCCATGGGCTATGGACATGCCTTCTGCACCCTGGAAAGCAGCACACTTGGTGAGGCCAAGCTGCTTGGAAGATTGATGATCCTGTGTCTCAAGAGGCATTAACATGCACCTCATTGTCATCTCCCTCTGTTAAGTACAAGGTAAGTAATGCATTTCAAAGGTTAACCAGCATTTGAACCTGCCTAGAAATGCGTATTTACTGATTTCAGTTGAAGTTTTATATGTATCACTCCATTAAGTTTAAAATCAAATAAATATTCAAATCTCCATGCCAATTCTAAAGTCAGACGCAAAAAGGTTTATAAAGGAAAATCAGAACAGTTGGTGTTGTTTCATACTGAAAAGAGGTATTCCACACCTTGTTTTATACAGCATCTTGCAAATCACTGTCACCATGGGTTTCCTGGCTTGAAGTTAGGGACATTGCTGGTTGTAGAAAATCATGTATTTTTATTGCAATGAAGCTATTACTAGCCTAAAGAGAACTCTTTTCGTCAGAGCTGCTGATGAAACCCAAGTTTGAACCTCCCTTGTGACAAAAGGTCATCACAGATGAACATGACTTTGTTAATAATATGGTTTTTGGTAAATTTTCATGTGTGGTTTTTCCAAGCAAACATGCAAGAAGTATATACATACATATAAATACACATATACACCCACATACACACACACACACACACATATATATATATATATATATAGGTATGTATATATACACACACACATAAGAGATTGAAATAACATCCTATCTTTTTGTAGATATGCCTCTGCCAAAAAATCAATATCTGGCTTTATGCTGTGTCATTTTAGCAGTCATCTATATACAGGCAATGTAAGCATCATTCATTTTGTAACACTTGTATCCTATACTTCATCACTTTTTAGCCCCAAAAGCTTTTCTCTTGACAACTTTAATTTTGTAAAGAGAACTCTCCTTGCCCCACTCAGTGTTTGCAGCAGTCCTTTGGGCTTGCTCTTGACAGACCTGCCCTCATTGCCCTCCTGGGACACAGCCCCCTGTGCAACACTTGAGCTAAATCCTTGTACAAACCCTTCTTCCCACCCTTCCCAAACCTGAGAGCCTCTTTGCTCTTGTTCCCACCAGACCTAGGCCTCTCCATTTGTTGGACATTCTGTTTCCTTTCCTTCTGTTGGCCCTGGTGGTCTGGAGGCTTTTCCAGCCAAGGAGAGGAGCATCCCTCTGCCTGACCCTGAGGGCAGCCAGGTCAGAGCCAAGAGCCAACTCAGCTGCCTCCCATGCACCTTCCAGTCCTGGGTATAACAAACCAGAAACTGCAAATCAAAAGCTACGTATAACAGATGCTATCTGGCACCATCACATCTACATTTTGTGCCTTTTGTTTCAAGAATCATAAACACAGCAAGTTTTGGAACCACACTGACTGTCAGTTATCCAAGCAATTAGGGAACAGCAGCTCCCACACGCCTCTGTCTGGCTTTTCCTGGACAGCAGACAGATCTGGATCAGAAACGTGCATGTGCCCATAAATAGGTGCTTAGAGAAGCAATCACAATCCTAATGAAAGCACTACTGCCATGATCAACAGATGTATGATGTACCCTTTTAAAAATCTTTAATATTACAGTAATCAGACTCTCTTTTCTTCTCAAAATAACACAGATTTTGATTTACACTGAAGTGAACAGAGAGAAAAATTGGACACCTGCAGAGGGATTTGACTTAAAATTCTGATTTACTACGAAAAGTAACTAACTAGCTGTGAAAATCTTTGCATCAAGCAATTATTTCTTTATTTGGAAAGCCGTTTTCTCCTGAAAGGCAAATTTGACCAGGATGAGGTAAACAAGGAAAAGGGCATTTAACAGAGCAGGAAAGTTTCTGTGAACCCACATGTATATTAATGCAGATATTTCTCATAATTAACTAATTTAAGCAAGCTCCCAAAAGTGGAAGGTTTATTTTCTCTACATAAAACCACTGATATCTGCTACATAAAAAAATACAGATTTTAATGTACAGCTATGAAAACTATGAATATGTTTTTTCTTCCAAAACTGAAATAAGAGTAATTAAAAGATCTTTTCATCTTTATAGCACAGAGGAAAATTTAAAGCATCTCTTCCAATGTACCTCTCCATATCTTGATGTGCTCTGTGTAAAATTTCCCACTGTTTGAAAAATAAAAAGAAATCATTATTTTTCTAAGTTCTGTAATAAAATTAATGACTCAAAAACTGAAAAATTATCTTAACTGCTCAAAATGGACTATTAGTGCTAAAAGTTCTACCTATAAAAAGGCCCATTTCACAGTTCACCTGCACAGTGTTAATGAAATACATATGAAAAGTTGCAAATTGGGTTTTTATTTTTGAAGACAGTCTCTCTATCACCACCCAGGACTACAAAACCTGCAGAGTTAAGGAATGTCAGGAGTATTCTTGCCAACAGAACCAATATATAACCAAAATATATGAACCCAAACAGTTATTTTAATTACATTTTCTCAGAAAATTTCTGAATGAAAGCTGCCTAGTGTCATTTCCAAAGCCCAAAACCAGCCATGTTCTCCCTGTCTTACTGGAAATTGTAATGTCCATTACCAAAATATCAGCTCCTCCCTTCAATCAATCCACAACATCTTCAAAGTGAAGATGAAATTCCCACTTCATCTCTGTTCAATACATTTCTCCTTCAAGAATGTGACCAATTTAAACTACAGATATTATTGAGTTGATACAATACTGATAAGCTGTAATAATTTAATTTAGGTATCTTGTATTAATACCATATATGAGTATGGTATTCAGTCCCTCAGTAGTGGCTGTGGGGCCTGAGACCTGGCTGGAGACAGCATCTCCTCAGTGAGCATCACAGTGAGATTGACGTTCCCAGGAAGCATCAGACACTGGCTTGTTTTCTACCATTTAATTTTTTTTAATTTTAGCACAGGGAGTATAAGTCCTGTAAATCCCAAACTGAAAGGATCTAACACCCAACAGGTGCTTTAGATTTTACTGCAGAGAAGGACAGGTTATCTATAACGACAAGCTACTGAAAATATTTTTTTTTTCTCAGCCAAGACACAAATAAAATTAAGCTTTTGCTATTGAAATATGCCCTTCCCTTCATATTTCCCCTCTTAGTCTCCTGCTCTTCTCTGTAATGATTATGGAAGAAGAGACATACTCGCTATTAGTCTCCTGGCAGCTGTGCTTCATAAATGTTTGTTTGGTTCTTGCAACATAAAGTAGGTTCTCTCTCTCTGTATGATCACACTTGATGGGAAACAGCTCCTAAGAGGCCTCTTTTCCTGTGTCTTAACTAGCACAAATACACCAGCATCAGGCTTTTGTGCTAATGTTCTCACTTCTTGATTAACCGGCCAAATCTCCTGAGAATGGCAATTTTCAATCAAATCTGAAGAGCAGTTACAAAGACAACATGGGGAAAACCCAAAAAATATTGAATACAAAAAATAGGCTATGTTCCCTCTTGAACATACATATAAATGCACAAATAATTAGGTGAGGGCTTTGTATAATTCACAACAGTCCTGTATTTGGTGCACTGCTATTATCAGTATTGCAGGGAGAGAGAAACCTTACATTAAATCATCTGCTTAAACACCAAAAAAAGCATGCAAAAATTATTTAATCTTATGCGTATATATATATATATATATACACACACATATTTATACAAGTTAATATTCTCTTTACATCTCAATAATCCCTATGTTACTCACATCCTTCTGCAGGATGGTCACCCTGCAATTGGAAATGACAATATTCACATAGTTTTTATATGCCTCACTACTCTAAAATGAAATTTTCCTTGCTCAGTCAAATCACTGAATAGATATCATATAGACACAGAGGAGTGCAGAATGGATGGGATTTCTCAGGTCTCTGATGAATATCAAATTCATTCCCTGCTATCACAGGCAATCATCTCTTATTTCCCATTTATTAAACTGATCAAGCTGAGCCTTAAGCCTGGTTGGCTTTACAATGGCACTATTTCTATTTTGAAGTGCCTTAAAAGGAAATGTTTTTACAGATTTAAAGAGAGATTAATTTGATTTCTTATTGTCCAAAAAGCAGAACACCAGAGAGCCAATGAATATCATTTGATACAACCTTCCTTTGGCAAACATATGTGACAATTCATTCAATTTTGAAAAACTAGCATTTTTTCATTCATAATGACTTTTTAACACATCTATTAAAAACCTGGCAATACTAATAACAGCTGAACAAGTCCTATGATATCCCAGTTATTTTGTAGTGTGTATTAATTTAGAGCATCACTGAAGTCAGTGGTCTTTAGGGGCTCAACAACCTGTGATGCATCACGGAAATGACACACGTATGTTCTGTAATGGTTTGGTGGCACACACCTCAATCACACAGCAAGCCAGACTGGTGGCAGGAGCACAACACAAATACTGCTTGTCCACGTAGCAGAGCTTCCAGTATAAAAGATTTTTACTAGATTATGCTGCAGTTAATTCTTTTTTTAAACAGTAGGCATTGCAGACTGCACTGAAAAGTATGAGAGCCTTTTAAGAGCTTTAGTATGCTAGGCAAAAGGCTTTCCTGCTAGTGAATTTAACTTGAGACATTTTGCAGCTTCTTCAACAGTCAAGAAAATCCTGGGCCTGTCCCTACAGTGACAGCTCACCAACAAACAGCAAGAAATGCATTAAAAGGCTTTTCTGTTGTTGATCGAACATGCTTCTTAATTCATGCATCTGAATAATCTCTGCCCACCAGGAGAGAAAATAGTATAGATGAAAAGGGAAAAATTATTAGCTAAAAATTGCAAACACTCATGCACCTTGGCAACCCCATACAAGGAAAAGAGCACCAAATGGGATCTGACAGAAAAAAGCCCATCAGTAATGGCTAAAGCACCACTGATTCTCCAGAATTTCACGATGTGCATTGTAATCATATTTCACAGACTATTTGCTCTTTGCCTGAAAACTACAGGGTTTATTTTCCCCAGACTGAGGTCATCCCACTCTGGGTTGTTTCAATGACTTCTCCAGGACCACTGACAGTCCAGGGTGGGAGGCAGAGGGAGGAGATGTGCTGCAAAGCAATAGCTACCAGAACAAATCCATACATCTAGGCTCCTCTACAGATGGCAAGTATCAAGTGGATAACAAAAATATGTAGCTGTTCCCACCAGATCATATTTAAAAGACATTTTAGAGAAAACTCAAGTATTACTGGAGCACAAAAGTATTTTTGCATTCATTTTGCAAGAGCTCCAAGTCCACATATAATGTGCACCACTACAACACTCATAACATATTACAAAATAATATAATGATAATGAATAATTGCCCTAAGTTTCTGTTTACTGGCAAATGGGTAAAGTGCTGCCAAATTGAACTTTAAAAAATACCTTGATGATACATTTATTATATTAAAGAGAAATTTAAAATTAAGACAATATTGGGTTCCTTTCTAATTTCCTACACTGCCTTGCTATATGACAGTGGCAAAAATAACTCAAAAGTGCATTTCCTTAATAACATGTTGGGGATAATAGTACATGCTTGCAAAGGCAAATATAAGACTCTTGGATGTGACACTTTGAAAAGCAGAAATATTAAAATGGATCTCAAATGTCTCAGCAGCAGCTTAGGATGCTAAGCCACAAAATGCTTCTTGCTCAAAGATACCAGATGTGCTTCATCTCTTCCTTTTCTTAGCACCTAGTAACACCTGCACTGCATAACCTATTTTTTAAACATTTTATTAGATGCCAAGTATATGAAGAACTACAAAACTCAAGGCATTTCATCACATAATGAATTTGTGAGACAGTTCACTTACAGAGCAGCTTATAAGTAAAACCAACCACGGCTAACAAGAATAGCCAGAAAAGATTTGGCAGGACCAGACAAGGCTTCCCAGCACTTATAGTGCTGCCTGTTGGGGACCCCACTAAAATTAATCTTTAAAACACAGTGATAAAATAAACCAAAAGATTGGATGCAGCAATAAAGCACTAACCTCTCACATGCTCCATATTTGAAATATATAAAGCATGGATTGTCACACTTTTAATATTAAGTGAAGCATCCAAAGAACTTTCTGAAGATCTGATCAATAGTAAATTACAGATGTGTCCATCGTATTACAAAGAAGTAACTCTCTCACAGACTCATGTACAACTATAACAAATTACCTCAAATTGATTCTTGCCTTAAAAATGGGTTCATTTTGTGTAACTGCCTAGTTACAGTCTTTGTTCCATTTGCTGGTTTTCCTCAGGATTCAAAACATATGTTTCACAAGTGTAAGTAAGTCTGCTCTTTGTTTGTTTTAAATAAGGCTTATCTACAAAATATTTCCATGTTCAAATCTCTGAAATTTTATACTTTTCTCATATGATTAACAGACTGACATACAGACCACCAAGATCTGCCAGTGTAAAACAAATATTAGGGTTCATATTAAATATAGATTCAAAGTCTTACTTAGATGTCAGAATCATGGGAAGTATCTTTAAAGGAAATAGTCATCAGCCTTACTCGAAACAAGGCTACAATTATAGGTCAATGTATAATCAAATTCCCCTGCAAAGTTCAGCCCAAAGGCCAGGCCTGGTTATCATCTACCTTGCATAATGCAGGAATTACCTCAATTACAGAGACATCCCCACATGGTGAACCAACCTAAGTGTAGCACTTGGCATGTAACAAACACACTCTGGTTGATGTCTTTATATACAATTTATTTTCCCTTTCATCGTGGTTACTGATACAGACACTGCTCCTGTAGATGACCCCTTGCCAAATCATGTGATACCTGCACACAGAGGGGAAACTGCCTCTGCTTTGGTAGAAGGTGCTTCACTTGAATTTTTTCACAACAGAGATGACTTTTACTAAAGGAAGTCTAATTTTCTTTTAGAACTTGAGTTCTTCCTACTCCACAATGTCAGGTAATATACTTCTGGGATTTCAGGACCAGAAACATTCATTTGATATGGAGAAATTGATGTTTGTGGAACTAAAACAACTCCACAATATTCTCCTTACATGGATTGTTACCATGGCATCCAGGAAATAAGTATAAACACATATATATAAGATACAAATATAAATACATATATAAGATATATATTTATATATATGATATAGATATAGATTAGACATAGATATCTTTCATATACATATAGAAGCTTCTAAATATACATATGTATTTACAAGGCCACAGCAACAACAACATTATTTTGTTCTCAAGGTAGGAAAAAACCAGATTACATGGCAGTGCTACAACTACATTGTGTTTGTTTTTTTCTGTTGAGTAGTCTAAAGTAGGTCAAGTTAGGCACATCCATTAGCTCTCCTATAAATAGATTCCACACTGAATTCACCTGCTTGTAACTAATGTAGAGCAACAGAATTTTAAATACTTTTCCCTTTAATCTGACAAGTTAGTTCATTCTGTATACAGACATGAGGGGAAAAAAAGTCATTAAGTCCTGCGTGATTTTAAAAGGCAAAAAAAAAAAAAAAGACAACGGAAACATGAAATTGGGACACACTTTCCCTGCAGAAAACCAAGTGTACATGCCTCCACCTATAAGTTTAGAGATCTAAAAGACTTCTGCAGAGATGTATTATAGATAAGTCACACAGTTCCCCCTTGATATTGAGACAAAGGAAAGGAGACAACTCTGTATTAATCACTTCACATTTTCCCTGTAACACTCCTGAATATATTATTATTCACCTCACATTTTCAAAGACCGTGAATTTCTTCTGAGGATTTTTTTTCAAAGATACAAAAAGCATTTCTTATTTAGCAACTTGAATTTGTCATTAGGCAATTTTCAAACAGGTCTCATAGCTCTTTTATCCTTATTCATTTCTTTTTTCTTTTTTTTTAATCTGAAATGGTCCCTTGTTGCTTGATTTGCAGATCTGTATCAGCATGCAAGGATTTCGCTGGCTTCAGCCAAGTACAGAACAGTTCAATCCCCTGGAGCACTGAACCTAAGAGTCAATTTAGAAGCAAGGTAAAAGTATAGCACTCTCTTCCCTGTCACATAAAACATCATTTTACTCACACAGGCATCTTAATAACAAAATTCAATTCTGGATATTTTTCTCAGCATGGTTCAGGACTGTCCAGAAATTACATCAGAAAGCTCACTGAAGACTTAGCTTTTTAAAAATTTGATTAAAGTATCTGTTTTTCAATAAGGCAAAAGTCTACACATTGGTGGGAACTTAAACTTAGGATATATTTTTTGAATTCTGTCTCCTTTAGAAAATGCAATGTTGAAAGCTTTTGGTTTTGTGTTACTAACAATCCCCCTGTTAGTTTTGCCAAAGAATCATAAAAATCATGGAATGGCTTGGTTTGAAATGGTCCTTTAAGTTCATCTAGTTAAAATCCCCTGCCATGGGCAGGAACACCTTTCACTAGATCAGGCTGCTCAGAGCCCCATCCAGCCTGGCCTTGAGCACCTCCAGGGATGGGGCATCCACTCCTCTGGATGTTCCAGTGCCTCACCACTCTGACAGTAAGGAATTTCCTTCTAATATCTAACCTAATACCTTTCAGTGTGAAGCAATTTCCCCTTCTCCCATACTACATGCCTTTGCAAAAAGTCCCTCTCCAGCTTTACTGTAAGCCCCCTTTAAGTACTATGAGGTGCTTTAAGGTTTCGCCAGAGCCTTCTCTTACCCAGGCTAAACAGCCCCAACTCTCTGGGCTCTCTTCATAGCAGAGGTGCTCCAGCTCTGGTCATCTTCACAGCCTCCTCTGGACCTGCCCCATCAGGTCTGAATCTTTCTTATGATGTGAGGCCCCAGAGCTGATGGGGCTCCAGCTGGGATCTCAGCAGAGCAGAGCAAAGGGCCAGAATCACTTCCCTCTCACTGCTGCCCACAGTGTTTTGGATGCAGCTCAGAACATGTGTGGCCTTCTGGGCTGCAAATGCACATTTTCAGGTCATGTCCAGCTGCTCCTTAACCAACACCCCCCAAGTTCTTCTCCTTAGGGCTGCTCTCAAATCACTCTTCACCAGCCTGCACTTGCCCTTGTTGAACTTCACAGGGTTTGCCTGTGCTCACCTTTCAAGCCTGTCCAGCTCCCTCCAGATGGCATCTCTTCTCTCCACAATGTCAACCACACCACATGGCTTGTTGTCATCAGCAAACTTAATGAGGATTACACTGCCCTCAATTACACTGATATTTTAATATCTTATCATCTTGCTTAAAGAAAAATCCACAGGTTTCCTCTCATTTAGACAGTGACTTACCTCCACTTCTCATTTGTTAGGATTTGCTAACATACAGCTTTGGTTTATGACTTTTTAAATTTATATTCATACTGATTAAAAGGAAAAACCCCAGTACATCTGTTTCAAAAGGTCTTTTGTGTTACACATCAAGCAGATGGACAAACACACCTGAGGTGAAGGAGCCCTAACATGCACATATCTTAACATTAGGTCTTGCATGTTCCAGCTTTTCCTTCCCTAAAAGAACAAAACCAGGCAAGATTCCGGCCCCGAGTCCCAGAGAAGGAAGACCCAGAAGGGAGCACCACACTGTGTTGGTGATGCAGGACACCTGGCCTTGATGCAGAGGGACAAGGCACCCAAGCCTGCTCTCAGCTCCTATGAAATTTTGAGTGATGAGATTTCACCATTTTGCAGTTTCACCTCTTACTTCTCTTTTGCTGAATTCATAGTTGCATTCCACTTTTTTTTTTCCACCTCATTCCACTGAGAAACTCCACTAAAATTGCCTCAATTGAGTTTCCCTGTTATGCTGTAAAATTTTCTTTTTTGGTCTTTTGCACAACATGAATTTTACCTTAGGCACCAAACAAATTCACCATTTTAATAACAGAAAATGCTATAGCATTTTTCATTGTCCTTTGCTCAATTTGTTTTGTTGAAATCAACATGAAAAACAATTTCAAACTTCCCAGTAAATGCTTCATTTACAAATGCTCCATTCCAAGTGCCTACAGGGTTACAATCTGGTCTATGACAATTTTATTAATTTTTTAATCAAAAGCATTAAATCAAATTTAAAATAAATACTACTCAGTGCTTCTGTAGTGCCTTCCAGCACAGTATGGCAAAAGCAGTTCACGGACAATAATGACTTCAGCTTCACTGCACCCACAGGAAGAAGATTAGAGGTTATTCTCCAAATTATTTATTCAAGGAAACTGAGGCAAAAAATATTTTTTCCCTATTTTTGAGGTTCATCTCCAGCTTTTAATGCTTTCAGTTTTGGGTGATGTCTCTGAGATGGACAGAGCCTTAGTTTAAGAAAAATGTAAATGTATTTACATGTACTCCTGAACTTAAGCAAGAAGGCAACACCACAGGCCCCATCACCTCCTGGAGGATGGGCTGGACAAGGCTGGAACAGCTCCCTTGGGGCACTTTGGTCCTGGGCCTGCACCAGCACACCTGCATTGCTCACTGCCATGAAAACCCTTACACAACATGTGATGAAACACTAAACTTCATCATCATCAACAGCCAAACTTCATCATCATCACTGAGCTATCCAGGGAGAGCCAAAGACAACCAGACAACCTCTCTGTGTAAAATGTACCAAGGAACAAAGTGCAGGGCATCACACAACTGCTACAACCACAGCTCCAGAGGTTCCTCACAAACTACCTGCTACAAAGGAAGGGCATTTCAAGAAATAACTCATTTATTACCATTTGCTGCAGCAGAAGAGATCCCAGGTCCTCAATAAAATTAGTTATTTTTCAACTTCTTCTCAGAGATCTTATTTCCATTTGCAATTCTTTCCCCTCCTTTTCCACACCAAGTCAGAGCAGTTAGGACTGAATTCAGCGTGTGTGATGGTGGTTCAGTACTTTCAAGCAATTGCATTTCCTTCCTGCAGCCCATAATAACACCTCAGCCTGGCATTTCATTACCCTGCAAGGCCAGCACAAACCACAGATGTGGGTTGTTGAAAGCAGCAGTCTCCTCTTCTCCCCTCCCCAGATGGTCAGGTCTGGCACTGGATTCCTCTGTCCACCTTCTCCTTTCAGTTTATTCAAGCATTTGCATCATTATACAAAAGATCTAAATTAAAATTAATGTTTAATAAAAACAATTTTAATTGGTTACATTTCCCAGGCCGGTCCAGTTCAGTCTAATTAACAGCCTCATAAAAGCTTAGGGAGGCACAAGGGAGGAAGCAAAGCATGGCCAAGACTGCTTCTTTCAGCAGCAGAGACGACTGAAAATGTCTTTACTGATGTGGCCTCAGACTGTTTGATAGGATACTGCTCATCTGCAGTCCTAAAACCAGCTCAAGGCACTCATTTCAGCCTTCAGTAACTTGCACTATGTCCATCTCTCTTTTAATATCATCCCTCTTTTATTACTCGTTCATAACACTACCTATTTTCAACTAATCTAAATAATTGTGTCTTGTTCACTGAACTCGCTACATCAGCAACTCCCCCTCTTTCAAAATGAGCAGGCTTTCCAGGAATAAATCCCTCTTGCCCATGCACACTGCTGACCTATTTTCCATCATTTGTTTTTTCCCCGCAAGTTTCTAATCGACAGCAAAACTTTATTTGTCACCATACAAGCAGTTACTAAACAACCATATGAATTACTAAAATTCTACCAATCTTCCTTAGAGGAGACCAAATTAAGACAGAGGCACAATTATGCTTTTAAATTCTATTTCTTGAATATATTAAAAGTTAAGATGCATGAACAGAAAGGGAAAAAATACATCTTGTGGTTGAATTCCTTTCCATCCATCCCACCCCAAAAAAGGTGAAAATAAAGAAGTCATAGACACATTAGAGAAGCATGTACCTGAGTGCTTCTCATCACTCATAGCACTTTATGCATAGATGCCTACATAAACACTTTTTAAACAAACAGTAGCATTTAGGGGAGCAAAATTCAGTAAGGAACCAGAAAAACGTTTGTCAATTAGGATTAAAAAAGCATAGACAGTGCTAAGTTTCAAAAGTATAAACACTGTCAAACCCCACATTTCAACATTCTGATTTTGACACAAGGTTTTCTTAGTTGTCACTTGATCAGTTACAAACTAGCTAAAGCCAGGTTGAAGTTTCAAAATGTACAGGAACTTGTCAATTTCCCAAAAAATCACATTTGAATCCCAGATGAGCCAATCAATGAAGCTAGTCCAGTCTAAGACCTCCTGAAAAAATGTTGATTTTACTTTAACTCTTCCCAGCTATTTTCTGAACCTGGAAAACAAAATACTTTTAGAAAACCAGATGGAAGCAAGTCCTATTACCTGCCTGAAGCTTTTTTCTTCAAACTATGAAAGAAAAACTTGAAGAACCCTGAAGAACAAGCAAATGCTGAGATTTCAGTACAAAGTCTCTTTAGAAATCAAGCTGCACTGAGAGCTTCTTTCTCCACATCCCTGGGCAAGATCTTTGGCCATTGCCACTTTCCAGTGTCACAGAACACATCAAGTTTCAGAGAACCCAGCTGGGCTAGTCCAGCACCTTGCCATGGCCAGCTCTGGCTCTTGCAGAGGGCAGTGCAAGGACAACACTCATCTACCACGACTGACTGGATGGGAAACAGAAAATTATCTGCTTTATCATTACACAACTAGAAGAGTGAATCAGAGAGTGGACATTTGAGACAAGGTAAAGGCCATGTTGTCTTATAAAACTGATGCACTATAAAGGCAAAACCAATTTAGAAAAAAAATTAGAAAATTCTGTGACAAAGGCTCAAAAGCTCACTGAAATTAATAAAGCTCATGGTATTCTCGTAAGATTATATTATTTGAAGAAAAACACAGGGAGAAACAAAACAGATTAGTTCTAAACCTATGAATTTTCATTTACTATAATCAGCAGGTTACTGACTCTTCTTTTTTGTGTTCTATCCTCATCTTTTACAGGCTCAGAATGATTCCTTAGTATTAATATTTAGAATATTTTTGCAGTTTGATTAAAATAAAAGCAAACAACAAAACTTAAATATCTGCCACACATGTATTCCAAACAGTGGAAGAGTAAGTTAAAAACAAAGTTATGAAACTTGCCAGTAAAACAAAACTTAGGTTTAAAACAATCTCTTAAAACATGATCAATGAGTTTTGAGGCTTCACTATATTACACTGATAGACTGAGAATCCTGGTGACTGAGGAAATTGAAACACAAATAAATGCAAGATTAAGAATTCTGAGAAATGCAATCTAGCTTAAGCTTCAAAGGGAAGAATCCTGTAAAAAGTAACACCTCTCAAAAACAAAAACTAATAAACCACCAAAAAAACCAGCAAAAAATTACCATACATTAAATAACTAGTCTGTGACAATACTGAGGTATATTTAATATATCTGGTTTTAACTGCAGCATGAAATAATTCTGCATCAAATTTAGCCCTAAAAGTATTTCCAAATAGCAATTCCCTTTAGTCTTTTGCCCTCTTGGGGTAGTATGGATGAATATTAATGCAATAAGTACTTCTTTATACTGTAGATGAATAAAACAGAAGAAAATGGGCAACAGTGTGGCATCAAATATTAATGAAGAAAATTAGTCAAAAAGCATTAAGTAGCAGTGAAAACAACAGATAACTGGAAAGATTACATTACTTCTCTGTCTTATTTACCAGCTCCACAACAACACTGGAGAAAGCAGACATGGAGTGGGCCAATGATGTAATACATATAGGCACGGTCCCATTGTGTGGAAAAGTACTATATTTGATTTGTTTTAAACTAATTTCTGGTCTGCCTGACCTACATGTAGCACAGAGTCTGAAATGCCTGAAGTGGAGAAGACAACTGCATTTCTACTTGTATGTCACTTTGGACATGACTAGAAAATATTTCTCTTTATGGTGAAAAATCCATGTAGGAAAAAAGGATTTAGAAACCCAGCAAATTTCCAGATTGTGCAACCTGTGGATGTGGAGGGGAACAGAGATACCAATGCTCATCCACTGTTAGCCCAGCCATACAAGAAGAACAGACAGAGAGGGGACTTCTACTGACTTGTAGCAAGCACAAAGGGACATCCCTCCACCTTTATGAAAAAAAAATACAAAACTGCATCTTCCCACCCACCAGAGACCACTGTGAACATCAGGCAGAGCAAGGCACAGATGCACACACAAGAACCACCCATCCAGTGGTGCATATGTTGCAGCAAACAGGTAAACTGTTTGGGAAAGCCGGAAGCTTTCTGTCTATGTAGCTCAGGTAATCTAAACAGTAGCTGAGTATAAAGGAGTTTCCTGCCAAAATGAGGTAGTAAATATGAACAAAGGATATATTTATAAACCTGCCTTTCTCTATAAGAAAATCCTATAAGAAATACACAAATTTCGAGCTGCTATATTCCACACAGGTAAAAAAGAAGGATTAAATGCCGGATAGGGAAAAAGATAAGAACAGAACTTCCATGTGGTACAAATCCATGTAGTTGGAAGAAAGAAGGTAAAATGAGGCTAAATATCAGGAAAAAATCCTTAATGGAGTGATGTATCAGATTTCGAAAGTCTCCCAAGGGAAGAAGCAGAATCCCCACTGCTCAACACATGTAAAAGCAGCATGGACAAAGAACTACAAGATAGGCTACAAGGAATAACTCAATACATAGCAAGAGGATGGCTCAGATGACCTAATAATATAACAGGATTTAAAATGAGTAGATAATTCTATTATCATTAACCACATTCACAGTAGTACAAGCTAAAACACTGTTGCTATGGCAATCAATCCTTATGCATGGTTGCAGAAAATGACTGAGATACAAGGGATGGAAATGAATTGAACCAGCCCTTCCCATTCTCAATTAATTCAACACACCAGTCAGCTGGGAAACCACCTAAGACTAAAGTTTACATCGAGCTTCCCACAAGCCTTTTAAAATATACACTAAAGTACAGCTGAGTGTCTGGCATTCAAATGTAGGTTATCCTTAGATTTACACAGTTAAAATTCAAGGTAAGAGCAAGGCTCCAGTTCAGAGGGGATGCTGCTGGAAACAGATGGATTGCTCTCATCATTGCATTTGGAATACTTAATACTACTTGAATTCTCTCAGCCCAAAGTAAACTGACACTATGGAAAGACCAATGCATGCATGGTTTTGCTCTCATGGTATTACAGCTCCATCTCATGAGAATATGAGACAACTTGCTTTCTATGTAAAGGCAAGAAAAACAGACACCAGAGGTGACTGGCACTTTCTAACAGACCACAGTACTGAAAGCATCCTGCTTCTTTTTCCTACTTTATACTCACAACTGAAAACACACAAATTTTTAAGAGTCAAGCCACAGGATAACAAATAATCAGCAGTCTCTTGATTACATATTATCAACTCTAAATCAACTCCAAGTTTTTACAGAGTAATAAAAACATGCTCATCTCTCAGTACACTGGGAAATGGATACCAGTACTGCTCACTCAGCTTTTCTCTTTACTTACAGTAACAGAATATTTGTCAGGAAATCACGAATTTAAACTTGACAGTAATAAAATCCTTAGAGCTGGGGAAAATTTTGGAATTCAAATTTGCAAACATGTAATTTAAGTAATTTCTTGTACGACTCAAATACAGTTTGAATCTCTACTAGCAAATGTGGAAAATACCACTAAGTTTTTTAATGACAACTGATAATTAAAAATAAGCACTAACAGTTCTTTCCTCTAAAACAAAAAACAAAAAAAAATATAGCAAGACACAACAAGAATTGGGTAGGAATGAAAGCTCAGATACCTAGAGGGAAAACCAACATGCCCTTCCAGTTCTGGAACACAGTAAAAGGTGGTTACAGTGTTTTTAGGAAAAGCTAGAGGCATATGCAGACAGAAGAGATCCAATTCTGCTCCTTGGAAATTCACAGCAACACTTCCTTTCAAAAAAACATTTCTCAGGTGAACAAAGTATTACTTTTTTTGGTCTTATGATAATCTACAGGATTGTTAATAATGCAAAGCAGCCCACACAAAGAGAGGGGGCACTACAGATTACAGGAGCCACATATTCAAAAAGGAACATGTTTTTACCTGCCAGTGTTGGCATTTTAATGTAATTCTTACTCAGTGTTTTGTGCAGCACTACAAAAAATATTCATTAGAAACCAAGAGGGGGGGGCAAGACCAAAAGGGAAGCAAGTCCATATTCTGGTCTGAAAATCAACTAAGAGCAAGCAAATACACCAGGAGGTAAATACAAACTCTAAGATCCTCAATTAGAAATATTTGAAAGAGGCTAAAAATAAACTAGCATGCTTCTAAAAAGCCACTAAATTTGACCTTAAGGAATGTATTATATTTTAAATGAGAGGCAAAATATGTAAGTCCAGAAAAAGATCAGAGCAGCAGTGGAGTTTTCAAACTCTCAAACACATACAGAAGCAAAACATTTGATAAATGTGCTATACAATTACCCTTGTACATTAAACATTTATTTACACAATGTAATCTTTTGTTAAAAAATTATCAGGGATAATCAGAGAAAATTACTCAAGTACTATCAGAACATTCTTGAAATGCTAAAACATGCCTGACTTTGTGAGAAATTTATTCAATTGATGAAGATACATCATTTTTATTGAAAACAGCCCATGAAAAACTGCTTGTATATTTTGTTTCTATTTTAATGTATTTCATAAGTATTTTTCTTGGAATTTAAACAAAAACCTTCCCGCTCGTGTGAGCTTCAAGTCATTAGTGTGAGAACTTCAGCCAATGTTTCATGAGAAAATTACTGAATTATGTCTGTTTATGATTATAACACAGATTTCTCAAGAAAATTGTTCCCTCCTGGGCATTAAAAACTAAATGAGTATGAAAGACTAGAATGTGTTGAATGTGATCAAGCTAGCTTTTCCCGCCAAAATGCTTCAATTTAATCCAAAAGTAATTTTTTAAAACTTAAACAAAGTCTAATAAGTCTATTTCACTTCCAAAAATGACATGCATTTACTAGGAGACTCAATATAAAGAGATCATTAAAAAAAATCAAAATGTCAAGGCCAAGAATTTTATTATGCAACTGCTGTAAATAATTTCTTCTTTTTTTTAATATAAGTTCATGGATGACTCAAAAAGAGCATGTGTGAGAAAGAGAAAGCAATCCCAGTGCAACTGAGAAATTAAACTGAAAAATTAAAGCGAGGAGCCAAAAAACAGACACACAGATGGTAATAACTGGCAAAAATTAAACGTAAAAAGCATGCTCTTAAGTACCAACAGATGCAGTGACTTTAAAATATTACTCCTTGAGGATACACAAAGACAATAAGCCCAGATTGTGATTCCTGGGCCAGTCTACTGCTGTGCTACAGTCCCAAAGTACACTGCACTGTATGGAGAAAAAATGATGTGTCAGGGACAGTGATTTCTGCTCTGCCAATCTACTAAAACAGAAGGGAAGCAAGTTAAACTATCCCACACTGTGAAATTAATGTCTTTAGGGGGGAAAAAAAATTAACTTTGTCACTGAGATTAGAGAGGTGACTTGCAGAATCCATTTACAGATTTATAATACTACAGAACTGAGCATGAACTGGTTATTTGAGCATTTCTGAAACATCCTTTCTTGAAATTATTTTCAAGCTTCTTGCTCCAGATGCAAGCAAGACTGCGCTTCCCAGATTCCATGTTGTTAAACACTGCCACACTAACAGCTTTGCTGTTTAATCTTATTAAGGGTCTCCTAGATTTTAATCACCACAATTACCTAAAAGCCATCCCAGTTTAGACCACCAGCATTAAAACAGGGAAACAAAAATAATCCAGGATTTGAAAACCAAGAAATTTATGTGTAAGAACTATATGTTTGAAATTCAGCCTTTCCTGAAAGATTTCCTTAGAAACTAAAATTGAATAATTATTATTATTATTTTAAGAACACAAGATTTTATCCAGATCACCAACTTTCCAAAAATACCAATTTTCCAGATTGTTAAATGAATTCAGTTGATGCTGGTCTGCATGACTGAATAAGCCCAGCATCTTACGCCATCACTGTAATTTCAGGCTAAAGACCACCGCTTTTTGCAAGGCTAAAAAACAGAGTTTAATTAAAAAAAAAAAAAACCAACTTATATTTATTTAGTACCTCTCCTGGTATGCAGAAGTTTACACTGGGCACTTTCTTATCTAAAGCAGTTACTGGTGCTATCAAGATAAGCACAAAATATAGGGAAAACTACTGAGAACTCAGCAACATGAATGCTTTAAAAAATGACATTAAAAAGCTTTGTCTAAAAGCTTTAGAAGCTATATACAGACACATGTTAACACAGAGATGCTCATATATGTGTATGTATATGCATATCATCAGTGACCACACTTTAAAATAGTGTTCCTAAAAATGAGCAGTTAATGAATTGCTCTGTATTTCTAGTATGCAAACAAGTATGGACCTGTACTTCACTGTGTTTATATTGATGAGCAATAACAAAACTGAACTGTAAAAATGAACATGAAGGTTTGCTGTGTTCTAACTGGCAAACAAGGATAACATCACCAATCAAATGAACTTTATCTCTGTAGAGTTCTCCTGGCTGAGATGACCCAGAGAGGTTCCACTTCTCAGCAGAACACCCAGCTAGAGCGAGCCCCAGCAGCTGCATCTGCTCTGCTGAAACGGCCCCAGGGTGGTTTCGAGGTGACTCCCACCACCCAGATCAGTCCCAGCTGCACTCAGCAGAGGCAAGCACTGCTCTGGTTTCACCCAAGCTTTCAGAGGTTTGCCTTTGGAGTAAGACAAGTCAAAGCGTGCCTAACACCAACGTGCTCAAAGCCCCAGGGGCCGCCATGGGAGGGCACAGCTCTTCTACTGCTCCTCCTTTTATTTGACGTGCATGAAGTGCCTCAAACACAAAAAGCCATAAAATTAAACAGTCATTAAGGAGCTGTGCTGCAATGGTGTAGGTAGATATGTGGGTTCACACTGACTATAATATATCAACTTTTTTTGTCCCCTACGTATTTCCCAGCCCACATCCCAGTATTTTCTGCTGTCCTCTGACACACCAGTATGGAGCTGAAGTGCCTCCTACTCAATCTTCAGTTTTTCACTAAGACTGACATTTAATAATTTAGAGGAAAAAAAAACTGTCAGAGTCCTTGAGCTACATTAATTTCCATAATGTTACAATACCCACTATCCTGCTGAAATATAATATTATGTCTCTTGCATGGAGAACAGTTTTAAAGACCTTCAAGTCACCAGAAAAATCCATCAGTTCTGATGAGAAGATGAGTTAAAAGAGTTTTCATGAAGAGAAAGCTATTTATAGTGGTAAAGTATAACTACAAGGAAGAACTACTGATGGGCTTGCTTTATGAAGTCTGTGCTTTGTTGTAACAATTATTGCCTAGAAAACCAAGATAAATAAAAATGTCATGATGGAATACTCAATGCAACTTGCAATAATTTTAAACAGAGATGCTCATAGATATGGCCACTTTCTTTTGGGACATTTAATTTAGTCTGTGCTTTGGATAAATGAGTGTAAATTATAAGCAATCATGAGTTCCTGCACATTGGGAAAGTAAAGATTTTTGAAGACAAATGAGGGTACCACAAAAGGAAGAGGAAATTAAGATTTGAAACAAAATGACAACACTGGCTTCCTGCCTAGTATTTTGAAGAAACAGAGAACCAGAGGCTTCGATCATACTGGGTACCTCACTCCACATGTGTTTATTGCATAGTCTGTAAAAATGCCTGCAGTACACAAACCCAAGGATACTTTTTTTTCCCCCCTCTCATTTTAACAATAATTTTATATTTATACTGCTCTGATTTTTAAATTGAGAAAACAAGCAATGTTTTCAATGGCAAATTAAAATAATAGCCAACTGATTGTTCTCAAATTCATAAATAGTCAACTCTTGGCTAGAAAGAGCAGCATAAAAAATTTTAATCCAAATGAAGTTGAAGTAACCACGTGCAGATGGCATCAAAGTAACACCTTAATATGGAATCTGGGCAACAATTCTTATTCTTAAAATATCACATTCAGGAGATCAAAATTACAAGAAGTATGTCTTTGAAAAGTAAAATCTTTACAACAGCTTATTACAGAAACTCTTTTGTTCTTCCAGTCGATTGCCTCTTCATGGAAACCTAGTTGTGCTGGTTTTAATTCTGTGTATTCTGAGTATGGAATCTCCCTCATTCAGAGTAACTGCACCAGTTTCACATAGGTGTTCTTTCTTTGGCACAGGGATTCAGCAAAAAACCTCATCGGTGCCACAAGGCAGCTGGCATTTAGTGCTTGGGGCTCTTGAAAAGATTTTTTAATTATTTATTAAGTCGGATCAAATAAAAGTACTTACAAAAAAAGGGGTATTTTTGTTTTTTTCTGTGACATATATAGAAGTAAATAACTTCTTCCTATAGCTCCATTTCCTAACCAGCTTAGTTCTTGTTTCCCTGCTTGCCCCTTCCCTGGCCCTGGATAGGAATTTGACCATTTCATATGCAACTGCAAGTAGTTTCAAGATCAATTTAGAATGGACTTATTTTCAAATGAGCCATTGAATGAACTGGTGGGGCTGGCCTATTATCTTCTTTACTCACCCAGTAATCCTGAGGAAATAAATTAAGATCTTATGGTATCTCACACCAACCAGGTCATATTACGTAATTGCATTCACTCAGTTGCTGCACTCTCTAAATCATGCTGTGTCGCTTCATGGGAATCATGACATTTCTCAAAGTATCCTATAAATTACAGTAACCACTTAATACAGCCAGAGAGTACTACATTCAATAATGAAATGCTCATACTTAAGCAATAAAATCAAGATTAAATTTAAAACCCAAAATAAAACAAAAACCCAGACAAATTACTTCCACATAACTCAATTATTAACTCTGAGTTACACAGTATCATTCCCATTTACAGCAAAGTGCAACCATGTCATTAAAATGACCTGTCCACACAGGATTTTAAGGATTTTAAGGACTTTTCCTATTTCCATTAATGGAAGATAAAATAACTATCACTTCCACAACAGAAACGATAAAATTTGCCCTTTCCTGAAAGCACCTTCCTCACAATTAGTGAAAAAAAAATCATAGAAAGAAAAAATATGAAAATCCTCCTGCTATTATTCAATAAATTAAATAAAAATATGTTTTGCATTCATATAAAATCTTTCTTTTTACCTTGCCCAAAATAACCACTTTGTCTTTATTTCTGTTCTACTTGGAGTTAACTGACTGGAAGCTCTCAGCAGTGATTTACCTGAACCTCTTCAAAAAACTCTAAGAGGAAGCCAAGAGCTCTCACATCCATGTTCTAGTCCAGAAAAGTCTATTTTAGTGTAGGAAGTGCTTTTATTTTAGTGTAGGAAGGACTAAAACTTCCATTACAAATTAATAATATAAATATTACTTTAAAATAAGTAACATAAGCCATTTACCAGAAAAATTGTATCAGCAAGAAAATCAGAGCATTAAAAAAAAAATAAAGGCACTTATTTTTCTACTTAAGGTCAAGAAAACTCTAGAGCATTAATTAGGTTAAGTAAAAATTAGGCTAATGTGAAGTCTAAGCTAAGACCAGTCTGGCTTCTAATGCAGACTTATAAAACCTTGGTTTGACAACAAAACCAAGCAAATTGTGGACCTTGGGTTTTCTTATAAATTGAAAGGAACAAGGTAATTATTCATTGAAGGTGACAGAGCACTGGAAAAGGCTGCCCAGAGGGTTTGTGGAGTTTCCTTCCCAGAGATATTCAAAACCTGCCTGGATATGATTGTGTGCAGCCTGCTCAAGGTGAACCTGCTCCAGCAGGTGCTCGGACTACGTGGCCCACAGAGGTCCCTTCCAAGCCCTGCGGTTTGGTGAAAAAAACTCAAACCTACAGCATCTGGGATACTTTCTGATTTTAAATGGTATCTTTCTGATAGAACATAGAAAAAAAACCAGCATCAGGACTGCACAAAATAAAACAGCAAAGGGATTTAGGGAATGGAGTGTAGAGATGGAACCTCTTTCCGTCCATGGAATTGGCTCCTGCCCCATAGCAACTTCTATTACAAACCATTAATAAGCACATACTTAGGAAGAAGAGAAAGGTAGAGCAGAGAAAATAAGAATACAAAATGAAAGGGGAAAAAAGGTAAAATACCAACACCATGTACTACCAGTACCACCTTCTGAAACAAAAATGCATAATTTCTTTCTAAGCCTTGAAGACACAAGGAATCACATATTTACACTTTGGTTATAAGGCTAGAATGCAGAATGAGCATAAATGTGAATTTTAAATTAAGAATACTTTACCAGGAAGGGCAAGGGAGAATCCTCTACAGACACAATTAACAGAATTGCTTTAATACACTTAAAAGTTTTAACCTTTGTGGTCTTTGAAGTGAACAGTGGAACTGCATCTATTTCAGGTTTGCACCAAAGGGCTGTATTGCCTGAAAAGTTTTACAGTGCCGTAAACTAATGAAATAAATTATCTTAATTTGGTCAGATCTATTTTCATTAACTGTATTACCCACTGAGGGAATGAGGACAAATTTTAATTTTACTAATGTATTTCAGTTGTGCACTGCTGTGGCACTCTGTAATTGAGGCTCCTGCTCAGTGCTGCTCACTCGGGGCCACGTCCCCCCTCTCTGCCAGGCAGGGAAGGCTGTGCAGGGGGAAGCTGTGACCATCACCAGGCCAAGCTGGCCTGAACAGACCAACTCCAGCCACATTCCCATCAGGACTGCTGCAGACACAGCACAGTAGCACCAACAAGCACACTGTGAAAACAGAAAGCATTTTTGTTATAAACAAGTCATGGGGATATATTATATACACCTGGAGTAGAAAGTAAACATATGAGAAGACAGACCTTTTTCATAGCATGAAGAAAGAAAACAAGGAAGAAAAAAAACACTGGACACATCCTTAGACAAAAAGCTTTTCCAGGGCCATTAATGGATTTTCAGATGTCATTATTTGACCTGCTGCCATGGACAGACAGAAGTCTAAAAAGAACAAGATATTACTGTTCCACAAAATATTTAGGAAACGGTCAAAAAGCTAACAGCAATAATTAATAGAAAGCTTCCTACAGGATCTCTCTGCAATTTTAGAGAGTATTATTCATACTGCTGGTATGGTACATTCATTACCATAAATTACCATAACAACAGGATTATTTAAACAGCTTGGTCCAAAAGGGCAGAAAAATAGCAGTCTATGGTTACTAGCAAGTCAGAAAACACTTTTCATGTGTGACAACACTTCCCAAAAAGTTTCTGCAAAACAGAGTGGGTATTATAGCAGACAGTAACAGAGTTGTGCTATCTCACTCCTTTCAGTGCTTGTCAGGCTGCACCTGCAGAAATGCATCAAGTTCTGGCTGCCACAGTCCATGACAGACAAGGATGCACTGGAGAAGGTTCAGAAGAGGCCCAGGAAGATGAGTAAAGGTTAGAAAGCATGCACTGTGAAGAAGGACTGAGGAAGTTAAGTCTTTTCTCCCTGGAAAAGGCCCAGGGGGATCTCGCCACATTATTTGAGTACTGAAATGGTGGCTACAGAGAGGACAGAGGCTTTCTGTTCACAAAGAGAAGACAAGGGGCTACAGGTAGCAGTTACTTCAGGCAAGATTTCATCTTAATACCAGAAAGATTTGGTGGTGGTGTGGTTTTTTTTTTGTTTGGTTTAATTCCAGATTTTGGGGGATTTTGTTATAGTCAGAAAAATCAATTACTGGAAGAATCTCCCTAAGAACATCATGATACATTCCCCATCACTGGAGGTGGTCAAACAGGCCTGGACAGGGTACCAGGCAGTCTCACTTAGGCTCTCCTTCCCACACAAGGTAGGACCAGGTCACCAGGTATCTTCCAATATAGGCTGTTCATCCTTTACCTTTCAGACCAGTCCATCATCGGCCTGCTCATACTTAAACATCTTTGAGAATGAGACTGTTCGTGTGTGAGGATATACACACCTGAACATGATGCATGTCTTTTTCTGTGATAATTAAAAACCATGAGTATTTGTGTTAAATTGCCATTTCTGTGTTTGGTTTAGCTTTTTTTTTTTTTTTTTTTTTTTTAATTTTTTAAATGTGGACACATATGGAGTTACATTCTGCCACTGAATTCATATCTACACAGCAGCATATAACTGAAAGCAGACTGTAGCCTCCAACTGCCTCACCTATTTAATACACAGTATGAAATGACATATTATTTTTGAAAGGAGAACAAGATAGATGCCAGTATGAAACAGTGTTTATGAAAGCATCACCACTACAGCTGTCCCCAAGCAATAAAGCTGTTTATTCCAACCTCCTACCTCATATAAACTGAAATCCTCAGCACTGAAAAACAACTTCAAATCTGTTCATGACTCCAAGACAAATAAGAAAAGTCTTTTCTCTCCAAAGTATATAATTATGGTCATGTCCAGAAATGGCCATTTTCTATGAAAGAGCACAGACTTATAAATTCCACATTAATATTTTCTTGACGCTAATGCATACTCCATTGGTTGTATCTTGAAATTTGATTCTATCTCTGTACAAACTGGTGCATTTGGCATAAAAATAAGTCTTTTCTTTAAGGCTTCTTTGTTTCTGTAGTTATACACAAACATTCAGAGAATATTCAACGAATATCTGTATTAACATATTCACATCTAAGGTTTGTACAGGAAATCACAGATATTCTTTTGACTTCAGGAGACATAAAAACTCTTTTGTGGGTGTAGGAACACCAAAAAAAATCAGAAAAAATATCAAGACAGGATTTAAAAATCAAATTTAATTGAAATGCATAGCATTTTCTCCTATCTAATAAAAGCAACAGAGGGAAAACATTGAAACAAATCTAGAGAATAATTACTAAATTGTGGTCCCATACACATCAGTGATACACCAATACCACAACACTCTTATGGGAAGTCAAATGCTATTGGAAATTGTATACAGATTTTGACCATATTACATATACAAAATATTTCACAGAGGTGATTGGTCAAAGAAAAAAAGGAGGAAAAAAGTAAGGAAAACATTAAATGCTTCTTTAGTTACAGCTCCAAGATGTCAGGGTGCTATTCTGGCAGTCAGGGCATTTGGCTGCCTCAGACCACTGCCCTTCCTGAGCTGTAATTGTCCCTCTTCATGCTGAGTGGAGGCGGAGAAGCCAGCACTCGATAGCTTACATTTCATCCGAGCATTTGAGCTCCTGTGCTGAAACAGTCCACGTCTTGCCAATATAGAGAAATAAAGGGAGCACTCAATTCCTAATTACCTGTAGCAGCACCGGTAAGAGAAAATACTCCTTGGCCAAAACAAGATTGCCATCATCTTCACAGTACCAAATCCAGAAGAAACAACAGCTGCAGCTGTTGGGGTGTTGACAGCCCTATCAGAGCGAAGCCAGTGTGATCCAGGGCCAAGAATCTATCTAAGTAGTAAAAAACCTTTACATGCGAGTGGATATGGGACTGGGGATACTTTGAACTCCTGCAGGGGCACCTTGAGGTCTTCCAACCAACTCTTTAATTAACACAAACCTTAAGTAAATCCTCCTCCAATGCACTGGTCACTTCAACCTGCCCCTGGTTACAACTATGCACAATTACTGAATATTAAATCATGTGCCAAGCCAGAAACAAGCAAACCCATGCCATTTGGTTACATTGACTGCTCCCATTATCAGCTTCAGTGTTCTTGCCTAGTTTCACAAATGCTGGGCAGCCTCATGGTTACACACACAAACATTCCCTGCATTTCACATGGGACCTCCACTGATGACCCCCCCAAAAAGCTCTCTGCACTATGCCTAGAGCTCTGAACACTTGCATTTCTCCATTTTTGTGATAGATGTCCTTTATAGGGAGTATGATAAGCTTTAAAACTATCTTTGTATTTTACAATGTATATGCTGCCATGGTTCCATGTTCATTAAGGTCATTATCACAAGAGACTAATTATGAAGTGCATGGTCCTGGAGAGAGAGGAAAGCAATAGACTCTATCCTGGAATTTTACAGAGTAATGGATAACCAGTTAAAAATTATTCCTCTAACTGAAGCCTAGGTATTCCTTTTTCCAAATCTTAAAGCCCAACTCATTACAATGACAATAATTTTTACTGTAATTTTCCTCTACATGTGAGGAGTTTGAGATAAGAGCCTCCATCCCCAAGCCTTCCTCATCTTCAGGACATGAACCAGAATTCACAGACCCTTCCACTGCAGTTACAACCACAATAAAAGAAAAAACCTAGGGGAAAAAAGCCAAAATCCATCTGTCAGACAAGGAGAAGCACAAAAGAGGTACACTAGTGAAAACAAAAACATATACATTAGCCATAGCACTATGAAACATTTAGAAATAAACAAAATAAATCAGCAGCATTACTGCCTTCTTCCTTAAAGCATGAAGTAGAAACAGGTTTTTCATTGTTACATGAAAATTTGACAAATCCACATTAAATTAGTGGTTTAAATTCACCAACCTATCTATCTCTGAAGCTTTGATTATTTTTTTTTCCAACTGACAGTGCTGAAATGCATTAATTTATAGTACCCAAATGTTTGAAGGGAGCATATTCAATCATATTAAAAGCAGGCCTTATTTTGCTGAAAATACAAGCTGAAGGCAGGTACTCTACAGCTGGAGATACAAGACCCATATGCTACTGCCATGTCTGATCCTGCTGCAACAGGAACCAGAGAAACTGAACCAGATTACTGTGGACAGATGTCATGAACAAAAATAACTGAGGGAAGTGTTCCACACAGCACACTTCTGCTCAAGAAGAGAGCAGTAGTAACCAGCTTCTTTTGCCATTTAGAATGCATTTGAGTTGCTCTAGTCTGGCTTTTGCTGGATACCAGAAAGCTACAGGGCACTTAGGAATCACACATGTTCTTCAGTAATAACTATGAAATTTTACTCCATCTCCTACTTTGTTTTCATGCACCAATAAATGCAGACATACATCAAATACATGAATGTATAAAAATATATATACCTGTATGTATATAGAATTACATATTGTTTTAACGGCACTAAACTTGTTGTATTTGCAAATCTGATCAACTGCTTCATACTTAAGTGAGGCTGTTTTATGGTTTTCTCTCCTGCTGTCCCCACACCCATTTCCAACCACCTGAGCAAGGAATGTTTCAACTCATGGTGTCTTGCTTGCTGTCAGTTCCAATATTTGACTAATAAAACAAAAATGACCATGTGAGAGAAAGTTTCTGTGTACCTAAACTTAAGGAACTGGTGAAAACTTTAACTCTTTCACGCATTCCCTTTCATGTCTCCCTGGTATGAAACAGCATGAGGCCAGATTTGATCAGGGTCCAAGCAAGTCTTGAGGTGAACTGAGGGAAGAAAGAGTTCTCAAATAAAAGTGACATTACCACATATATGAATAAATTTCAGAGAAAATAAGATTTTTCAACTATTCTTTAAAGTTTGGTTGCTGTGGAGAAAAGGAAGATGTTGCAGAGGTCAAGGCAAAGAATAAAAACCTACTTTTTTTTTTTAACATATTTCAGAATCAAATTAAAGACTGCACTTTTTTTTCCCCTAGTACTTTACAATCTGTAAAAAAGTATAAATTGAGTGAAAAAGTAAAAAATACAATGTGACAGAATCACAGAATGGTTGGGCTGGAAGGGACCTGAAAGATCACCTCTAGCTCCAACCCCTCTGCCATGGACATCTTTCACTAGACCAGGTTGCTCAGAGCCCCATCCAACCTGGCCTTGATGGGATGGGGCATCCACTTCTTAGAGCAACTGGTTTCAGTGCCTCACCACCATCCTAATGAAAAGTTTATTACTTATATATAATCTAAATCTATTCTCTGTCAGTTTAAAGCCATACTCCCCCTTTGTCCTACCACTACAATGCTCTTGTAAAAAGTCCCTTAAAAATCCCTACCTTTCTAAAAGTATTCTGAAACTGAATTTGCATTTTTGACTCCATAGTGGTGAAATTATTCTTTGATACAGAGTTTCACATCACTTATCTCACGGGCTTGAGAAATACCAGAAGTTACTGAGAAACACATGGGCCATTTGCCCTGTCGACAGCCAGAGGGCTCTGGAACTAACTGGGAACAATTGCTTGGCACATATAGCTAACCAGCACATACAAGCATAACACCTTAAAGGACTTGTAAACCAGACAATCTTTTCCATTTATTTGATGTATCACTCTAATTTACTAGAACCCAAGTAAAACTCCACAAATACAAGCAAAAGCAACTACTGCCAGAAATTTTAACGGGTTTCATACATTCCTCCATTTTTAGGCACAAAAAACACAGAGAAGTTTACAGAACTACTTCTCTAACACCTACTTGAACATTTCTAATTCTATGCCCTTATTAATGCCTGCTACAGTGGTTTATAATGGTTTCCAGAAACAATGTCTCGTTCCATCTTCAGAATGAGCTGTGATGCTACAGAATTACAGTTTGCTCCCTACTGTTGTTTATAGGAAATGAGGTGCTGTGCACACAAAAATAATTGTATTTCTTTGGCACATCACGCTTTCAAAAAGTAATTCCAGTGAATATTCATTTATGCTAGAAGGTGACAGAGATCATCCTGGAATTCTTTCTTGTCTCATATTCAAAAGAAAGAGATGAAGCCAGGTTTAAGAGAAGTAATTTGAGCCCAGACAGAAGAGCCTTCATCCAACAAAAAGTCTCTGGAGTCAGCAAGATGAACTCAATGTTTTCCACTACCTTCTCTGAAGAGCCATAAAGGCATGTTAGAGCAGGACTACTAATACCCCTGGTATCTGGGGGTTCTGCCCTACAGGTTTCTTGGCACTCTTGCTGCCTTACCCTTGGTGCCAGACCTGCAGTCTGCTACTCTTGATGCACATCCCGGCAGGGTGCACAGAGTGCTCCAGCCCCTCCACAGCTCTGCCAAGCACACAGCAACACAACTACAAGCTGCTAAATTAATTGATTATGCCAGATTGCAACCTTGTTGCTTGAGCTTCCCCTTCTCAGAAGTGAAGGTTTAACCGGTGGGAAATAACATCCCACAGTGGATACCGAAGAAGATATTAAAATGCCAAAATGTGTGGAAGAACATCTCTGTCTGCAGCTACTCCCTCCCCTACCAGGCCCTTCCCTTCTTCCCTATAGTGCATCCCACTCTCCCAACAGACTTAGTTCTCCAGAATGCAGAATCTTTAACATATTCAAAGAATAAACCATCTCTCTTCTTAAAAAAAACACCACTACAAACAAACAAAAAGCAGAGAACTTGCTCTAAAGAAACATCATATTTACAAATTCAAACTGTGAACAGTTGACTCTGCTAACAAATATGCTTCCAGTCTACCATTACTGGCAAATTATTTACATAATTGGTGAACAAATTGAACTAGTTAAGCTGTTCCGAGACTAAAATCAACACAAAGCTTAATATGAAACATGATATATTAAAATTTCATGTACCCAACATTTTACAAGATGATCACTATTAAGATTTCTAATCCAACTCCTTTTGCTGAGACAACAGTTTCATTAAATGCCACAGTGCGAATCTAACGATGCATGGAAATGTGCCTCAACATCAAACAAGCAGAACTGACACCGGAGCTGCCTTCACATCTGGGCACTGACTTTCCCTTTCAACACAGGCTGACAGAGACAGCAGCTCACTTCATCCAACCTAACACTGTATCTTGGAGGAAAACAGCAATGGAAGGAATGCTGACATTAAATGTGCACAGGAAAGAATAGAAAGACCAAAGACAGAATTTTTCTCATAGAATATATAATCAATTTGCAGATAATTACAAAGCATAAAAATAGTTAATAACTCACATTTGGGAGAAGGTTGAGGGGGTTTTTTAATACTCTGTGATATTATTTAAGCTCATTTTAAACTAAGAAGGGGTTTGAAAGAATGCTATGATTTGGCAATGCCAAACTTCAAATATCAGTAAGGAATACGTGGGTGCAGATCAGGCCCAGGACATCAGGCATTGGATTATAAACCTTCCCCTCCATTCACACAGTCAGTGTAACAAAGCCTGGGCCGTGTCAAATAGCAAATTTCATTTTGAAGCTCTTCTGCATACAGCAAATTCTGGGTTTATGTCCTATTGCTGTAAAATAGAAAATTTGTACATTGTTGTTCGACGCAAAAATTCTGTATTTTCACGGCACATTGCATAAAGAAAAAATGAGGCAATAATGCTACATATGCACTACCCTACATGTGAGCTTGCTGCTGTATTTCAAATTTCCATATTAAAGATGCATTTTCTGTACACATCTGAAGACATTTCTTTGAAAATTTCAGGCATATACAAAGACATGAAGTGACTGCTAGGTAATTTGAATTTCAGACCTTTAAATCTCTGTGACTACAAGCTTATAAACAAATTAAGAAATAAATTAATTGATTAAAAACAACGACAAATTGGAACAACTAAGTGTTTCAAAAAAGACTAAGATAAAAATCAATATAAATATACACTAAACAAATATAATACTGTCTTAAAATTTATAATTAATATGTTTTATGGTGTTAAAAATAACAAGCATTTAAAAGTGCAGTGCCAAAACTGGCCCACATTTGGCTATTATGTAGTATCATTGTTGGATTTCAGTGGCAGAGTGTTTACCAAAATAACACTAATTAAAATAACCCTGTTGATATCAGTTGTGAAGAACAGCAGCACTCCATATACTATAGGAATGCATTTATGAACTCAAAAATGAAATTATTTTCAGGTGTCCATTTTAGCAGGTTTTTTTGAAGCAGAAGGTATCCCACACAAATGTAGTCAGCATACTGCAGGTGTTTCTATCATGCTTAAAGAACCTATGTCAGGTAAGAATACACTTCTTTGTAATAGCTTGGAGTAGCATAAAGATTAGATTGATAAAGTAATATATATATACACATATATATTACCTGTTCTTGCCTCTCCAGCCACTTGTCCACCATGGGATGACTGGCACTTAACGATGAACGAGCATTGTCTCTCTGAAACTGGTTAGACCAGCTACTAGTATCTCGTGGTAGGCTTCTGTAGTTTTCATCTTTCTAGTTTAAAAGAAACAAAAAAGGGTCTTATAAAAAACAACCAGTCCTTGCACATTAACAATGCAGCTGGTTATTAAATGAATACAAGAGGAAGACTGGACCCAAGGACAGCGCGATGGCTCGGCCACTCAAGGGCAAGAGCTCCTGTTCCTTAATGCCAGGGACACCCAAATAAAGCCTGGGTGGAATTGTAGATCTTCCACCCACTCATGCTTCCCTTCCTCTTTTTCCAACCTCAGACCTCTAGTGCACAGATTCCCAAGTACATACTCAGCAAGGCTTTCAGAGCATCACTCTCCTCAGTTCATTCTCACTGAGAGCAAATGCACCAAATGAGTGCACTCAGTGACCGCTACGGCCACTACATCATTTTCCCAAGTCTCTGGATTTAATCAATTTTACAATCAAAGCAGTCTCATTGCTCCAGGTACTGTCCTTAAAACCAGAATAGCGCGCTGTAGAGTTCAAAACTGGAATTTATTATTTCACATAATAATGCTTTGCCTGGTTTGCCTGAAGGTACAAGTACAGTCACATTTGTAGAACAGCAGCAGATGGAGATTGTGCTGACAGAGATACACTGATCCTACTGAGACTGATAATTTTTCTCTTTCTTTTTAATTGATGAATTTGTCTGCACATCTTTCCTACAAGCTGTACAAATTCTTCAGCTTCTAAAGGTTATTAGTCCTTACCCAGTCTGATCACTAAAAGCACAGAGGCAGATTCTTAATGATGGGAGTTACCTTTAGCCTAAAGTCAGTGTTACTGATAGCTTACATAGCTTATTCCTTCCAACTGAAATAATACATGGAGCTGAAATTCTGCTTAGCTTTTCAAAAGAGAATTATAAATATACTATAATATATATAAGTATACTTCCTTCAGAAGCAGAGTATTTTTTCCAGTCAGTGTTTGTCTATCTTCATGCCAAATCAGATAATTCAGAGAGACTATCTATTTTTAAAATAGGATTGTAGTCCTACATATTTTGCAATATTACCACTTTGAGGAATCTCAAAACCCTCTAAAATAATAAACAAACAGGAATGCACATTTGCAGCTAAAAGTTATTATTTTCTTTATTTATAGGACACAGTAGATTTCTGATCCCCTCTTAAATCAATACTTCATTCCATCAGCATGAGTATTTCCTTTCCCTATTTGCCACACTCATATTTCTTTGGCTTGGAACAATATTAGTCCAATATTCTAGATGCAGCATCTTACAGTTGTCCTTCACAACTTTACAATGCCCTTGCAATTGTCCCTCATAACTTTATTTCTTGTATATATATGACAGGCTTGGCTAAGAAATTCAGGTCTTGGTATAACTGTGAAATAGAGCAGTTTTCAAAAGCTTCCCATGCAAGACCAAGCTTTTCCCAGGCATTTCAAACCTAAGTTTTCTTAATTGATGGTAACTTTTCTTGAAAGATGTTGCAGTATAAGATAAAGTCTTCCATTTCAAGACATTGAAGCTTCAATTCATCCAACACAAGATAATCTTGTAAAAATATGTTTGCACAAGTAACCGGCCTAACAAATACCCATCATAAATTACTTTACCCTGCCACAAATGAACAAAATCTTTGTGCCTTGCAGCAACTGAAAACAATCCAGTATTCCAGTTCTGGTTAACCACACAGCAAACTAGAAACTTGCTCTGTGTCTTGCTTAGAAAGGCAAAGTCAGCTTTGTACAGCAAATATCATAAAAGCCAAGGAATGGTGTACACAAATTGATTTTTGTCCTGTTGCTTCTCTTATTCAATTCTCCTCTTCAGGTGACAGGGGTGGCATGGCTCCTATAAGCCAAAACAACAATTTCTCTTGTTCAAAGTGGAGGGCAGGTATAACAACAAAATCAGAATCTGACAAAGAAATAACAAAAAATCATTTTATGTGCAAAACCACCCATGCAGCTGGTGCGTGCATTATTATCACCTAACAATAACCCACTACCTGACAGACATCACCTGGTCTGAATGAACAGAAATTTCTTCCCATGAAACAAGATATTTTCTGTATTTCTGTACTTTATAGAGAATTCCATTTTTTATTGATTCCTGCTTACAATGTTCAATAGAAACTTTTTTAAAAGACATTTTTATTTACAAAATCCAAAGCCCTCTCTCCAACACAGCATCCATTATGCCTGCACAGGAGCATTTCACAAGAGCAAGAGAGAAGCAAAGATTCTCATCTAGGGATGTGTTGTTCTTCAATTATTCAATCACCAGGTCTCAGAATCACCATGAACAGTCACATTGCACAAAGTTTATATTGGAAATTTGTGCTGTAAAAAGTCTCAAATATCACAACACTCAGAGTAAGTGAAGTTACCTTAGCTCAGAGAGTTAAATTAGGCCTCTGTCTTGTGTATCTATACTAATGTCAAGAATTTTGCCAAGAGTTTACACCTAATATTATCTATGCTGACAGAAGAGTACATTCATCCCACCTACCAAAACATTTCTGCTTGTAGCCCACTTTTGTAGGAGATTGCCTTTTTCCTGTTAAGACTTAAATCAGCTCATTTTACACAGAAGACATCCAAGCCACTCAGCAATTTTTTTGTGACAGCAGAAATAAAAGCCAGAATGGTAGAGACATGTGGTTTCTGTAACTCTTTTTGTTTCTCAGCACTTTCACCTCTCACCTTTCTTCAGAGGATCAAAATAGCGCTATTACCAGATTGGAATAAAACACCAGTGCTGCAATCACAGACACAGTCATGTTGATGTTAGCCAAATAGGGAAATATTAGAAGATCCACCAGGCACAGAGAAGCCCTCCACTCCTTTCTTTGTCACTGCTTTCTGGCAAACAGCTCTCCCTGTCCCCACGAGTGCAGCACTGGGACAAGCACCAAACTGGAGGAGGAGCAGAGGGATCAGCAGCCAGCACTGCCACACACCATCCTTCTCACAGGCACCTACAGCACACAGCCTTAAGGCGCTCCTGGCTACCTGGAACCCCATTTTTGCAGGGGTTTCCATTACTACCAGAGCTAATTCAAAGATAGCTGTGCTGACAAACCACAGAGGTACAGGTGAAAAGCATCACTGCAGCTTAGACATTGGGATTTACTGAGCCAGCTGTGATGCTGCTATTTAAAATATATACTGTCTGGGGATTTCTTGTGTAAAATATTCAATTGCTAATCCAGACAGCTGTACTTATCTTCAGCATGATCTAGCTTTAGCACACATGCTACCAACATCCAGCTGAAAAAGGAAGGAGGAAAAGGTGTGTGTCTCTTTCTCTGGAGAAAAAGGTGTGTGTCGCTTTTAGCTACAATCCCATAAAGGAGAAGATTTCATGGTACAGAAGCCATCAGGGTCACTCAGGGAATTCCCATTTCTTCTGGAAATGCAGCTGTGAGCCCTCCTGGGACCAGGGCTGACATGCATCATCAGTTACAATTAAATGCCCTAATTTTCTAAAAAGAAGTTTCTTCCCCAAACATCTTTGGGGACCATGGGCCATGTCAGCTTTATCATGTTTGAAATGGAAATTGATCAATATAATACTAAAAGTGCCAAGTCATAATACCACCACTACACTTAACTGCAGCATTTTGGAGTAATTTTAATGAGGACACATAATCTAAGATTTAGTTCAGCATGGTGTCCCTGTGGGGTTTTGCTGGAGGATTGGGTGAAAGGGGAAAGGAAAAATGAAGCAATTTTGCCATACTTTTAATTTCAGATGAATTGCAATATGTTACAAGAGTCTCATCAAAGACTCTGTAGCTGGTAGAGGAAATTATGCATTAAAATGGTCTGTGTACTTCAATTACTAGCTGTCATTGCATGAACTCACTTGTGATTTTAACTTGCAGTTGTACCCCGGCAAACTCCCAGCATCACAACCCAACCAGAACGTTCTCCACCTGGTGTGGTGACAGTTCCACGTCTGCTAAATCATTTGCTACTTTCCAAATAGTGAAGAAAATGGGTTTTCCCTTTGTTTCACCTCCCAAATGGCTAAAGTGTGGCAAATTTTGGTTGCTTATTTAAAACAAAACTAGACAGCATCATAACAGGGGTAAAATACACTGAAGACATCTTCAAAGTAATTCTCTGAAAGACAATTCAAAAATGCAAACCAAGTTTTCACTTAAATTATTTCTACAGCAATAGAAATGTATCCCATGTGTCCTTTAGGACAGTCACTAAGAGAGATCATTTTGGGCACTGACCATTTTTTGCTATCCAATCTTTTTCCTTGTATCCTATGCGCTTTGGAAAAGGCTGCTTTATTTGGCTCTAGCTCCTTGTGATGGCCTCAGACTGAGAGAGGATTTGTCATGAGAGATGAAAAAAACTTTGTTTAGTCTTTTGAGGTTGCAATTCCACCTGAAAGACTTTGGCCAAATTCATGTCTATAAGGGCAATTATTGTTGTAGAATCACCATACAAGTTTTAAAGGTTGTTCTTATTTCTTTTAATGCTCCACTATGATCATGGTAGACCCTGAACAATTCGGTGTCACTCAGACAGGATGCTAAAAGCTGTAATTAATTACCAAAATATTCACATAGTTTATGTAAGTAACTCTGTCTGATGAAAACATCTGTTTATAAATGAAATAATATACACACAGATCCATTTTCCATGCTGTCTGATGGTCTAGAAAATAGATTCCTGGAGTTTCTTATTTGGATGAGGATTCACGGCTGCTTTTTAACTGGATTTTAGACAAATATGGAATAAGACCAAATTGATCTCCAGTTCTAAAAAAAAAACCAAAACCAAAAAAAACAAAGAAGGCTGCACAAATGTCTCTTTTACATGGAAAATACATTACATATATAAAATTAATTAACCCAAAAAATGCATTGCATGAAGAGAAATTCCATTTTTAAAAAAACCCTACTTACACAGATGTCAGATTTGGAACTGTTCTCTCTATTAACATAGCATCTTGTAACAACAATTTCTCCCAAATGTCAGTAATTTACCTCCAAACTAACTGTACCAGTCACTTCCTATAACTATCCATGTATCTCAGTAAACTGATACTACTGCTTGGGTGAGCTTCCTTTTATTCCCAGCAGATTCATTTTCCAAGGCTGCTCTTTTCCTGATGTATACTGAAGAACATGACCCCAGGAGCTGCAATAATGCAGATACAGTCCAGCCATTCAGTGTAGAGAAAAAGGAATGAGTTACAGTCACCCAGTATCAGAAACCTTTGATCTGAGGCCACTCTCCAAGGAGGAAAGTAAAAGAGGACTCCCACATTAAAGAATTACCACAGCTTCATCCCTTCTATCAGCTCTGACCTGGAACATGGGTCATTTCCAACTGATAAAAGCTGATTTGCAGAAGATACAAATATAATAGTCTAATGAAGAACTGCATGCCCTATTTATGGTGAAAATAGATGAGAAGAATGACCACTCCACATTTATTTGGATATTTCCAGAAAGACCTTTCTCAGAAATGACCCTCTGTATAGTTTCATGAAAGGAATTAATGTATTATGCTTCTAGAAGAGCTCATTAGATGACAAAAAGGAAAAAAGCATTTGAAAAGCCAGTGTTCTGTTTAAGTTTTATCACCTCAAGTTCAGAAATTTCCAAATTATATATTCCATATATTCCAATTTATATATTCCATGTTACCCTTTGACTGATAAGCAAGGCCTGACCTTAAAAAAAGAAGTAACTATGGGCCATGATAATCAGACAGTTCCCTGTGCAAGTGGTATTATATGTAAACATAATACCAGTGTCAAAGAATATTGGCTCAATTAAGAGTAAATTAAAAAACATGATATTGCCCATCCAAAACATTCTGTTGATGTCTCTTGTTTACAACACAAAACTTTAAAATGTCATGATCTCTGCATGTTCACGTGCAAAGCCAGAGGTTTCCAAACAGTTTTATTTCTCAGATGGAGGGACAAGAAAGAAGCTGCTTCTTCCTTTCACTCTTTACTTATTAATCTCCTAATATAACCCCACAAGGGATAATGCAAAACAACTCAAATAACATACAACAGTTTATATTCAGTAATTATAATTCAGAAACTGTAACTAAAGACATGGCTTTCCACTGCTCCATTTTAGAGAAAAATAAATGAACCAGTTAAGTTAAAGTGTCATGAAGCTACAGTTCTGATTCCTCTACACATTATACTTAGGAAACCATTTCCCCTTCTACTATTTTTCATTCAAGTGAATATTCTCTTTTTCTGTGCCACTTTAAAGGCATCTAAAGAGTTCTTATGCATATCCACCAGTACACGAATCTATATGGGTATCTGTTTAAATGCAATAATATAATTATGCACAGTCCTGCCATTTTCACCAGATATTTGCTTTTGTACCCAGATTTATACATTTTATGCCAATTTGGATTTAGAGAAAATATAATTTCTAAAGTTGTTTATTTTAAGTGTTGATATGATGCATTCGATTCTTTGGGAGAGCCAAGAAATTAAAGAAGGGGAAAAAAAGCTGCTAATTAATTAATTTCAAAGCAGCCTCTGAAAACAGGATTTAACAAATTGAATGTCAATATAAATATATTTAAGAAGCTAAGAGAAACAGGAAACAAGGGGATATAGGAAACTTCATGACAACCTTATATTTAGATCTCAAAATGAAGAACATCTTATAAGCCACCAGCAGCCTTTTAAATGCCAAGTAGATGCTTTTAATTGGCCATACCACTGAAATGCTGCAACTGACTGTCTCTATGTTTAGAAACTCGCATCTGATGCTCTGAAATGAACAAAGGAGGCTGGGATAGGAGGTAACCAGTCTGTCTTCTCCAACTAATGGAACTGATTTTCCCCTTTCTTCATTACATTGGCCAGCATGAAGAAGAGCAGGTTTTTAAGGTCAGAACCACAAAGGCAATGTCCCAAACCCACAGTATCTCTTCCCCAGCAGCACTCACACACCACTGCCTCCTCCATATGGAATGATACGGACCAGGAGCTCCACTGGGCTCCTAGCAAAGCATCCATCACCTCACCCAACTTGCCAATTCACTCAGACCTCAGCCAGAATTCCTCCCAGGATCTGTGGAGGAAGGCCCAGAGAGGAACCGGCCAGGGGCTTGTAGCAGTGTTTCCCTTTTATCTGAGTTTACAGCAGCACAGACATCCCTAGCTCCTTGCAGTTCCACTGGAGTTCCTCACACTGAACAGCTTCCCATCTTCCTTCATCTTATTATTTTAGCTTTTGTTCCTGTTTCATTTACTTCACAGGCTCAGCAGGCAGTGCTCTCCAGCTGGACATCTGTACACAAGAGCTGAAGAGCTCATTTATAGAGACAACAAAACTGGATGGCAGCACACAATGATCATCCCATCAGGCTGTGAAACTAAACCAGGCTGTGACCTCTGTTTCAGCCTCAAAATCAGTGATAACAGAAGTGACCAGGAATTCCTGTATTTACTGGAGCTGATTTTCCCCACTAACTAAAGCTTAACATCTCCTCCCCAGCCTTACTCCTCCTTTGCACTGATTAGTTCCACATATGAGTGAATTTTATTCTGATACTGCTTGGTTGTCAAGTCTTTATTCATTGCTAGATGAGATAAGTGAATTTTAAAATGCAACAGATTTAGCAAAAACATTAAATACTCACTGTTTAAAATTTGCAGGTTCATATCTGAACACTGTTGGGAAGCATACCCTGCAACCTGAATTGTACTTTAAACTTCTTGCTAGATATACATTCAGCCAAAACCCAAACATGTTTTGCAGCAATACATAACCTTAATAACCAGAAAGCAAGACAGACAAATATTTTAATCTTCAAAAGCTCTTGAACAACAAATGTATTATGGTTGCATGGTTGTAGGTTACAACTAAATAGATGAAAGCAGGTCAAAACAAAGATCCATATATATTACCAGGAAAAATATATGTGCTTCTAACCTTGGGAAATAAAAAAATCCACTAAACCTGAACATCTAACTGTTGGGGGTTTTTTTAAACTTACTCAGTCTTTTATCAATCTACTCTGTCAGGACCAGCCTTTCACCCTCAAACCAAGGAAGAGCTGCAAAAACATAAAAAATTAATACCAATAGAGACAAACACTTAAACACGGGAATTTACAAAGTACACCCTCACTTAGAAAAAGGGCAGAGGAAAAATCTTCAATTATCCTATACCACATACTTTAGAGCTCTCTGTTTTCAGTATAGCTTTCAGTACAGCTCTCAGTATAGCTCTCAGAGAGGTGCTGAGCACTGCATTTAGCGAAGCGGAAAGACAAACAACCTGTGCACATTCCAGCACTCCTTTATCACGAGCGGGAGACTCTCTCACCCTGACCCTCCTTGGCACTCCCAGCTCATGATGCAGCACTGAGTCCCCTCAGCTGTGGAGCAGGCATTGCTCACCCAGACACTGCCCACCCATCACCTGCCGTGAGACTGGGACACAAACACACATCCTTCCTACATCACTGATGAAAAACAAAGGCAATGTGTTTAACAGACTTGCTCAGCCTGAGAGCAGAAGTGGAAAAAACTCACCAGCTCTCAGATCTTGCACTGATATCTTTAGAGGGGCAGAGAGGAGATTTGACAGATGGGCATCCACAAATGGATGACTTGAAGCAAAAGGAGGTAAAACAACAAAGGAGATGGAGAAAATTATACCTTCACTTTGGATTTATTTGTTTTGTTGTTGGCTTTTTGCCTGCTTAACATGTGGTCATGACTGACTTTTGAATGCCAACAGCTGAATGCTGTCCATGTACACAGCCCTCAGCTAATGGAACAGCATAGCATCAAATGATGCACACTGGCTGTTACCTCTGTGCACTAGGCAAGGATTTTTCACTTTGTGTCTGTTATTCCCAACTTGCTGGTGATGGCAAGAAACATATGTGTTTTCACGTTTTGAAAGTCAGGAATTTTGAGCTCTTTCATAGAGTTTTCATTGCACTAAAAATATCACCAGCAACTGTACTAAAGACAGACAATACTTCATGGTATTCATGAAAGCACCTGAGGCAGAGGGCACATCAAGAAACACAAATTATTCCATCAAAACATAAGAAAACAAGTTTCTTATTCTGAGAATGATCGAACACTGGAAGAGGTTGCCCAGAAAGGTGGTGCAGGCTCCATCCTTGGAGATGTACATTCTCAAAACCTGGCTGGACCCAGACCTGAGTAACCTGCCCTAGCTGCCCCTGCTCTGACCAGGCAGGCTGAACCCAACAATCTCCAGAGGTACCTTCCAACCTCAGCTCAACTGTGATTCTGTGAAAGACATGAATTTTACACATTATCCAGGACAAAAATAACACATATTGTGGTGATTTCATAGTGCACTCTCTTTGGGTACAGTTCCTTTTAATTATTTACTCACCATGGCACAAGCTGCCAGCAACAAGTTACTATCACTCAGGAAGAAAACTGATACATACAACTTCTGTTTTCTTGACCTTCCATTAATCTCTCTTCGGTAACATTTAACATATTAAAACACTTTATTTCACCACATTTGGACAACCCATGTTCATTCTCCCTTCCTCTCAGTCTATGCAAAACTACATCTGAAATTACAAAGCTCATGACCATCTCATTGAAAAGGAAAAAACCCTGCTCAAATATACCTGGATGAAGAAATATTCATGGCTATTGAATCCCCCAGAACTTCTGTTTAAAACACTGCATTTTTAGGTTAAAAGCAGGCAGCTGTATCCATCATGTGGGGGTTTAAAGCCTCTCATGACAGAGATGCCAGGCTCTTTGCAGATACCCTGAACTTCTCCTCCATGGATTCACCTGTACTACAGCACTTCACCAATGCTGCTCACCAGGTACACAGCACCTCCCTTCTGAAGGACTCAAAACCAGAGACTGAGGCTCCCAAGAAACATCAGCAACAATTTGGTCTCAGGCTCTCAGAATGATGCCCAGTCCTTTAGTCCACAACCTTCCTCAGTTAATTGAATAGATTTACACTGTGCCATTTAGACTTCCTGGCTACAAAATGACACCAACACACAATTATAATATTGTGCCCTTCAATCCTCTGAATTATATTTCAATTCTAGTGAAACACCACATCTTTGGTGACAGTGACAAAACAATTGTCACTAAGCTGTGTTTGAAAGGACTTCAAGGTAAATGAAACTAATTTTCACTTTAAATTTGATTTTGAAACTGAAATATCATTGTTGTTGGAGCTTTTCAAAATATGCATGCATGCTTTTCTCCTATCTAAACACATTTCATTAGAGAAATCTTTTTTTTTTATTCTGTTTACAAAGAGGATTAGAAAGGATTGCATCTTTCACATAAGTATAAATCCCTGCAACCCAGCAATCTGAAATTTTGTACTCATCAGTCTCAACCCACAGGAACAGCAAAACTCCCTGCAATAGGAGATGTGGGAAACACAATCTGTTTTGCAGGTAAGGTCATTGATGCTAGATGAGACTTAGGGCACTCACAGGAAGTTTCAAATTATTTCTTTGTGGTTTATAGAGTCCAAAAAAATTAGCTTTCCATGTAGGAAGAAAGCATATCCTAGAAAGAATTATTATTCCTACAAGGCACAGTGATACTCCACCTCAAAATAAGTACATGGACAAACCCATTTAACAACAAATAAGCAAAAAATTTGGCAGCTGACTAAACAGCAAAGACAAAAGCACAGGAAAAAAGGAACTACAAAATGATGTGCCAAGTACACTGAGTTATATGCTTGCTGTTGCTGATCCACCCCACAGAGCATATCGTGCGCCATTTGCTTTGCTGCAGGTGGGTGAACCCAGCAGCCAGAGGCACAGAAGCCCATGCACAAACATTTTTCTCCCTCTTGAGCTCCCCTTTTTAACCTACATTTCCAATTCTTTCTGCTGTACCAATGTTGTTATCTCTGACAGGGCAACATATGAATCAAAATCAGCAAAGTCACAGTGGGAAGTTTGTCATAAGCCTGTTATCCATAGTGCATCCCTGCATTAAGCAAGGCAGGTTAACTAGATAAGCCTTCAGTCTTTCAGAGAAGCAGAATCAAGGCAGGTAACTAATTTGTAATGATAAGTCATTCCTCACCATAAATAGAATTGTAAATTTAAAAAAACACACAGAAAATATATGGGATAATTAATTCACAGTCATTATAAAAAATGCAGCATAACTGGTTGTTGCATTTACACTCTTCCAAAACTAACACAACATCTAAGGGGACAGAAACATGATTTTTATCAATGCAGCTTACTTCTATTAAGGACAGCTAGTTGACCCAATAGGCTTTGGTACTAAGTTATTAAGAATGTGATTCAAATCATTGGTTATTCAGAACACAATAATACCAAAAAAGATTTTACTGCAGTGGAAAAAAGCACATACGATATGCTTCAGCTGTGTACAATCTGTTCACCTGCACAGTTCAATACAATTCAAACAAAATTACACCTTGCAAATCAAGTATTACTCCAGGCCACTGAGAAAGATTTCTACTTAGAGATTTCTTCTTTTTTCATTAGAATGGCTCAAGGAAGCAAGAGACAGGATTAAGTCAAGCTATGAGTCACTAGGTAATACAAACATGTCTGTCTCACACACAAAAGTATCTGAAAATTATTTTAACATTCAATTTCAAAAAAATTAATCCCAAGAAGCAAATTTACCAACTAGAGGTGATCAGGAGCCAATTTTGTGAATATTTCACAGATGGGAAGACCTATTCATTTGGTTGAAACCATTCATAGGAACGATTAGGTCAGGAATTACCTAGCTAAGTACAGTTAACAGCACTACAATAACTTATAAATAATCAATAATTCTGCAAATAAATTAGTACCTTGGAACAAAAAACAGAGTAAATTGCTCTTACAGGTGAAAAACACAGAAAGTAGAAATTATGTGAGATTCCAATTCTAAGGATAGAGAATCTATTATGATATTCTGATAATAAAAATATGTTTCTTTAAAAGATTATTTGAAAAATGGATGACAATCCAGGCTCAGTTTAGGGCAAAGATTTCATATCACAATATCCCACTCATCATAACAGAAATGCATCTCAAGTTCAACACACATCCAAATCTTTGCAAGACCAACTCCAAAGCATACTCTTGTCTCTCACTGGTCATTTTCTTCTTAGGGACACAGAAGTCCCTCTGGTGTCTCATTTCATTTATCCCCGTAACTACAGGCAGCACTACAGCTACAATAGTAGGATCCTTCCACCAGCCTGTATTTCTACTCTTGCCCAGCACCCTTTTCCCTTTCTGTTTGCCCAGAACTACTGGCATATGTCCTGGCTCCTCACAGCCTTCTGTGCATGGCAGCACTCTCACCCCTTCATTTCATCTCAGCTTGGGCATCTGCCCATTCTCCTGCCATTCCAAATTCTTCATACCCAAAATGAAACAAACACCAGTAAGACGTCCTCTCTCACTTGTCCCTGAGAAATAAATCCCTTCTGCCAGACACATGCAGCTTCCCCTGTGCTAATTCCTCCAAAAATTGGACAGGGTTTCTACCTGTCAATTATTTCTCTTTAGAGGTGACGGGCTGAAAGTAATGTCACTTCTTGGAGTCAGTAGGTGGATGAAGCTTTTGGCAACTCTCCCAGAAACCCTTTTCATGTTTCTGCAAGATACTGCTGGGGCAAAGTTGCTAATCTACAACTGTGCTGCAAATCTCAGCCCAAGAACATATGTTCTTGTGCTGTCAAGAAAGAGAACTGCAGTGAAAACATTACATAGTGCCAACCACTCACAAAAGATATATGGGTGCTCAGGCCCAATGCGCTGAGCAGAAAATTAAGACTGTTCTCATTGCTTTTCTGAAAATGTCTGTGTCATCTATAATCAATGAAACAGTCTGGAACAAAGCACAGCAATCTCTTTGTTATCCGAGTAGCTGAAGAAAAACAACCTAACATAAGAAAAGAGGACTTGTTATAGCTCAAATAACACAAATGCGTTTGTAAAAATTCATTGTCAGTACTTTGGTAAGAGACTGGCGACATGGACTTCAAAAATGCCACCATTTAGAATAATAATACAAAATAAATTGTTGCTAATACTGAGGAAGGAAATGAGAATTCTTAATGTGATTCCTAAGAGAAACAGGATTGGCTACAAAATCTTGACTCACATGAAGAAATCAAGACACTGAAAACAGAAAAAATCATTCTAGCATAAATGAACTCAGGAGTAATTCATAATACACATTGCATAAGCAATTATTTAATTCAATTCCATGTGTTTACCGCAATTTACCTATTAAAAATAGTGAACTGCTCTATTCAAATGATCAATACATAGAGTGTTGAAAAATGATAAAAGAATTTATCAGCATCTATTGTACTAACTAATATAACTTCAGCTCATTCCAATCTTCTTGATTTAATGTTGTCTGGTGCCTTGCTTCCCATCCCTACATGAGATCATATGCATTCCTTTCCACTTTGGTCACCATGCTCCAATAGACATTAAATATTTTCATAAAAACCAAGAATAAGTACATACTGAACAACTAAAGATGAGACTAGTGCGGAAGATTAGCTGCTGTTCAATTCTCTCCAATTTCTGCTAACTTCAGACACTCAAAGAAATCTGATTATGCTGTGTATAGCCCTTCATAACTATGCTTGTGGAGTAACAAAGTGTCATCTCATTATCATTTCACAAAAATTAACTGAAAATGTTAATACTTCAAATGGATTAATTATCTTTTTTTTTTCTCTGAATCAGAGTAGTACAAAACACCTATTTACAAAAGGGCACACACTTCTGTGCCACACCAGTACAAGTGACAGAAAACATACTATTACCTGCCTGAAATCCTGATTAAGCAGAAACTTAATGATACCAAGTTAAACTGACACCTCTGCAGAACAGGGACCTCAATGCCTACGAGCACTGAGCTTTTATAGATTCTTTAGAAATGACCAAAGGCCCACTGAAAATAGTTTGGTTCATTAGCAGGGTATAAAGACTTCTTTATTTGGGGTGTGTAAATCCTGACTGCTGAGACTTAGTTTGCATTTACACTACACAGAGTTAACAGGAATGAAGGGAAAAAAATAAAAGCTATATTAAGCTGCATATTTTCCAAGATGACTTGGTCCTGTGTAGTGAGAATAGCAATCAAAAGTGCAACATTCTTTTAAAATTACTCATTTCTAACAGAAAATACACATTTTTTTCCTTTTGAGTTTTTCTGCAAGCTACCATCACAATTATGGGCAATGTGGGATTGTACAAAAGGGCTTGATTCTTCAAATTTTTTTAGTATTGTGCTCAGAAGAGTGCTTCTTGTTGGCTTCTCTAGCAAATAATGCAATTCATGGAGAGATACTGAAATAATATTGAAAAAATGAAGGAAAAAATACTCACACTGCATTTCACTGTTTTATTTTTAAGACTGTTATCAAGGAGAGAAATAATTTGTAATTTGTGTTTTGTATTAATTCACTAGAGACTCAGAAAGTACAAATTATCAATGCTGGGTTAGCAAGACAAACCAGACCAGCTGTGGGCATGCAGATTATTCACTGACATAAGGCCTTCTACATAGATTAGTAAAAATTAATACAGACATGGCCTACCAGCATTAAGTTGAAAATAAAAACTTTGCAGAATAGTGAATAATCATAGATTCAACTACAGCTAAAGGCAAAAATCATGTTTTTAGGGTCACTGCTGTGGTTATCACTGAGATTCTGGGAAGAGCAGGACAAGTGTGACTCAAACACTTCACTGCTGCTGACGGGGTTGGGTGGACAAGGTCAGAAAACACAAGTTGAAACCAGGAGCAGATGAGAGAAGCAGAAAACAATTCAATATCCATGCACATTTGTAATTTATTTACTAAAGCGGAGGAAAGAAGCATACCTTTCTCTCATGAGCACTGGGCACACCAGGGGTGTTCTGCTTGAGGAAGCCTGCTGTTGTGGACCACCTGGTGGGGTTCTTGCGAGAGGGCTCCTCTGCAGGGAAATTTGTGTCGCTCACAGAGGCGGAGAGGCCAATCAGCGCAGGGTCACTACTGCGGCGGACGTGGAGAGGCATATCTGCAAAATCAAACAGACAGTAAATAAACATTGACTAGATTTAAAATGTTTCTGACAAAGGAAAAATATTTTTTCAAGCTCTGGAAGGATGGTGCGACCAAATGTGGCTTCACAGAGTAAGGAGTTCTGGACCTCAGCGCAGCTCCTCAAGTGCAAGGTCTGTCCCTCAAACCACAGCCTTGCTGCTTGGTTGCACATGGAGAGAAGGAAGGGAAAACCAACCCCTCTGAACCAAGCACAGCTCAGCGGCTGTCCAAGCACAAAGCTATCTGTTGGGCGGTGTGCAAAACAAAAACATGCAAAATGGATTTGGACAACCAGGAGGTTAAGGTGACATACAGGCATTTTGAAGAGCAAGCAGGCAAAGCCTGGTAGCAAAGCAAGGGGTGGACTTGGACAACGTGTCCCCCACCCCGCTGCCAGGGCGGGGCACTGCGAGCACAACGTGCTGCCAGGAAGCTGCAGGCCAGCCAAGGCAGCCTCCTGACCTTCTACAATATACTCTGCATTTCCCTCTCAAAACTTATGGAAGAGACTGTTTTCTCCTCTGCATTCTTCCTTTGCCTCTTCCTGACAGCTCAAGCAAGATCTGAACTGATTAACCCTGATTCCCTCAGCCTTGCAGCTGGGGTGACTGACAGGAGAAAAATATTTCATTAGTAAAAAATGACGCAGCAGGAAGGTAGACTGATTGGAAAGAGATAAGGTTTTCTTAATATATGTACATCCATTCTGGAAACTTAAATGGCACATTAAAGTTAGTTTCTTTTGAAAGAGAACTTAATTTTTTCCAATTTCATTTATCATCCTACAGAAAATACCCACATATCTATCCTCTCCTCGCCCAAACAGAAGTTTCACTGCCTGAATTTGTGACCTCTTAGTACTCTCCCACTCAGCATCAGAATAGAGAGGCTGTGATTTATCAGTTTTATTTCTCTTTATTGCAGCACTGAGAACTCTGAATGCAAAGTGCAAAGGAAAAAGGTGAAAGCAATGGCACCTAAGCAGTTGAGTCAGTGGGAAAGGCACAATGGGCAACAGCTGAGAATAAAAACCAGGACTGGGTTTTAATGCTTCAATGAAACAGTTCCCAAGGAAACTGAGGGTGCAGGTCTGGCAATACTAACAGGAAAACACAATGACAGGAGCTGTTTGTTAAATGACTTGTCTCAATCTCAACAATAGCATCACGTTAATGTTACATTTAATAATATTAAAGAATCTTATTCTGCAGGGCATCACGAATACACTGAAAAATACAGTAAGTCATGCCACATAATGAAAACATGCAAGTTTTTTTTAATCTACAAGGACTCCTGCTGCTGAGATATAAACAAGTGTTACATGACCGACCACCAAAACAGTCAATCTATTTCATGTTCATTCTGGTAAACAAGAATAACAAAGAATTAATGGGTTTTTTTCCCCACAGCTGTTGTACTATTTCTCTTTGCTTTCAATTTTTTTTATTTTTATTTTCATAACAAAAGGTAATTTCCAGCAAATAAAACACTTTATTTTCTAAACATGTATACACTTACTTATACATACACACCTAAATGCATAATGGAACTAGAATTAATTAAAGGAATATTTCATGAAAGATTACTAATTATGAAGGAAAGTATTAATGGGCAGAGTTAAGTCTACTAAGAATGTGATTTCTCAGTATATACTCACAGACTCTAATAGAGGGTCTTTCTTTGATTGCCTTGTTTTCAACTACTTCAGCTTTCATGAAGCAGCTGAAGGCAAAGCATCTCCTTTCCCCCCATGACAAACACACAACCAGTGCCCTATGAAACCCCAGGAGCTCTGTGAGCAGAGGTGGCTCAGCTGCAGCCCCAGCACTGGATGAGGTGACCCCTTCCCAGCAGTGCTGTGCTGCTGGCACAGCCCCCAGCACACTTTCTCCTTTATTAGATCAGCCTGAGCCAAAGGGGCTCTCTAGTATGTAGTGCCACTTAAGAATACCAATCTATATCTGCTCCAAGCAGCAGCCCGTGCACATTATCATGTTTGCCTTCACTACCCACCCCACAACAGAGAATTACAATTTTCAAACATGAGTTCACTTGCTCCTTATGCTTGTACGTCTATATATAAGCACGGTGATAGCAAAATGTTCTTGTATTTTTACACTTCTTCTTCAAATTGCTTGACAAAACAAAAGTTCAGTTGGGTGAACTTCTGTAAGAAGAGAAGCCAAACTGCCAACAAAGAAAGGAAATCAAACCAGCATTTCTGGAGAGGAGCAAGTCATTATCTCTGCCTTGGCTTCTGCTTTGCAGTCAAAACCTGACAGTTTGCACAATGGTGAGTAGAGACTCTTCAAAATACAGGTAGTCAATTATACAATGGAATTCCCAAATACTAATATGCTCTGGAGAGAACATTAACATGAGAAGCTTCTCTACAAAATCTACTCACAGATGAGCCACCTTTAGTATGACTAGTTTCATTTCAATAAGTTTAGCTATTGAGATATTTTCAGATATTTACTGAACATTTCATCAAATCTTTTTAACTAAGGGTATTCTGTCAATATGAAGGTAGAAATCATCTCTTCTAGTCTCTTCTTATGGAAATGGTTCCATACCTTAGGAGAAGTGATTTCTTTTACAAAGCAAACTTTGCAATAAAGTGAATTATAGAACAGAAAAAATTTGTGTTTGTTGCATCTATGTACTTCCCAAATTAACAAGGAACTTAAACACATGGCATTACTTTTTTTTTATTACTGGAAGGGGACAGACACACAGAGCTGGCTCTAACCCATGCTGCCTGGCAATGGTCAATAGGTCTTAATCTGAGAAGTAAATCTTGTTCACACTGTTAACCACAAGCTGGAAACATCATCTGCATTCTCTTCAACTGTTTCCTCTCCATTAAAACAACAACATAAAAGAATACATTGAACAATTTTTTTTTTAAACCAATATATTGTTGGCTAAAATCCTCTAGTTTACAGAATTTGACTAGAATTTATAGATTTGAAGAGGATATACTTTGAAATATTAAAAGGAAAATCAAAGGAAAAGAACTTAATAATTAAACCACAAGATAAAGTACGCATGGGACCAATGCAATGTCACTGATTCCAGGATGATGGCTGATACTGTTTGAAGTCTGTGGTTTCTTTGAAGAGTGGATAAAACAGCAATGAACTCTAATCACAAGGCTTCAAATTCTCTGTGGCACTAATGCACTGTAAATATTGATTTGCTTCTGCAGCTAAGGTGCCTTTTAAATAAGCACTTGAAATGGTAAATCTAATAATGAATTACAGGAAGTTTTAAAAGTCTAAGGAATAAAGAAAAATTGAATTAAAAATCCTGAAAGTTACCACTAACGCAGCTCTTGAGTCACATTCAAGGACTTGAAGTATTCAACCAAGAGTCAATTTCAGAAAGAATTATGTTGACAGAGAATCCCATTAAGTTATGTATATAGCCAGAATTCTGCTACAAGATGGTTATTTGTAGGATAGATCCAAGCTGTATAACAAAACACTCACATTCATAATCAAGAAATTCTGACTGGAAGTCTCATTTTATTAAAAGCAACCCCAGTTTCACTATAAATTATAAAAACAGCCAATACACATTTTATAACCATCTTTAAATGTAAAGAACACAGAGTTGTACCTTCCCTTCCTGCCAGCAATTCCATTTTTATTTTAAAAGGGTCATCACCTTCTCTGATTTTCAAATATGCTCACGAGTAAAAGTATTTGAGGATCTGGCAAATTTCATCCATAAAGCTGAGTATGCTGCCCTGTGTGCAGGCACTCAGCACAATGGATGGTGGCCCCCCAGAGCAGAGCTGATAGATACCTTCCCATCCCAATTTCCTCTTGGATGTCAGCTTGGAGGGCATGACTAGAAAAATACGTAGTTATATTTATATAGCATGGCAAACATAATTTTACTCTGTGAAGGTTTCAGCTCCCCAGTGCCACTGCAGTTTGTACAATTTGGTGTGCAGTGGATTTAAGGCACAGAAATGAAAAAATGATCTCAGAGTCATTTCTGGCCATCTCACACAGAACATGAGGCTCATGACAGATGAGTAGAGCGGAAGAGGATTTTTTTTTTCTCTCCACACACTAAGAGACATCTCTGGGAAAATGATGAATCAGTAAAACCAAAAAACTCTGTGGGAAAGAGTAGCTTTTAACCAAAAAGCTGCTCAGGTTAGACAGAGTTCCTGAAAGTGATCCCACAGATACATATGTACATCAGGGTGCACTGTATACACAAGACACACACAGATCCTGCATCAACATCAAAAAACCACTCTGGGGATGGGAGAGAGAAATTGAACAGCTCTGCTGTCTCCACCACCCATCCAGCTCATCATTCTACTCAAATCCTCATCTGGAGCCCAAGAGAAAGGATGAATCAGGGTCATCCTGGGGTTGAGGAAAGCAGGACTGCTTCTTTCAGCTTGAAGTACTTGGAAATACAAGTTAAGGCTTTGTCTATATTTAATTGAAATATCTCTTTAAAAATATTTAGATTAGCCTTGAGTTTCACACTCCAGCACAGCTCCTGGAGTTCTGGTTCCAATTTCAGTAGGTTCAGTTCATCTTCTTGTTCCACTCAGTTAGACACAGCAAGAGCAAAACACCCCCTCTAACATTCAAAAGCTCAAATTCCCCTATCAGTTAACTTTCATATTTGCAAACCTCTAAAAACGAGGTGATGGTAACTTCCAAAGACCACCAAGGCTGTTGTAGACTTGACTGTGGACAGAAGGAAAATAGTTGGAGGCAAAAACCAGCTGACTGTGAACTTATCTCCGAACTACATTAAACCCTAGCAGCAGCTAACATAAGCCAGCACTTCTCTACAAGATTAACAAAACAGTGCAAATCAAATGTAGATATCTTGAATTAGAAATGAAAGGAAAAAAACACCCTTAAGCCATTCCAAGAGGTGAAGAAGCACTGCTGGGAAGACAACACCATCTGTCCTGCAGAAGAAAACAGGCACACTACAGGGAGATGACAGCTGGGATGGACACAAAACAGGGGCACTGCAAAGCTACCACCAGTTGTAGGTGCTTTCAAAAACTTACTTTTGAATGTCACAGCAAAGGAGGAGGATATACATACACTTATTTATTTATACACACACCACCAACTTTCTCCTCATGGCCCAGAGCAGTATTTTTCTCCCTCATGGAATCCACCCCAAAAAAAAAAAAAAAATTTCAGCACTTGGGAATGTTGAAATCTCCAGAATCTGTTTATTTGTATTATTCTCCCCAAGTTTATCCTCCTGTCACTAGTTACTCCCATCCTTTTAAAAAAAACTCTCTTTTCATATGTCACAGACCTCTCAAATCTCCCCTTAGCAGTGCTACACAGCACATAACCTTTGCTTCTTTTAAGTCACTATTTCTGTTCATTTTTGTAAACATTATTCCAGTCTTAACTTGTTCAGAAGGCACCTTGAATAGTCTATTTCTTATATGAAATACCCTCAGTGCTGTTTAAATCATCCCTGTCAGCTTTTGAACTTTGATGCTAATACATAGTCAGCAGTAATCATATTTGGGTATTTTACTGTCATGGTATCAACCCAGAACATCCAAAGAAATCCTGAAATGTCTTCTGTAGTCTTGCTTCAGCATCTGTCTTGATAATTAAAGTATAAGTTCAGTTTAGATCAATGTCCTTATACATTATCTTCTATTTATTCAGGCTGAATCAAACTGTATTCAGCTGTACAGCACATATCTGTTGGGTTATATATATCCTTCCTTCTTTCATGCGATTCTATTTTCCCAGTCTATTAACAACTAGAAATTTAATTAACATACTCTTTACAGTACTGATTCTTTCAGATTTAAAGATGTTAAATAAAACCAAAAGTGACAGGAAGCCTCACAAAACCCTATTGGACAACAATCTCTAGACAAAGACTGCCTCCAACTTTTAAGATTTCTATGCTGATTTTTAATCCATGAAGTGTTTATGGTCACATTTCAAGACACTTCAATTTCTATCAAATGCTTCAACATTTGCAAATACTACATGAATTACCCAGTATTCACCTGCAAATGCCAAGTGTTTTGTATTCATGGCTTTCCCTTTCAGAATTACAAGAAAGGTGACATAGTTTAGATAATTAGCATTTCTCTACTTGAAAATATGTTTATGCATAAAAAGATCAACTTCTAAAATTAAATTTTCTACATTCAGAATTCTTGGTTAAATAACAAGACTTCTACAGCTCTTACAGAGAAAAAATCATTGTTTCATACAACTCCAGATATTTATAACTACTTCATGTAGAAACCAACTGTTTTAGTTGTTTTTCCAGCAATTCATCGTCGAACAGCTTATGTACTTCTCACAGACATATTTTCAATGTTATCAAATACTCTCTGTTTTCTTGTATCTTTAGTTTTAAAAAGGCACATTTATAATCATTTGCACATTAAAGCATGACAAGTCACCATTAGCCTGTTTTCCTCCCACCAGTGCCCCACACACTTGGAGCACTGGCACGGAGCCACACCAGGGGCTGGGCCACAGCACTGCGAACACAGCGTGGTCTGGCAGATGGCAGAAGAATGCAGCAACTTCTGTCCCCAGCCATCACACAAATGCAGAGAAAAGACATTTGGCTATGTAAAACACACCAACAGGAGCCCACTGCATGCTAGCACACCTTTAAGAAACATAGGACATTATGATAGCATGCCTGTGAACAAAACTGGAAGAATGGATAACAGAGAAAAGAACACAAGCAAGCCACTAAAAAGAAATCTTGTTACAAAGCAGAAGAAAGAAAAAAAGTCTTTACTTTCGTGGTATAATTTTCAGTTTCTTTTAATAGAACCTAAGTTTCTCATTTCCCCAACCATGACTGCTTGATGACTTTGAAATTCAGAAATAAAAAAACAACCTGCCACAGTTATATTTTAATAATGAGGTAATGTTAAATCCTTATCTTGAAAGGCCTTTAAAATAACAATCTTCCTTCTCTTTCTCTAATACTCTTTCTTCTTACTTTTGAATACTAGGATCCAGGAAGAAAATTATGATTGCACCCTGAAACTCAATTTACTTAGACACTGACTTTTAAAGCTAATTAGAGAAAGATCTTTAAAACTGAAATTAAAATTTAATTACCTTCACCCTCTCTGTCTCTTTTCTCTGGGCTCTTTTCTAAAATGCAAATATCTTTATATGCCAAAAGAAAAGACAAAAATGTCAGATTTTACAAATGTTCTACTCATCCCTGTCAAAAAATTGCATTTCAGTATATTTTAATGAGCTACAGTCTCTAGGTTTTGGGTACATTCTTCATTATTTCCTTAAAACATCCTGGATTACCTCTTTACCTATTTTCATGCCACTGCTACACATGTAAGAAAAATGTACTTGTAGTCCCCCAGATGCCAAAATTTTTGCAAAAAATTTACATCTTACTTTTTCAAACAGTTTGTGTCACAGTAGGAAACATCAGCTTTGCTGCTGTTGAAGTTATTTTCCTTTCATTAGAGATCACTTTTCATTACTAATAATACTATGATTGATATTTAGTTATGTTTTAATGAAGACACTGTATTACATACCTTCATTCATTCTACAGTGCAAGCCAGAGTTTACAGTGACAGGAACAAATTCCTGGCTGCTCTGAGTTGATTAAACTTCAGCACTCTGAGACACAGGAAGGAAGCTGGCAGATATTTTTCTTACCACAACTTTGAAACATCCCCTGAAACTTAATGGAAAAATTCCTCCTGTTACTAAACATAATGCAGTGCTATGAAAACTGTTGATTGTTTATGGTCCAAATGCTTTGGATAGGCTCAGAAAAGAAGGAAGAAGTTTGCAATGTTTTACTGGATAGAAGAGAAAAAATACAGATGCAACAATGCAACAATGAATTGTAACTTAAAAAGCTCAGTTGGGAAGAACAAGAAAAGTTTAAATGTGTATAATACACAGTACAGTTATTTCATCAGTGACTTTTAGTCAGAGAAACCTGCTGTGGTTGCCAATGCCATGACCCCTTCTGGTCCCCAGGCCACCACTGAGCTTTTCTGTGAGGAGGGGAAGGGGTGGGAGAAGAGCAGCACCCTGCAGCACCAGATATCAAGGGTTCAGTACTGCTTGTGAGTCTGTGTCCATTTCTGACTTATCAGAGAATAAGGCTTCTCTCAACATCAGTTGCCAACACAGCCTCCTACATGCCTGCACGACCTCATGTGTGAAGTGAGAATTCCTATGCAGATCATTTGCAGATGCCAAAGAGTTAAACATGCTGTAATTGCAATTCAGCAGCTATGTGTGTAATTAGCAAGAGATTTGTCACTAACACAAGTCCTTACAAAGCTGGTACTGGAATCTCCCTCCTTTCCTACTCTCCATCAAAAAAGGAGAATAATGCCTCACCCACTGGCTCATGAATGGCATCACAAAGTGACAGAGAAGTAAAGGCCCGCACTGCCCAGAGGGCTTCAGAGCCTGCAGGCTGTCCATCAGCATCCCTCAGTGGGAGCTGCCCAGAGGAGGAAATCCTACACACCAGCCACTCCCTGGGGAGGAAATGGAATCCTGCAGCATTTCTACCAATGGTCAGAATGGGAAAAACACCCCCAAAGCTTCTGAATTAGTAATGGTACCATCACTAAACAGTCTGGTGGTACACAGGATATGGTAAATTAAAGGTGGAAGCTGGGATCCTACTGGGGTCCTAATAATGGGAACTGTGAACAAGTTACATGGGATAGTTGTTTACTCAGTTACTTTTGCAGCAGTAAGGGAAAAGGTATCCTTTGCCAATCATCAGATGAATGCTCAGTTCTTGGAGGTGTCTGGCTGTTAATCTGCTACTTGTCCATGCTTGTGTGGAACAGTTCCTTGCCACTGAGCAGGCACTTGGCAATGCTCCTTTTCAGGCTGGGGTGAGCATGGCTGGCTCCAGCCTTGCTCCACTGCAGACAAGTTCAGGAGACATCAAGAATTGAGCTGGGAGGCTTTTTGAGATATAAAAGCAATCCTGTATATCACAGGCCACTGTCAAGGTGGAGAAGTCAACAATTTGGGTATATCAGTGCCTGGAGGTGGATCTGAACCTGAGTTACACAAAATCCAGATAGCTTCAGAAATAATTACAGAAATACAGAACTACAGAAATAATTTAGACAGATTTTTAACAGAAGCATAATAATTATGACAACTAAGAAAACTTGACCACAATCATTTAAAAGGTTAGAGGTTTTGGACAGAAATTATATGTGCATAGCTATATGCACAAAATACAAAAAAAAAAAAAAAATCCCAGAACACGTGGGAAGGAATTGCCTCTATGCACACTACTGAGTTTCCAACACAGCAAACAACATTTACAACTAATGTCTATAATAAGACAGAGTGAACAGAGTCCTGAACTTCTATTAAAAATTACCAACAGCTTCTGCAATCTTAATGGCACTTGCTCTTGTTTCCATGACAGAAACATTTACTAGGATTATTAGAAGCATGTTGGTACATTCATGAAACATGCTCTCATTATCAAATGCTCTCATTATCAAATATCTGTGAGTTAATGTTGCACTGAACTCCTGTCTGCTGCTGATGACCAAGAAGAGCAAAAGATCTCAAGCAGAAGTAGGAAAAGGCCACGTCATGCCACCCTGTGTGCCCATAAACAAGATTTAGCAGAAGGCTCTTCTGCACGCAGGGACTAACACAGCTCAAAGGCAAAGCACAGAGCATAAAGATCTCAAGAATATTATTTTCTGTCATTCAGTTGCAAGTATCAAGCTGTTTCCCCACAGACAAATGGAACATTTGCGTGTTTAAGTAATGAGATGAAATGCCACCAACCCTCCTGGTCCACAGGGGACACATGACAGCAGAGCTGCCATGGCTGTGACATGGGAGGGCAGATAGTGCTGCTCCCTGCCAGTGTGTGATGCTGTGCCTGACCTTTCACTGGGGTAGGTCAGAGAACAGTCTGGAAGCTGCAAAGTTTGGTGACTACACAAAACTAATGGTGACCAAACAAGGTCTTTCCAACCACAGAGTGGGGTATAAGAAGCTCCAGCTTCAACACAACATGCTAAAATTTTCTTTTGTTTTTAACATTAAAGATCACCTTCTGCAGAAAACTCTGGCGTTGCCAGTAGCCAAACAGTGAGGCAATCCAGCCTGCACTGGAAGATTGTTCAGATAATTCCCCAATGGGACAATAACACCTAATGCCTGCTGTTCTCCATGGGGTGACAGACCAGCAGAAAGCCTCAATTATTTTCTAGATATCCCCTTACTGTTTAAAACCATGCCTAGTAAACAGTAGGAAACTAGTGATGCTTGAAGTATGTGCAAAGTTGAGCATGTACATGTACTTTTCAAAGCCCCCTAAAACAACAGGGAGCATAAATTGCTCTGTTTTGGAAATGAAGAATATTTTCTACACCTTGAAAAAACTTTGGTACTGCCTTTCCTTTTTCTCTTCCTTTTTTTTAAAATTTTTATTTCCCCCCCATTCATCTCCTTCTACAGCCCTGGAAACATGCAGTTACACTGCATGCTTAATTATGTGCCTCTCACTCCATTTTTTACTTTCACGTTGCCAAATCTGAAGAGAGTAAAAAATTATTCCCTTAAGTTCAAAACCAAGAATAAGCCAGTAGACAGAGCTTCAACTGAGGTTCAAAAGGAAATCTTGCTACATGAAAGACAGTTCGTGAATTTTTGGATCAATGACTTTTCATGCTTGCAGTTGCCAAATTTCATTAGAATTTGTGATTGGTTCTAGCCCAGAGATGAAGATCATCTTTCTTAGTGGAGAAACAGCTTTAGCCAGAACTAACAGAAGATATTTACTGAAATACTATGGTATATACCTCATGCCAGAATTTGTCAGATTCCCAGCAGCTAACTTTTCCAAGCTGTTTCCACACCACAATGCTCCCTCCTTGTCTCATCCTAGAATGTGCTACAATAATTTCAAGTATCTGCATGCAGAGAGGGCACATGAGGTGGACAAATTTAATTTCACAAAATCTGTAAATATTTATTCGTATTATTTATTATTATTATTCATTTTATGTTGTTAAGGAATTCTCACTTTGTTTCATTCTTCAAAGAAGATTAATAAGGCAGTTATTTTTCTGCAACCCAAGATATATTGATAGACTGAAATGAGAAAAAAAGTGGACTACCAGTATGTTTTACTTGGTTTTCTTCCATTAGCATGAGTAATTGGAGATTTCAGCTTAAACATGAGGAATGTCAACAGATTCCAAAGAAAATCAATAGCCCAGGACAGGTTACTCTGGAAATGCCCTGCAAGTAGTCAGCTGGACAAGAGCACTCTGCAAAACCCCTCACACTCTGCACTCTACACCAAGCAGAAGAAAACATCTTGTTCCAACTGGTCTGGCAACTGAATGGCTTCTTCTGCACCTGAGCCAGACAAGCACCTCGTGCACTTGTGCACCTCACTCTCTCCCAAAACCTCCCTGCAGAAAGACTGTAAGGTAACAAAATCTCTGCTGAGGATGGACAGGAGGAAAACCAGGAAAACAAAGGAACTACACGTGTTCTAATTCCCATGAGCCCATGGCCAGGGTTGCTTTCCTCATGGACAGAGTGCTCACTTCCCTGAATGCCACACACCAGACACAGCCCCGCAGCGTCAAGGCTAAGACTTCAGTCCATGGCAAAATGGATCCAGGAGCAAAGCAGGAATATGGAAGGGTCACTCTCCATCCAAATGCCAAGATGAAGATGCAAAGAAGAACTACTTTTCTAGCTAAGCCCCAGCTGCATGGAGATACCAGGCAGGATGTAAAGGACAGCTGTAAGAGCACTATGGCATCCTGTCATCAGCATCCACAGGCTTCCCCTACCCATCCTGCACCTGCAAAACCATAACATGCTCCTGTTATAACCAAAAATAAAATTCAGTGTAATAATACTTTTAGCTTAAGTTAATTCTTCACAAAGGCTCTGTGGAATGCAATTCCTCAAAATTTTCCATTTCTGAAAAGAAAGTTACCTTGCATAACCACTAAAAGAAAGCCACAGGGAAAAGTGAGCCATCCCCTGTACTGATGGAGCTATTTCTTTAACCTACCTAAGAGCAAATGGTTTTAGGGAACAAGTCTTATTATCATGATTTTATATTACATTAGAATTTAGAACGCTTGCTAGTAGTAAGACCTTCCTATCATATTGATTTTCAATCCATGCATCCTTACACGGCTTGTGCAAAACACCTTTCCAGTCACAGAATGAACACAAGGAAGATGCACAAACAACTGTGAGTGGGAGAACATCCATAGGCTCTTACAGATCATCAATTTCTCTACAGCATGCACCACACAGTCAATGTGCTCCCAGCAGGAATCACCTCTGTTTTTGAAGTTGCTAGTTAAAAATCTGAAAATTAACTCAAAATGTTCTCATTCTACACCATTTTTTACATCAAATATGGTGCTTCTGACTAAAACCACTTTACTGGTTAATAAAAGTAGCTATCTAGTGTTTTATATAAAATAAGAAAGAAGAAAAATAGGTTATTATTGTTTAGCTACCTATGTTTATACAATCTCTGAAGGCAGAGTATTTTATAACTATATGAGAGCTAGTGTATTTAATATTTCATATGAGATGTCAAAAATCTACTGCATTAAATAACATCTAAGATATTACTCATCACTACAAATACAAAGGCTACCTAAAACAGAGTTACTTTTCACAGATGTTTTTTGAAGTCATTACAGAAAAGTAAACTTGTATTCCTACATGTTATCTTTAGCTGGGATTTTGTCTCAAGAAAAACTGAAACATTATCTTTTATACCATTCACATAAACACAAGAAATACTCCTTAAATGTTTCTGAAACTGAATCATTTTCTGAGGACAAGTTCATTACTTTGTGTTCTCCTCTGGAATTCTTAGAACTATTTTAAAAGTTATTAATTCATGACAGAGTTCACTTTTCTTTTTGTCAGATGAGATTTTGATTTATGTATTTTTCAAGCTTTTGAAAATACTTCCAAAGGATGTTTAAGATTTTCATTCTCAAGCTCAAATTTAGGAAAGAAAACTTACCCACTGGTCATACAACACATACAAAATGCAAACCTTCTCAACAATTTTAAAAAGGAAGCCAAGACTTTGCATATGTGGGAAATGAAGCCCGAATCTCAATAATGGAGGGTGTCCCATCCCCTCCACAACAGAACATTTCCAATCAAAGTGGAGTTTTTATCATGCAAAAGCCAACGAGACAAAAGACCACTCATGGAGGAACAACTCCTGGCTGCAAGAATTACAAAACCTCAAGAGAGGGACAAATTGGGCTGCACCTTGCTCCATGCCCAGCATCAAGCAAGCCTCACTAACATTCCTCAGTTTTTACTACCTCTTGGAATACAACCATCATCACACCTTTTTGTGTGTTTCCTATGGCAATTCTAATCTAGGGAAGATTAAAACAAACCAAACAGCCATGTGTGCTTTTTCTGAGATGACCAAAGCCATTTGTGCAAAGGAATGCTGCTGCCATGTTCCTCATAAACAGCTGGGTTACCTCAAATGTGAGTGCTGGACTAAAACCACCTATGAAATATAAAGAGTTTTTTGCTGTTTCCACACAGCTGCTGAGGAGAAAAGCAGTTAAATATCTTGGACAGCTCTGCTGCTCCTCTTCAGCAGCAACACCTCAGCAGGGCTGGAACTGGGAGCCAAAACGACCCAAGCCCACACACATTCAGATGTCCACATCCCTCACTCCTGGCTGGCACAGGGACAGCACTGGGATGCTGCCCCCTTGGCCTGCTAACTCCAGCAGAAAGGAAGAGGCAGAGATCACAAGACTGAGAAATTATTATGCTCAGCACACCCAAAACCTGCAGGCAGGTACACAATATCTCCAGCAGGTCACTGGATCACGCTGTCACACATCACCATAAAACAGTTCCCTTTCTGACCACAAGACATTCTGCATTTCTTATCCTGTGCACACTTTGTGTTTTAGGAAGTCCTGTGACACAGACTGAGAGGACAGTGCCATCTTTTCAGTAAATGGCACTTCTCAACCCCCCTCCTGAGGGGTTTTAAAGCATTTTGTTTCCCTTTTCACACTACAGGAGAGGAAAAGGAAAGAAGTGGACATGACACGCTTTGAGTCGCATTCTGGTGGGATTCGCCTAGACATGACTGAAGGATAACAAGCTTAATCCACAATAATATAATACTAAGTTCTTTAACAAAATACACTTTAGCAGATTTGCTATCAAAGAAAACCAACCTCTCTGTTCCCAAACTGAAGGATGAAAGTCTTTGCATGAACAAAACAGAGAAAATCTTGGATCAAAATTCACTCAGCAGCATGAGGCAGAAAAAAATTTCCTGCTGATTTACTGCACGGTAGTTTGCTTGTCTAGCCTTTCCAAAGAGCAATCTAACATCAGTGTGAGGACAACAAGAGGGAAAATTGCTGCCTAAGTGGCAGGTTTGTTATTGTTTGACAATTCTAAAGAGTTCACTAGAAACTTCTAAAAAGAGCATCTTTAATTCCCTGAAATTACTGATAATCGGCCAAGTGAATGGAGAACAATTATGAGGAAAATTGAATGCTTCCAAATGCCAATTTGCTGTATATCCTGAATTAATATTGCATAAGCATATCTAGTCTCTTGCTGTAAAAGCAAAGGACTAAAATCCTAGGCCCACAGGCAGTCTTGCATGGCTCTCCTCACAGATTTCTGTATCATCATTTTTGCATTTTATAATCATACTTAGCATTTATGTGGTGACTTAAATATTTAACCTATTTTTCTCTCAAACCTCCCCCCACAATCTGTCAGGTAAACTGTCTTCTGCATTAAATGTTCAACAATAAGCAGTCACACACAACAGCATGAAGCCCCTTATATCTCTAAGCCAGAGATATAAGCTGGTTTTTCCTACTAATTAAGTCAGAGCACAGTTGAAGCCATTGTTGCAAAATACAGTCTTTGGAATTTTTTGTAATACAGCTATGCCAGCAGTTGGCCATGAAGTACAGTGAAAAGAATAAATAGTCTGGGAAGAAAAGGGCTCAAAACATCCTTTTTTTTTTTTAGCTGAGCCAAAACAGATCAGTTTCTGCTGAAGGGCCAAAAAAGCATTAAAAGTTGATCCAGAATTTTTGTCAGCCTCAGTTTCCTGGGCAGCAGCTGATTCGCTAGCCAGTCCCCCAGGAGAACACAACCAGCCCAAGCCATGGTGACTCAGCCAGATGCTGTCCATCCTCCTTAGTCTGCACTTCCTCTGCACCAAGTAGGAGCTGAATCAAAAAACAAATGCAAAAAAAAAAAAACCCTTTCAAATTAATTTTAAAGCAAAGCAAAACAAAGCAAATATAACCAACACACTCCACCGACAAACAAAATGTAGGATATAGATGAATGGAAACCTGGCTGCTGGAAGGTTTCAAGGAGCAAAGGGTATTATTGGAGCAGTATATACAGATTTCTGTGGCAGACAGGATGGGAAGACTACAGAATTGGCTGGAAAAGCCATTGTAAACAACAAGAAAGGGGGGAAACTGCACCACAAAAAAATAAAATGTTAAGAAAACAAATACAGAAGAATCCTAAAATGAGAAAAGTATAGGCCCAAGTATGCAAAGAATCATTCACTACATGCATTGCAGCACTGCTGTGAGACTCCAAACAAGACTCATAACTCAGATCCTGAAGACACCCTGTGATCATCCTGTCAAACACCTATATAAGCCCAGGCACACCATGCAATAATGTCTGCATTTAGTCTTTTAACTTCTGTTGGAAATACAGAAAAATATTGACTTTAATTTCAAGACTTCAGGAGACAGAGAATCCATCACAGCCCCAGGACTGTCATTTTTAAAGCTCTGCAATTCAGTGAATGTCTTCTATGTCAGACAATCCAGTTTGTGTTTCAGGAAAGGTAATTCAAAATGTCATCATGCACTTACACAAATCTAACATTACACACTACCATTTTTCATTTTGTGATTAACACTTGAGAAATAACAAAAGTGTATTTATGTGGGATTATCCCCCCTTTTCATGTCTAACTTTTTTTTGTTTTTTTCTTTTCTTCAGTTTCTGGCAAGGACCAGGTCTCAGGTTCTACAGAGAGCTTTGCAAAGAGAAAGGGTGAGCAGGAGGGCAGCAGTAACCTACCCACTTTCTCTCTCCTAGTCACACATCATTTACATGGGTCCTAGGGTAACTGTTTATACAGCACAGTAACATCAAGGAAACAGTTATGTATTTTTATTTGTCCCCAGGGAGGCAAACATTCCCTGCCACCAGCTCCTCTTCCTGCCCTCCCCCTCCCCTTTTCTGATCCACACATCTTGGTTCTTTAATTCTTCATGCCTTCTCTTTGCTGTTCCCCTTCTGTTTCTGATCACAAGCTGATACAAAGTGGTTGTCTCCTTTCTAAAATTTCCATGAGGCATCAAGTTGACCCAGATGCACTGGGTTCTCAATCTGGAAGTCAGCAAAGGGAAGCAGAAGGAAGGAGCATCAAGTCACCAGCTAACCTTCTCTGGGTTAAAACCTCACCCCATCACACGTGCTGAGCATCTCACGTTCCACAGCTTGGTGACTGCAGACAGAAAGCACTGAGCACACAAAGAGCCTTCAGCAGCAGCCCTACCTTTGACATTTCCTCACTTTTCATTGTTAAAAATGACCCTTCAGGTGTCTTACAAGCAAATGAAAGAAAAAATAGTGAGGGGGGGAAAAAAAATCAAGGAAGGAAACCCAGAGCAAACAGTTTACATTGCAGTGAAAGTAATAAAATAGTTATGACTAAAATCAAACAAATGTATTTAATTTGGCTGGTCAAAAGGAAAACAAAACTGAATTACTACATGTATCTATGGGTGGAAATCGTCATCCCTCTAGTTACACTATGACTTCAAGAAATTTTTCCAAAGGAAGGTAAATGAAATGCTGTATTTGGTTAAAATGTTACATATACAAGGACTCAAAAAAAAGAGAAAAGAACAAAAAAAGGAAAAAAAAAGAAAGGAAGAGAAAAAATGCAAAAAGGTCTCAAAAATACAGTTTTCCTTACAAAAGCCATCCCTTTTGATACAGCGTAAGATGAATTATTTGATTTAATTACTTACTAAACTCACTAAATGCTGTAAAAACATGTGGTCAATGAAATGCCTTCCTTCCACAGATGTCTGAAACTCTGATCCTTTCTGAGGAAATTCTAACTATGTACCAATCTTATCTGCTTTCATACAGAAAACACTGAAAACCTGCTATCCTAAAATTCAAGACATCTGCCAGATCTGGGAGGCATAAAGTAGAGAAAAATACAACACTGATTCACAAGGACTCAGTGCCTGTTAAACACAATTGGATTTGCAGAAAAACCTTGAAAGCACATGTACTGAGAAGATATTTAAAACATCTGGCAAAACCTGGATGAGAGGAGGGTGGAACACAAGCCCATAACACAAGAGCAAATTAAAATACTTCATTAAAAATACTTTTCACCCTTAGTAAAACATTCTGACTTTGAAAAAGAAAAATAGAAACAAATGGAGCAAAATCCCAGCCCTGGGAAAACTGAGAAACTGAACCTGGGATATGGTTCATACAGCACAGCACAAATTGCTCAGGATGAGTGAAGCTGATGTACTGCCTTCATGGTCTGAGGAGTAATTTAATATTCAATTCATCCCATAATAGGAATCCTATGCAAAAAATTCACATGGACAAAATCATTCTGGTAAAACACAAAATGAAGACTCCTAGAAGCTGGCTTGTGCACCAGCAGCCACCCAGGCAAACAGCACATACACAGCTGCATTGCCATCTACCCTGAAGTGACAGCCACTGGGAATAGATGGCACTTCCATACAGCAGTGCAATCACACACACACAGGCACAGCTCTGCTCCTGGAGCTCGTTCTGCTGGGCACGTACCCGGCACTGGGAGCTGCAGCGGGGACACTGCGGGGTCTGAGCCCAGCAAAGGGTGGGAGCCAGGCAAAAGGCCCCGAGCCTGGCAAAGCAGGCATTGCCCTGGGCACTGCTTCCCTGCCTGGGAACATCCTTCCCAATCTTATTTATCACAACCCAATACTAGCCTGACTTCTAGCAATCTCAATCTGAACCCCATTACCCCTTTCATCCTCCTTATCAGACCTTAACCTAGGCCTACTCTTCCTATTAGCCATGTCGAGCTTGGCAGAATACTCCATCCTACGATCAGGCTGAGCTTCTAATTCAAAATATGCCCTGACTGGGGCACTACGGACAGTAGCTCAAACAATGGGCACAGATGACCCACAGCAAACCCAGAGGCTGCATCCTCAGAGGGCAGCTGCTCACTCCCAGCACCACTGAGGACATGGCTCAAGCATGCCCTGCTCAGGAACCCCATTTTCTGTAAATTCTCTGGATGTGCTGCAACCACAACAACAACTACTGCACAGCAGCTGCCAAGACACACACTGTGGGATGGGATAAACTCTTCAGCTAGCAAAAGAAATACACAGACCAAGCTGCAGTAAACAAATGTCTGTGAGTATTCCCAGCTGCAGTTTCACAGAAGCTTTTTCACCCTTCACTTTTTGGGCGATAGGTTTTTAAACAGTCCAGTTTTGTCCTCCTTCCCCCCACTGCTGCTTGCACATGGCTTCTCCTCCTGGAGCTCCTGGAGCAGCATCCTGGCAGTGACCTCTCCCCAAGCCTTCAGCTGCACATCCTGCTACCCCAGTCACTGCTGAAGCACAAACCAGAAATAATATCTCGGTACCAGCACTAACTGCAAACAGATTTTCCCCCTACCCTTTATGGCTGGAGGAATAGAAAATACTTATTACACTGTAATGTTATGTTTTAAGCAACATAACAAAGAGCCATAGGAAAGCAGGATTACGGGAAGACTTTGCCCACTTGTGTTTTATTACTTTAAAGGTGAACTTAAAACAGAGGTAGAGGTAAATCATCTACATGTACAATACTCACAGAAATATTGCCTACTATGTCAAACTAGAGCAGTAACTTTATTCACTCACTTAATGGATATTTCCCATGGATAAATGTCATGCAGTTCATTTGACCGATCACTTTCATGTTTTTTTACTGCAGTAAGACCTTCATTTTTATTTATTTTTCCATGAGTCAAGAACTCAACTAAAATTTTAAATAAAACATGAAGAGACTACACTATGTAAGACCCTTCAGATGGAAATCATTGTGAAAGTCAGGCAGTGTTTGACCTACAATCTCTCATCATCTAATGAAAGTCTTAAACATCAGAGCTCAAAATGGATTGGAATAGAAGAAGCTAACATCATTTTTATATTTGGTGGAGAATGCCTTCATAGGCAGAAAACCTCCAAAAAGCCTAAAAGCAGAGAGTTCAAGTCAGGACTTACCAAAAACACTGAAAGACTTATTTGTGCATTATATAAGGCTGGTTAACAAGGCACATGTGTCCATTTTCCAACTTGTTAGAAACTGGTGAACAGAATTTTGTTCTTCTATAATCTACTAAAAAAACCTGCTAGTATTGCTTCAATTGTTACTTAGTTTGAAACAGTTTCAGCAGTTGTTGCCCATCATTATTCTGTTTGTAAACTTGCAAATGCATTTACTTTAATAGCCTATATTTGAGGGATGCTCCTTTCATTCCAGAGGCTGAGTGGGTACAGAGAGAAGTTTCCAAGTCCAAGGGGAGCCAGGATACCCTGACCAGGAGGAGAGGCAGCATGGCTGAAACACCCTGCAGAGCATGTAAGAGAATGGGGTACAGAACCACCCAACTGCACAGAGCAGTGAAAACAACTCACATGCTTCAGAACCCATTCACTCCTCATCACGTTTATTCCTCCAGATTTGGGCAGGTTTCAGTGTCACACGGCACCTCTGATGCTTCAACACCTGAGAACACATGGCAAGGAAAAGCACAGCCACCCCCTTTGCAGAGGTTTGGGACCAGCACCACAAAGTGACCAGATACCAGTGTCAGACCCCAGGCAGATGGCACTGTTGATTTAACCATGAAATTATAACAAAGCGTCTCCAACCCAGTAAATATTTCACTCTGAAAAAAACTGGACATGGGACTTTCTGCAATCATGTCATACTGTCCACAACCCAAATATACCTCCCAAGCATAAGCAGGGCTGTACAGGAAGTTCCTGGGGCCATGCAAAATTGCTCAGTAAGTAAAACTGAAGAGCTGTTTACTTGTAAAATGCCACTTTATTTGAAAATTTAGAAGAGAAAGTTTAAGTTTTTTAAGGCAAAAAAGGCAACTTCCTACTTAATGATTTATTTTTTTTAAATCTTTCATGTAAGAATTTCTTTTCGCAGTGTGAGTTAAATCACAGGCAGAATAGGATTCGCAGACCTACTTTGGAACTGGTCAACTCCACTTCTCTACCAATAAGAGAGATTAGCCAGTGCACCTAGCGTAGCCAATGGCCCATTTCACTCTGAAATAAGCAGTAACACAGGTCAGATGAACACACCCTAAAGGTGTCCAAGAATGAGGAACTGGGTTACCTCAAGCATTTAGCTCAGATGCAGAACCTGAAGTCTGTTGGTTCCACTCATCCATCACGTCTGCTTTGAATCAGCTGTTGCCCAGCAATTGCCAAGAAAGTCCAATTTTACTTTAAGTTGTGAATATCAACAGTGCTGTACAGAGAACTGAATCAATTCCAATGCCTCAGGATAAGGTTTTAATGGCTGATCACAGTTTGCTTTGAGAAGCCTCGTTTCTGACTCACAGGCACAATATTTGGAAGCTGATGCAAGCTTGCTCCCACTGTCTTTGTACACCCCTTTACTGTAGGCATGCAAGCAGTAGAAACATTTTAACTTAACCTGAAGTGCCACTGTTTGCTTTTGTTTGTAAACTCACATGGTCCCCAACTCCCTGCCTACAGATACAATCATTTCTACTTTTTGTCAATCCAAAATTATCAATAGAGTGAGTTGCCTAAATCCACAAAAGAGGCCAGAAACAGGCCTGGAACACAGCCTGAATTCGCATTCACTCCAACCCCAACAGCCCAGCCCTGGCATCAGCCCAGGCAGTAAAAGCAAGGTGACAACTGTGTCACACAGGGGGATCCTGTCTGTCCTGGCAGTGTCACAGAAGGGGAGCTGAGCTGAGGGCCCCTGGCTGCAGAGCACTGGGACACTGAGCTCCAGGGAGCCAGGCCAAGCTGTGACAGCAGGAGAGCAGGTGCTGGGCTCGTGCCTCATTCCCAGCTCACAACAGTTCCATGGGCTGAAGCCAAGCTAGTCACCTCCACAGCTTCCAGTGCCAGGGGTCAAAAAGAGAAAAGTTCTTCTAAATACATACTCTTTATTCTCACCCTGAATGCCTCATCTGCTCCTAACATGAACCCACAACATTCTGAAGCTAGCACTCATCTTAATTACATAATTCATTTAAGATTTATAGCAAGAGATGAGTAGGAAAAACAGCAAGTTTTATCTTTGTTTCAAGTATGAAATAAAGCAATAAATTAATGGAAAAGTTATTTCTCACCCACTCCTTTATTTCAATATCATGTTTCAGTCCTTTTCAAGACATGGGAGTAAATAAAAAACAACCCTATTCAACTAGTAGCCATCTGTCTCTCTCTCATCCTCCTCAAAGGAACATGTCAAAAGACACAGAATTTAAAGCAACTTTTTCCCAGTAATCACCCAAAGAGATGGACTATCTCCAAAACACATCCCCATGTTAATATGCTGCAAATATAATAAGGAGGGGAGCAAAAAGATCCCTTGTGAATTGTGAATTGAACAAAAGCAAGCAACACTGAAGTAAAATAAAAGTTTAGCATAATAAAGGATATACTTTAAATGTACTATCTTACTACACTGGGCTTGTGATCAAAAATACCTACGTGTTTTTCTGGGGAGGGGGACATGCACCAGCTGATGTATTGAATGCAGGGCAGCACCACAAACAGTGTGGCACAGAGACACACACCCCTCTTCATTAGCCCTAAAACACCAATCCCACAAGATCAGCCTGCTTAGGACCAAGTGAGTAATTAAGCACATTTGATAAACTTAGCATCCTCTCCAGCTGAAAGATTTTTGGTCAGTAATTAACGTCAGTTGCCCACCTCCCCATACCCCTTCAAAGGCACATTCCTGTTGCCTCAAAGCAAAGCAAAACACGACTGGGATGCCACTTACTGTTGCTCTGAATCTTAAGGATGCCTTGAAGCATACTGTTTTATCACATTTCAGAACAAGTATCTATAAATACTGCATAAGGTTTTCAGAAACTGTTGGGTAAAAAAACGTAATATGTACATATGCCTTCACAGAGTAAAAACTTCACAGGATGGTTGTCTGTATTGTGAGAAAGCATTCCCTACTCATTTCAGATTCATGCTCCTTTGCCTTCACTGTACTCCTCATTTGCTTATAATGAAGTTACAAGAAACAAAGAAGAAATCAAGAAAGTATCTATTTTAAGAGTTATTACACTTATGGATATAATCTTTATTGATATGTGTGATGATAAACTCTAACTAAACACAGTTTTATCTCAATGGTATTAAACCCATGATTCCACAATATGACACACTTGAGCAGCTACACTGCAACATTTGATTAGATAAAATGGTATCATATTTTTCCATACATAAAACCAGAGTTCAATTAAGGAAAACTTGCCTTTCATTTAAAGAAAGGGAAAATAAAACCCAACAACCACCACAGGAGTGTTGAAATACTCTGAGAATACAGCTCTGATTTCCATAATACCTTGTTGCTCAAGTGATCATTAAATCTATTTAAGTTGTCGAATTCAGACTAATATCCAAACCTGACTTCTTAAACTGTTCAAATTCAATACTTACATCTTCATAACCCTTCCTTATTATCCCTCCTGTACTATATTCTCTAGCTACCTGATGCCTCTAACCAGGTATCAGATACAAGACTAGATTTTTATTACTTGTTTTTAGTACTTGTAGATAGAAGTCCTCAGCATATGGAATAGTATCTTGAAATGCACCACAATTACTCAGGTGTCCTCCAGAGAATCAGTAAGTTACAGATTTTTTTTTACTTTATTGGTTTCAGGGATTTTTTTTTCCTACTAGAAGCGACAGTATTTTGCTTGCTGATAAACCAAGAAGACTGAAGATATTAAAGGTTAATTTAGAAACTTAAGCAGTTTAAAATCCATTTGTTTTTACAAACATGTCACAATCTCATCAAAAACACATGGTTTTTAAACTGCTCAACAATCCCAAATTAACAGCAGAGCACTGTGCTTGGAGAAAACACCAACTGGAGATCACTCAAGTCAGAACTGTGCTGTACAAAGATCAAATTTAGCCTCATGGAAGAGAGCAGCACCTGGTACTGATTTTTGATTCAATAACTCTGGCTTTTAAACAATCATATCCCTCAGAGCTTTAGGGATAAAATGTGATAAGAATTCCTGAACAGCGAGAGCACCAGAAGGTGAGGAAACACACTCTGCTAAATCTCCCAAATTTCAATGCATGAGAAACCTTCCCTATTCAGATGCTAACAACTGAGGTGCAAGTCTCAGTTCAAGGTTCTTTTTGTATTATCCAGACAGTAAAAGAAACCTAGGAGAACCTGACAAGGGAGTAAGAACGCGAATGATGGTTTGGAAATCCTTCGTATTTCATTCCTGGAACTTCACTGGAACGACAGGCATCTGAACATCAATGAAGGTGACCAAGGAGATAGACCATGGAAAGCTGAGCTCATCCAAAACTTGACACAGAGAGTAGAAAACTTCCCCCCTACTTCAGCAAGCACTGTCTGTGAAGCCCTAATATTTCATAACAAATGTGGATGATTTTCTCTATATTTTGTATTCAGCTACTTAATCCTAGAGATAACTTGATCTGATAAAGCTCCTAACACCTGGGTTTTGATGAACTCATCTTTCTCTTCCCTCCATTTCTAATCTCTCAATTTCTTAGTTCTTCAACACTTGAAAATATCTTTATTTCCATACATAAAGATAACTCAGACTTGAATTAGGAGTCAAGGAGACATAAAGAAGAATGAAAAGGTTTCCAGTGGCCATATGTGGGAAAGAGTGCTGAAATGATCATCATTTTTGAGACCAGAACAAATATGAACACACCTCTGCCAATACACTGACATGGAGTACTCCAAATCATGAAAGCAAAGCCCTTACGTTATAAATATTTACATAATAATTCTCAGAATATACATTTGGGACTCTAGATAAATACTTGTATCAAATCAGTGAAGTGACATATTTAAAGCAATTTTAAAGTACTTGAAATTCACACATTTATGCACTACCATCTTTAAATGGTTTGCTTAGATTTTTTTGAATACTCAAATTTGAGATGCAAAGACATACACATTGTTACAATGGACACAAGAAATGGCTCACCTGGGGTCACCAAACCCCGCAATGGCTTAGCCAGGAACAGGACAGATTGCCCCCAGCAGCCCTCGTGCCTCAGAGCACAGTGAGGACAGTGCCCAGCAGCATGCAGAACCTGCCTCTGAACCATTCCCACAAATACTGCCTTGCTAAATGAGGTGTAAACACGTCTTTCAGCCCTACGGGTCACAAAAAATGGCTTTTGCCCAGGAAATGCCAACTCTCCTTCTCTTATCAGACATGAAGAATGAGAAAAATATCAACACATTTGAAGTCTTGGATCCTACCAGTTTTTCTCTTTCCTTAACTAAATAAACCACTCCTACCAATTCATCATCGTCTCCCCAAAGCAACTTATTGCTGTTGCTCTCTTTTGACTCTCTCCAACTCATTTAGAATTCCCCCACGGCTGGCACCACAACTGGTCACTCCAGTGGAAATCTTCCTACCCACAACAGTGAGCCCACAGCAGCATTTTCTTTTGATGGAAGAGTATAAAGCCTGGTTGCAGTGTAATAGTGCACCATACTGCCAGGATCCTTCTAACAGTACTGTGGACTGTGCTGTTCATTAGTGCTGCCTTGCAAATGACCTTTTCTTTCTTAGATGCATTGGCTGTGCCCATCTCACTGATTTCAAAACAGTTAATAAATGTATCAAGTCAATGCTGAGCTGAAACATTGCACCTGAAACTCCATCTTAGCTTTTTATGCAGTGCTTTATATTCTAGTTCAGATTTATTAAAATACTAAACAGTCCTTAAACTAAGAGAGCCCTCAGGGACTATACTTGATATGTCCTACTAATTTATCAGTGAACAACCAAAAACTACTCAGAGAGCAGAGAAAGAGACACAAATTCAAAGGCAAGCAAGGTCAGGAACTTTATTATAGCAATGAATTCCCAGTCAAAGTCTGCATGCATGCTCTTACCTGTGAGGAATAAACTTGTGCTGATTGCAGGGTAAGAGCATGCTTGCAGACAGGGAACCTTAAAGCAACAGCCACACTGCTGGGTAAACAATGATGTGAAGCTGTAGCAATTTTTTTGCTTCTCTGCACTTCTAGCACATCTTCAGAGCCAGCTGTGCACTCACTTCAAAATATTCTCATCTAGACTTTTTTTTTTTCATGGTCTGGTTCTGTGACTAGAATACAAAATTGATGCTGGGAGTTCTGCTAAAATATATGATACAGACCACCTGAGCATATAATTCACTAGAGTGCACCAATTCCAGCCAGCTCTCAGCAATTTCTGAGGCTCTCTGGCCAGTGCTCTGGGAGATACTGATCCTCCAGCCTTCAGGAGAACCTTACAATTATCCCCTATCTCCTTTTTAAGGAACAGAAGCACCTACAAGATATCCTGGAAACAAAAGCAGCAGTCTTCTAAAATGCACAGGCAGCTGCTTTGTGTCACAGTGGCACAAAGCAGTACCACACAAACCCAGGTGGGAAGCTCTACATGCACAATATGCTTGTACGCCTGCCTGCTAAATATGGCACTGTGGACATCATTCACTTTCACAAGCAATAGCTTCAAGAAGCAAATAGTTTAATTTGATTAATTATATTTGTAATCAGAGTTACAAAGGTTGGATCTCTGGGGGCTATTTGGTTTAATCAGTCCACACAAAGAAAGGACCAGGTAGACCAGGCTGTTCAGGGCCATGTTCAGTCAAGTTCTGTCCATCTCCGAGCACATGGAGATGCCACAATTTCTCTGAGAAGCTTGTTTGGCTGTCCAGGTGAAAATGGTTTTCCTTATTTCTAACTGGCATTTTCCTTGTTGAAAGTTGTGCTTGTTGTCTCCAGCAATAATGTGTTTATGTGAGAAGAATCTGGCTTCATTTTCTCAATACCTTTCCATTAACAGCTGAAGAAAAAAGAGACTTTCCAAGCCCCCTTATTCCCCTTAAGGGAAAAAACAGCAGCTTTCAAACCTCTCTACCTCTCTAATAATGTTTTCCAAATAATGTTATGGATGGAGACTCTTTTTTCACTGTAACTGCTGAAATATTCAGAGACTTGTTACACATAATCACACCAAGACAAATAACCAAGGGTGGTCTTAGTTCTTGAACAAGCTAAATAATTTTAAAGGAAAACGAGACAAAGAGATGACCCTTTTCACAGTATCTCTTGAAGCTGAAAGGGATTTTATTTACAATATTTAAATGCAGTACTGTGAAACAAACAACTTGGTTCACAGGCAGTGCACCCGCTGCTGAACTGTCACTGCCTGACATCCTGTCTTATCTGCCAAATTGCTCATTAGGTTTGGCAATTTTCACCTGCGCCTCCAGTTTATATTTCAGCAGGGAATAAACATCAGTCTGCTTTAACAATCTTCTGCAGTGAGCTCCCAACCTCTTCCCAGAAAACACACAGGCACAACACAAAAAATGCCTTGTGTACTGTATGCTTAAAAAAAAGATGCAGCTGAAGTGATGAAATACAATAAGAAGTTTAACTTGCGTAACAGAAGAGCAGTTTAACTTGGGTAACAGTAAGAAAGAAAGAGCTAGATAAGAAACATAAATAAATCAACTGCCTGTATCAATGAATTACGTTTTCACAGTGCAAAACAACAGAGGAGTATGGGCCAGCCTCATTTTTGTTTCCCTGTTTATATGGGAAGATGGAATTTGACACACACACCCCCTCCCCAACATGCAAAGCACAGGCTGTGTTTGTGCATGGGAAAGAGGGACTCCAGATGAATATTACTTTTCCAGCTGGACCTGATCTAGCTAACCTTTCCCTTGCTGGGAGAGGAGCAATGGTGTGATCTATAAACAAACAGAGGGGTAGCATGGCAACCAGAACAAAGAGAGGACAATCTCAGCAGGCTTTGAGCCCAGCCCAAGGCAGGAGCTGCTGCCTGGGAGCAGAGGGTGCAGGTGAGCAGCAGCACGGGGCACGGAACGGCCGTGGAGCAGAGCCCACGCGCCAGCAAAAAGCACCCGAGACGTAAAACAAAACGTCTCAAACGCTATAAACCAATTTCAGCCGGAATACTGTTTTTCATTTGTTAGAAGTAAAATATTCACCGCCAACCCTGCAATTAGCTGGAAAATTACAATAATTACAGCAATTTTGTATCCCATCTCCAATCCAATTAATAGATATATGACCTTGTCAACATGTAATAATCAGGATCTGCATCTACCGCAAAACTGGATGGGTTTTATTTGCTGAATAGAACTTACATAGTAAGAAGATAATTATTTGAAATACTGAGAATACCATTTGTATGCTATGCTTCACTTCACAAGTTATAAAGGAACAACAATAAGGATAGTACTTCCATTTTCAATGTATATTTAAATGAAATTCCTGAAATAGGTATGTTTAATATGGGATACTATTACTGCACTGGGATTCCAAGCCTGTGGTTTGGAACATTTAAAGCCAAAACATACCTGTCAACATTTAAAAAAAGGAATTAGATAGATAGGAGAACATTTCTGATAACATATTTATTACAACTTGTTTCACACACTTTATTTGTGCATGTTTCTACAAAAAGTGTCAAAGAGCTATAATCCTTACCAACAGTTTTAGAAGACTTCTGTATTTCTAAAATCTTGTATTGAAGGGTCTCAAATCCCTTTTTGGTCATCTTAGCAATCAGTGAACCAGCTCAGTGCTCCATGTATTTTCCAGAATGACACCAAAGATAAGTGAGCGTCCAATACAATCACTGCGTTTTATCTGTGCTATATGATTTTGATGCACTAAAATTCATGAATTTTATAATATACCAGATAATCACACTAAGGAGAAAATGTGTATGCTTTTGCCTGCTCTAACCCCTGCTAGGCTGAGAACCAAGGAGGACTGTTTTTTGGCTTATGCATGGAAATGAGATGTGCATTTAGCAGTGACATACTCTAGTGACAGCAAAATGGAAGGGTCTTGAAATTCCAGGATACTACTTTATTCTGCCATTAATCCTTCCCTAATTTAATTCTGTGTTGCAATGAAGCATAGTTACAGCTTGAAAAGACTCACATTCAGCTCTATGTAAGCTAATTTTTAAAAGCTATTCCCTCAATAGTACAGAAAACATTCTGGTACAAAATCCCTCACCAAAACTTAGCAGAGTGGTCACTTTTCCATTTGCATTTTACCTGTTTAAACACAGATTTTATCCATTAATAAAACACCTACACAAAATCAGTCTCTTGGAAATTACACATGGCTGTTTTAAACAATGTATCTGTAAAATATCAAAAGACTGATAATATTAACTTCTGCTAAGAATCTTCTGGAGTGGAGTCCCTATTTCAAAAGTTCAAAATTATAGACATTGCACATAAAAGGACACAATGCCTTATCCACACTGTCTTGTTTGCATGCTACTTTTAACAACTATGAAAATTACAAAGTAAATTACATTCCATAATTTTTCTTCTTAATAAGCTCAAATATTCAAAGAACCTGCAAAAAGTAATTCCTACTACGTGGTTTTCCAACAAATGTTCATCACATTAAAATAAAATAAAGGGATGTTTCTGGATGTAGTTTCTGCTTTTCAGTGTCTTTTTGCAACACAGTAAATGCATCTATTTTAGCAGGTGTTTTTATGGAAAGGTGACAGCATAACCTAGCAACATTGACAGGTTAAGTAGAAAGTGCTCATATCTTTAGTTTCTTTTTACCATCTTGTTCATTAAATGGAACAAAACTGGCAAACCGAAAATTACACCATGCATCACCTACATTTGGAGATATTGCTGTGATTTTCAGTGTGAGGACAATTTTAAACTGGCAGCATAGAAGGAGCTTATGGCTCCTAAAAGCAACTTATAAATAATTTATTAAAACAGAACAGGTTTGTTTACTGGCATGCAAGAAGCATTTACGCAGTTTCTCAGTTCTGATCAGCTTTCGATAAGGACAGATAATGAATCATTTTTCCCAGCAGCATCAATGGGTAACAGCACTTGGCATCTTGGTAAATTTAGACAAAACACATGGAGATACTGAGAGCATTTACTCACTTGCACGAAGGACTGAGGGTGTGACCTCAATTTCACTTGTTGCTTGGTAAGGCTGGAAGGCCGATGCCGCGTTGGAGCCGAGCTCGCTGCCAAAAATCTCCGGGCTCTGCGTGCCTGTCGAGCTGGCGCTGGTGCCATCACCCCCATGGTGTGGATCTTGCTCATCAAACACAGCCACGAGCTGCAAATGACAATTTAATCTACTGTTAAAAAAGACCTCAACTCCATCAAAGTGCCATTGCAGATCAGCATTTCCACATTTCTTCCCAGCAAAGAGCAAGAGGTGTCTGTCAGCAGAAACTCCGATCAATGCCTAGATCACAACATCATCCGCCCAAGAAAGGCAGCCATTAATTGGATCCTACAAAGGGTCAACAGCTCTGATGGGACAAGAAACTCATCACTGTGAGCCATAGAAAGTATGGCACCAAGGCAGGAAAGCAAGGGTTGCACCTTCCCAAGGAAACCACTTCATCTTACCCAGAAATGCAGAAAACTACCTGAGTGTGGATTGATGCCTGGGCACTGGAATTCAGTATTTGTGCTTAGATCCTTCTATACACATCATTATTACAGAGTCAAATCATGAGCAAAACCACAGTTTTACAGAATAAAAACATCGAAGAAGAAGTCAGTTTACAAACACTGAAAGCTACAGACAACACAAAGCCAAGGAAGTGTTATAATCACAACAAGTCATCATTTATTAATCTGCCATCTATTATCATGACTTAAGTTGTGGGCATCTCTTCAAAATTTCTTTAGTCAGATTTACGGAAATACTCTGTATCTGTTAGCCGTCAACTTCCCCAAGACAAGTTTGAAATCTCAAGTCCCATTTAAAACTTTGCCAAGTCAGTAATCTAATAAATATTTACTAAATCTGTGTTCACCATTGCAAGAAAAATAGGAAAACATCACGATGATTTTTGATAAACCTGAGATATTTTTTCCACTGTAAATCATTTTGTGCGCTTATTTGAAACAAATAATTTATCCCAATTTATCTTTCGTAACATACTGAAAGAGATAACGCCAGCTCTTGTACACATTTCATTCTAAAACTTAATTTTCAAGACAGAGAAAAAAGTGTTATGGATAGCAGCATTCTGCAGCCTGCAAATTAATCTATAATATAATATTTGAAAGACATTTCCAAGAAAGTATTACATTCTTCTGACCAAATTGGTAGGGTAAATGGAGCAAATCAACTTAAACCTATGCTGGTCTCTGCAAATTGTTTATTCTGTTAGCAACACAGCTAAAACTTTATGTAATCGAAAGGCATCAGAGGTAATTTTCTTTTTTTTTCTTAAGTAATTTCAACATCTTAGCCAAAAGATTTTAATAATAGTCCCTTTACCCAAATTTAACTTACATAAGCATCAATAAAAAATTTTAAAACACAACTCTAAGGCCAAGTGGAAACCATTTGGGAATTCAGCTCTTGAAAGTACTCTCAGGCATTTACTCTTTTTCACCAGTCATTTTGAAACTACAGAGAGTAGCAAACTTCTGCCAATAATTCCATATCTAATGCAAAATTTAGGCTCAGGCATGCAAAAAACAAAGAATAAACTGGTAATGGATAAAAGATCCATGCTCTCTCCAGTGCTAGATGAAAGGCAGGTAGCAGCAGGAAAACCAGACTGCAGCTGCAGACAGCTGGAACATGTTTTTACCATAAAAGTCATTATTTTATGCTTGAGAAATCTACAAACAAAAGAGACGTGACAACACCAAAATGTCAGTAGCTCAAGAGTATTGGAAATTTAATTTTCTAACACAATGTGAAATATCAATGCTTACAAAAATATGCTTCTAAAACTTTACTCATAACTCTCTTACTGTTTTATAGCAAGCTAATTACCAATCTCCAGCAACTGAAAATAAATTAATCCACAAGTAGGTCTGTAAGATATTCCAACAAAAGACAAAGCATTTAAGAATCCTATGAAACATCAAATCTTTTTGTCCTTCACATGTCATATATCAAGATAAATTCCCCAATTACATTCTGTTCCTTTGAGGCTGACTGAAAAATATTATTTGATGCATTTTGCTGCAAGTATTTTATAGATCTTATATATATGTAAAAAGGTATGTGCATATAAATCTCTATATATGTTATCTCCTACTCTAAGTTGCCTCCAGCTTTTTGCCTATTCCAGACAGTCTACAACCTATAACTTCAGAACATCTAAAAATGAATGTTTCTTATTTCAAGCTTAGCTTTTGATCTTATCGGGTTTTTTTCAGGTATTCACAGTTTTGACAGCATCAAACCTTCAAAAGGCTTCAGTTCCATTAAAAGACACACCAAGTTGTAACATTTTTTCAGTGTGAAGAAACACAAGCCACATTAGTCTTATCCAAATCTAATTAGCATTAGGAACACAGGTTAGGAAGTTCATTGTGAAACAGCACTACAATGGTACAGTAGCCATCTGGACTACAATAGCTCAGTCCTCATAATATGCCAAAAAGTCTTCGGGACTGGAAGATTTAATGCAAATAAATACTCCCAAATCTTGATTTCCAGACCCTGGTATGCCATTCTGCAAGATTATGAGTTCATGGGAAACAAGGACAGCCTAAACATCTTGCACTGCATTATGATATCGAGCATTTATCTCTGATTTCTTCAGAGACCCTTTGTTTTACATGACCCTTCCAACATACTTTATTTAAATCAAAAGAGATTATTCAAGGAGAGGAATTGTACTGCTGGAGGCCCAGAGATCACATTTTGACTACTATCCTTGCAAGAACAAGAAACAAAACAAAAAATTCCCAGAGACACCTGAACTAACATGGAAGGAACCACAGGAGTAGGTCACTGGAGCTATGAAGAATCCTTTGCTGCAGGAATCCACAACCATAAACACTGCTCTGTGCCAGGGAAAAGGTCTCCTGATGAGCCATGTTTAAAGACCACAGAGATGTTTTTAACTTGGCAAAGAATGGGGCACACCATTGCTAGACCAGCTTTAATCAGCCTTAAAGTTAATGGTAAGCCTACGGTATTTTTCTGGGCTTTAGACATGAGATTTACAGCAAGAGCAGAAAATGAAGATGACTATCTTATCTGGAAACATCATCTTTACTGTCAGGAGACTGCTTTCATATGGAACTTTTTATTCTTTCACAAGAAATAAAGTTACCCTGATCTTTTGAGAATCACTCTATTATTTCCAATACCTCAGATGAGCTGTGCTGCCTCTTCTCTGTCCTTCAGTTTTAGATCTCATCACCTGCAGTGACCTGAGAAACTCATCATAGCATCACTCTTATGCACAAATGAACAGCAGAAAGACTGAACAAAACATAGTAATGCATTAATAAAGAAAATAGCTTAGCTGGTCAATATTAGACCACTCTCAGCTCTTTGAAAGAACTTCTACTGAAATTCAGTGAGTACTGCTGCCATTTAGTCTAATTTTATTTTTCTTTGTGAAGACAAGCCCACACCAAAGACCAAATATCATATCAACAGCTAATAAATAATTATAATATATTTTATCCACCCCACATTCCATAGAACCTCAATTCGAATGCATCAAAGGCATGAGAATATGGTTTAATAAGTTACAGTAGTTTTAATCACCTGAGGCAACAAGACTCTTTGCATTTCTCAATCCCTGAACTAAAAAATCTGCAAACAGGAAATAAAATCAAGTAAAAGCAAACCACCTTGTCATCTTGAAACAAATTTAATAAATGACAGGCTTAATTTAGATTGGCATGCTTACATTTCTTATTATATCATGGCAAAAGAAACAGAAAGGTGAGAGGCTTTATTATCACCATTTATCACGGTAAGATGGCATAGGAAGTGTCACCAGTTTGAACAATGGAAGATTTGGGTCCCAATACATGTGTGTACAACTTATTTTTCAAAAAAAAATAAGTTTCAAATATTCATTAATACATTCAGATATAAAACCAGCAGTTTTGTTCAGATCATTACTTATGGAATGTTAATCCCATTGCAGCAATGGAATTAGAGTAAGTCTTCAAATGGTCAATTGCATAAACTAAAATACTTTTTTAACTCCACGGCAAGAAATACAAGCAATCTTGTGTAAATTATCAACAAAAACTAGAATTATTTTTAAAAGCAATAGCATTCAGTGTTTGACCAACAGGTTTTCTCTTATTAGATATACAAAACTGCAGTAAAACAACAATTACCCGAGCTGTAAAAAGCACACTTATGATCACTGGCATATTTCAAGAGGTATAAGGGAATTTTTTATTGCCATCCTTACCCTCTGAAGAAAAAAAACCAAAAAGGAGTACAGTTTAAAAACAGTGACTTGATGCTCTTCTCTTTTGACTGGTAAGAGTCTTTCCACAGCAGACAGACAATGAAGGGAGAGTAACATAATTTTTTCTTTTGCTAAATATGCTAGCTTTGTCAAGCAAATGCCTTATAAAGAAATTATTTCACAGCCTGAGATATCAAAACAATGTTTTACTGAGGCATCTTTGGATCTGGGGTAGGAGGAAGGCATTCCAGCCTATTACTGTATTCAGTCCTCTAAAACACCAGGTTTTACTGAGTTAATTACAATCCAACATCTTGTTCTTTCTAAAAGAGAGGATGAGTGTCTCTATTGCTCTGTCTGGGACTCAACACATGATGCTAACCAGGTTACATTTACTTAAATAAATAAAAGGCAAGAAGATTGATTTATTTTAATATTGACACAGCAGCAGCAGTCTGCATTCCAACATTAATTATTACAATTTCCGTCTATTCTAAAGTAATTAAAAATTAGTAAACACATATGCAGTCTTAATTAATAGATTAGATTAAGCACTTGAATGTTAATTAACTGGATTTAAAAACTATTTCCACCAGCAATGGCTGTTTATATTTTCATTAAGTATCACTATCATATAAACCAATTCATTACCATCAAATGGTCTGATCAGGTCATCTCTCTTCAGGACCAAACCACAGAACCAGAAATCCTCCACTCCAAACAAATTCATAAAGCTAGAAACTTCTGCTGTATTCTTCCACCACTATGACAAGATTAGCAAAAAAAACCTCTTGAATTTTGCATATTCCTATGTATGTGTCCAAAATTTGCTAATTCTTCAGTGATATTTATTGATGATTCTGATACTGGCTCATGTGCAGGCATCAGCAATGATTTCAGATTTATTTTAGTATCAGTGAGGATTACAGTTCCATTCTCCTGCTAGAAAGAGAGCAACTGATCCTCTGGTTTTCATACCCTTTGGGTTTCACAGAGGTTCCACACTTCTTACCCACTCTTTTTAACACTGAGTGAAACTGAAATTTCTCATCTTTTTAGATTATTAGGAGTCATTTTAAACATCTGGTTTCTCCTCACCAGGACACTTTGGAGATACATCCCTACAAGAGCATTCCCAATTTGTTCTAGCTGTTCAGTGGCCAGTTTCTCAGTAGTTACTCTGCTGAGCAACCTGAAGTGTCTGGATTTCCCTGGCTGAACTCTGCACTTGCCCTCCTGGTCCATACAACTTCCAGATGTGCTGTTCCCCTTCACAGCTGCTATGGCCTTCTGACATTTATGCTGCACAGCTTCTCCTGCAGGATGGCCATGCATGGACAAACTGCCTTTCATACAAGATGTCATTTTTCTGGCTCCAGGAGAACAAAGAGCACAGTCCTTGTGAGACAGCTCAAAGTGATGGAGCAGCTCAATCACACATCTCTGGTGAGGCACATTCTGCCAAGGATTCTGGCTCTCAGTTTATGCTTAATAACTGAACCTTTACTCAGGGAACTTATGGTCCTCAAAAATAGATTTTGATGGTTCAAATAAGACTCTAAAATCTAAATTAGGCTTGTGGAAATATCTTCCCCTTAAAGTAGCTACTTCAAGCATTTCCTTTAACCTCCAAAGCCAGAGGGTTAAGCCCAGCCTGTCCTGCAGTCCCACAGTGTAGGTCTCTGTCTGCACTCACTGTGACAGCCATGGGCTGCTGATAAGGGAATTTAACCCCTCTCACGGCACAGCCATAAGCTTTCAGACACGTGCAGCAAGTGCCTGGGAAGAGGACACAAAAAAGGCTGGCAAAAAATTTAAACATGCACATCACTGGCATCCTTTTGTTAGCAAAAAGCATTTCCAGGGTCAAGCAAGACTGTACAGTGAACCAGCAAGGCACCAACAGAAGTGACTGCACACACCCAATGCAACCAGCACAGCTGAGGGAGATTGCAAGAGAATACAAGCACAGCTCTCTAGCAGCTCCTGAGGGTTGGCAAAAACCACTTTTACCCAAAGCAGTCTATGTATTACTCAGTCCATGTTACAATGCAGAACTGAGGAGTAGCTGTTTAATAAGGCCCAGCAGTAAATCAAATTTCAGCTAATGGCACTTCAAACTCTTATAACATCCCAAAACACAAGTTGCTTGTGAATGAACAGATGAGTGTAAGGAAAAAAAAAAACACAAATTCAGGAAAATCTCTAGCAAGGGAGTAGCCAATTATTATTTAGAAATGAAAGAAACTAAATACAAAATCAATTCGTAGGTTTTCTGATGACTGAACTGACTTTAATAGGCCCATGGCAGACCCAAATTCTTATTATTCCTTGAGCTTCACTTTTCTACATGGCTCATTGAAAACCCATTTAAATATAACTACTGTTTCAATGAGCTAGTAAGAGAAAATACAGAATAGATACTTCCACAATAATACCCTACTGCCCACAGATATATTAAAAAAAAAATCAATTAGCAAAATAGAAGCATCTAAGAGTCATTCTGTGCTAGATATGATGTGCAACCTGAGCGTCCCCTCTACAGACTTAGACATCACCCAGCATTCTAAAAGGCGAAAAAGGGAAAGCACTGTTTCAATTTAGGATAAGCTGTAGCACAAACAACAAACCTCTATCATTTCAAGAAAATCATTACCTGTCCTAATTAATCACTTCAGCCATGAAACTAGAACAAGCTTTTCATAAAACTTTTCAAAGTAAAGTTGCTGGCAGGGAGCCAAACAAAGAACTTTTCACAATAACTTTACTGCATTATGCTTTTTTAAAAAGTAAGGACATTTAAAGGGTCATGTTCCACCATCATATTAATACTTTGTATTCCATTTTCAGTGAACTATACAGAAGTGTAAGCTCATACAGAATCATAGAAAAACCTGAACTGGAAAAGACCTCTGGAAATCAACTAGTCCAAGCCCTTGTTGAAACCAGGGTCAGTGAGAGGAGGCTGCTCAGAGCCACATCCCGTTGCATTTTTTAATAACCTCAAATATGGACAGTCCACAACCTCTTTAGGCTCTCTCCCAGCATTTGGTCCTCTTGGTCCTTTTCCCATATGGAGTTGAAACTTCCCTTGTTAAAACATGTCTCCTGTCCCTCACACTGCTGCTGTGCTCCTCAGAGCAAAGCCCAGCTCCATCTCCACCATCCCCGACAGAAAGCAGTCACATCAAGGCTGTTGTGCCTTGGGGAGCCACACAGTCACAGAGCCCCCTAAAGGTCCCTCTGCCCTGTGACAGCTTCCAGCCCACTAATTCACCCTGACAGCCTCTGGCTGGGCCACCACTGCAATGTCTTCCTTGTATTCAGGAGCCTAAAATATTCCAGAAGCAGAGAGAAATAATCACAGAATCATTTGGGTTAAAAGGGATTTTAGAGATCATCCAGTTCCAGCCCCCCTGACGTGGGCAGGGGCATCCTTCACTAGAGCCCCATCCAACGTGGCCCTAAACACTCCCAGGGATGGGGCATTCACAACTTTCCAGGCCACCTCCTCCAGTGCCTGACCACTCCCAAAGTAAAGATTTTTTTTCCTAATATGTAAACTAAACCTACTTTCAGTTAGAATCCATTCCTCCTTGCCCTGTAAATGCATATCCTTGTAAAAATCCTTCTCCCTCTCTCTTGTGGGTTCCCTTCAGGTACTGGAAGGCTGCAATAAGGTCACTCTGAAGCCTTTTATTCTCCAGGCTGAACAATCCCAATTCTCTTGGCCTCTGCTCACAGGAGAGTGCTCCATCATCCCGGTGGTGCCACTCCAACAGGTCAGTGCCCTTCCTGTGCTGGGACCCAGAGCTGGAGACAGGCCAGCACTGCAGACAGGCCTCACCAGAGCAGAGGGGCAGAAATCCATCCTTCCCCTGCTGCCCACAGGGCTTTGGATGCAGCCCAGGATACAGGTGGCTTTCTGGGCTGTGAGTGCACATTGCCAGCCCAGGCCCAGCCTCATCACTTCCCTAAACCTGCTGGCTGCAGATCTGCTCATACAGCCCAGGGTGGAGCTGGTCATCCTTACCACAAGGGCACTGCTGAGCCACATTCGTCGGGTTCTCCACCACGTCTGTCCCTAAAGGAAGCAGCCTCCCACCCACACTGCTGAGAGGGGTTCTTCCAGCCCACATCCAAGACTCTGCATTTACCTATGCTGAGCATAATCCACCTCCTCAAAATCCCATTAAATAACCAGTGCTGGAAAATACATCACATGTCTCAGTGAAAGTCATTCCTAAATCTGCTGACTAAGTAACCACCCCTCACTTTCAAAGCTCAACATAACACACAAAGTTAAATCATACCTGCAAAATCAAAACTCATCTCTTGATTTGAAGGACACTTTAATTTTACAGGTAGTTTTAAAATCTTCCACTTTCATGATTCTTTACATCTAAGAAATGATTCTGAAGTAAATATACAGGCTTTTTATTAAAACATCGCTTTAGATTATTCATTTCCCATGGTACTTTGATCTGAGAAATTCTAGAATCAATATGAAATTGCAATCTAATCCTCTCCCAGTAGAAATTAAATGCAGTTTTAGGTACTATCCTGTAAGTTCCCATGCTATTAAAAATATTTCAAATATATTTAAAATGTTAAAATATTTAAAATACTAATTTTATATTATGCATATTTAAAACATTTTTTCTCTTCTCCCCCTTCCTGCTCAGCAAAAGTCTAAAGAAAAGTATGATTTTGGCACCCTGGAAAAATCATTTGTGTATATTCTGTCTGAATTGCTCTTGACCTGACCTCCATGGTGTAAATCAGGCTGAGGCTTAGACAAAGAAATGAGACAATAACTGAACAGAGTTAGAATTATTACAAGGACTATTAGCAGTAGCTGACACTGAGCTGCCTGCTTGCTTGGCTGGATTTGCTTCTCCACAACCTCACCCCCTGACTGTACCAGACACCACTTCTACATCCCATGCACTGTCTGAGAGCTGAACCACCAGCCCACACATACACACTGACAGACAGACACCAGGACAGACAGAGCACACACAGATTATCCTGCAAAGCCCTTCTGACATGCTCACCTGGCTAAACCTACTGCATGGACACAGCAAGACCAACACCAGGGCTGGATCTTGGCCTTCATGAACAGCTAACATCTAAAGACATCCACACGGCTCAGCTCTGACAGACAGACAACCCAGAAATGCTGAAACACCCACATTTCATGAGGCTGACAGAATAGGCAGGAGGAGATGAGTTTCTGTTCAGCAGAAACTGGGCATGCTCACCTGGCCAGGAACAGCTCTAGAAGACGCAGTTTGTTACTTTAAATCATGCTTTGAATGCTGAATTTTTGCTATTAACTGGAACCATGCTAAGGAAAGCTACAAAAGCTCCTGCAATCAGCCACTGATCCCAGCCTTCCAGTGAACACATCCATCAGCCCTGGTACCCACAGTGCCAGGCCAAACCCTGCTGAAAGGGCTGCAGGGCCATCACTGCACCCTGATCCACCCAAGGATGGACTCAGCCATGGGAGCCCAAACATGAGAAATGCTGCAGACATCTCACTGCAGAACTGCTCTGGTTGAGATTATGAGGTAACAACACGTCCAGCTTCCAACTAAAAGCACAACTACGAGTAAGAGTGCAAGTAGAGAGAACATCATCCCAATTTCTTTTAAACAACTTTGTTTTTCTTTTGCGCTTCTCAGCAAAAATTAAGATAACTGTGCTTAGAGAGAAGTTTGCTTCCCACAATTGTAACAAGCCCTCCATATCACAGGTACAAAAATGCTTAAATCCATGCTTGTTTGGGCTATGAGAACAGCTGGAGAAAATATCTCAGTCCTACATAGGAGAGATTTTCTATCACAAGGTTTTTATCATGGTATTTTTTAGATGGGTTGTTTCTTCACAAACCCTTCCTTTGAAAGCATCTATAATATTTCCCGTATATGCTGCCCTGTTATTTTCTTAAATCCTCAATTTATACAGAAAAGATTTTTTCCAAAATCCTTTTGTACCAACAGTCCTCTTGTTCAGGCTAAGGACATACTCTGCAAAATTATCACAGTATGTGATTTACCACGGTATCTCCTTAGCTCATTTTGAAAAGAAAACGAAAAAAATTATATCCATCCTGGCTTTAAAGTGGTGCATGAAGAAAACACGGTTTCAGAAGAGAGAGTGCTGTGCTTGGGAAGTAGCTGGGGCACATCTGAGCATGTGAATAAGCCAATTTCATCTCCTCCATTTTTGACTCCTCAGCACAAACGAGCACATGCGGACCACACTGAGGACAAGGATGTTAGTATTACTTTCACGACAATTTCACACTTTTAGAGCTCACTATGAAAGTCTGCCTTTTTACAGGATAAGGCTCTAAAGGATACCCTGACTGTACTTCATGCAGCTGAGCTCATGGTATGGGATGACTCTGCAGGTCTGCAGATTTCCAAGTCAAAAGCTCAGACTGTGCAGGAGTTCAGTGTTTTATTCCTGCCACAGAGGTCAGCAGTTAAGCAGTGACGCTATGCAGTAAGTAATCCAGACGCTGGGTTATTAGAGGGGCTGGTGTCACACAGCAAGATATATTGCTGAAATAAAAATGTATTAAATCTTAACAGTTGTCTCATCTGTCATTGGGAGCTGCAGTCATTGAGTACCAAGAAAGAATGGTTTCAAAAACCTCCAAATAAAAGGGCCAGGCTTTCCATTCCTCTGCTACAGGATCAAAACAGCAGCATTAAATTCTAAGATTTTAATTTCAGCTGAGGTATAAAAAGGTAACTAGTTAGTTAAAGCATAGGACAATCTTCGCAAGCTTATTAAAGTTCAAGAAAATAGATTTTGCAAAATACAGCTCTTCATTTTATATAGTGTGTGCTGTTCAGTTTAATTTGCATGCAAAAGCCAGGAGAACGTGATTAAAAATACCCATCTAGAGACACAGATGAAAAACTTCAAACATTTTCTGATTCCCTTCTGTTCCACTCATTATTTCAATACCTCACTACAACAAAGGAATAGATAACACTTGTCCTTGACACTAGCCTAAATTATCTTCAGCGTGCAATACAATACCGATTAAATTAGGCTTATTTTAAATAAACGTCAAGGTCTGTTCAAAAGGTAAAACTGTGTGCCTTTTGCCTTTTGTATAACACATCCCCTCCCCACCCCCCAAACTTTTCAGAGGTCTGAAAAACAATGAGATATGGTGCTTTTTTTAACTTCATTATGTAGATTAAAAAAAAAAAACAGAGAATCGTTTAACTCTGACATTTAAGACAACAATAACTGTATCCTTCATTTCGCATATAATGACAAAAATAACCAGCACATTAGACAATAGTTCTTGCCTTCCTTCTTTAAATAAGGTTCTAAAGTATCCTAAATGCAAATGACTCCTTGTTCCCTCATGACTAACAGTTTTTATTATTTTAACATGTAATAATAGTGAAAACATTGCAACTTAACTTACATTAGAGCTATCCTTACAAAATTAAGAAGGTAGCTGTCCAACAGCACTGGGCTGATTTTAAATGCCAGGAGATCCATGGAGGTTGTCCCATCCTGTGGCAATCCCCAGACACTGGATCTTGACTCACCACAGTTATTATGAACCTGTGCCAAACACAGAGCTCTGCTCTTAACCAAAACACAATCCTTAGATAACATTTGGTAGACCAGAAAAGCAGAGAATCTTCCTAAACACCTTTAGGTTTCCTACTACTAAGAAGATTACAGAGATCTCTGTATGGATTTCAAAATGCCTGGTTCACCCATATACAGGTGGATTTCCATCTACCATACACTAACTTATTTCCCACAAAATACCAGGTTTAATGACTTAGCACAGCCCCAGGGACATTGACTAAAACCTGGGTTCCCAATGCCAAAACCATTTTCAAAACGACCTGGAGCCGCTTTTTCAATAATATTCTGGCAGATAAAGTTGTGGAAGGGCATCCCATGTGTTTTCTCCCCACAAAAATACTAGAAATCAGATGCCCAGGTATTTCTGATACACTGCTTTTAAAAGCCACCTGGTAACTTTTCAAATCTGTCCTCTTAAGTCCTTACGAACACAAACAGGGAAAAAAAATGCAGGAAGAAATAAGAGAGTAAGATGGGAAAACCCCAGAAGGAAACTAGCCGGTTAATATCATCACACCCATCATGAAAACATATTCACTGGTAGTCAAGTGCTTTTCCCTCTTTGAAACGCAGGAATGACCAGTAAAGGACATCTCTGCTATTACTTTAACAATAATTTCACCTCAGTTTGTGATTCTTGACTACTTGTAGCTGAAGCCTCCACCTTGCACTGCTCCTTCTATAAATAGGGATGTAGTGCATTGTAACCAAAGAAACAGGAACATAAATAGAGACTTTTGACAGAATTATACTCCTAAATAATTTTTTGTGAAAGCTTGAAAGACTCCAGACTTATTTACAGGAACTAATTTTGAAAATTAATTCCCTAAATCACTGTGCAACTGGGAATAATGCAACTACATCCCCTGGATGAATACAAAAAACGTGTTAAAAAAATAAGAAATACACAAAAGAGAAATTACCATTGTATGCACAATCATTTCAAGCTACCACACTTGGGACCAGACTATTATTCTTAGATTTTACCTTGACTCACCCCATATCCATAAAATGCATTTTTCAACACATAATAAAAGTGTAGTGCAGCCTAGGGAAGGAGACACAAGCATTGCCAAAACCCATCAGCTTCAACCTGTGGACAAGGACTGCTCTGAAAATCTCAAACCAGAGCGCTTCCCTTCTGTAGGTCCCCTAATGGTTCCCCATCTCCTCAGGGCTCATCTAGCCTATATTTCTCCTCTTTTCTCGCCTGGAAAAATTAAGGTTATAAAAGTAGTTGACACTTCATACCAGGCCAGCAGGCCTGTCCCTGGTTGAAGTATCTATATTTCATAGTGACTTCAAATATTGCTGTAAGGTTATTAAAATCATTCATGATTTTATCTGTGCCAAATGGATCATTACACTGTCAACACTCATCTTTATTATGCAAAAATATGCAGAATTTAACATCTTTTGTCGAGCTGGCAAAACAGTATATTCAGTAGTAACTCTGTTTTTCATTACATTTTGCACAAGGTTAAAGAGTGTGTGGAATCTGATTGCTGAAGTCTCCATTCAAAAACATCACACAAAACAAGCTGTTTGACTTACATAGCAAAAGATTATTTACTTAGAGCCTACAGACAAATTATTCTGATGAATTTATACTGTCCTTTAATTTTTAGAATTACAAATGTTGCCTTTTTGTGGGGGGGAGGCAAGACCGTTTTTCTTTCCTCAGTTTTTTTCTTTCATGTTCTTCTGTGTGCACCTAGCAATTCTGCTTGATAGAAACTGTCCATAAGCTCCAAGGCTGCCTCCAATCCTGCCTCCTACCTTCCAGTGCTCTCTAAACGTCCTTCAGCAGAAACAGAAGTGAATGCAATCTGGTTACCTCTTGCAAAAGAATAATTTCTTGGGAAGCTCCAGCCATCTTGAAATAGCTTTTCTGAATGTCTCATTAAATCTTCATTTAATTCTTCTTTCTTTGTATTTCTCCTGCCACATTTAATCTTTGCAATTGTATGAATTTTTTAGAAAGCCTTTTTGGGGTGCAGTTTGTATTTTGGTGCCACACAAAGCAGATACATTGCATAAGGGTAACACAGGTAGCTGGGTAAATTATGCTGTCAAAAGTGATTAACATTTAAAAGGACTAAACAGAGGAAGCAGATAATACCTCCCAGATCTGCTTTTAATTAAAACATCTTAGCAATTATTATTAAAAGGCAAAGACTGAAAATGAGAAACAGCATAGCTTCTAAAGAGAATAGTTTTTATACTTTTCATTAGGGGTCACCTTTTCTCATGTGCAAGACCACTTTTACATTACCTGCCTCACTGGAGACCATTCACTTATTAAAAGAACTTTGCCCACACTAAAACAAAAAAATGCACATTTAATCAGAATCATTTATGCATTCATTACTGTTTCAGATGTCCTTGCTTTAGGACAATGTTGCCCCTCACTGAAAGCAAACAGTATTTAAGTCTCTGTGCTTAATTGTTGTATCCCAGATGATTTCTCTACTTTCCAAAATAATTACCAAACATTATATCACCTATGCTAAAACAGCAAAAGGGTATCACCAATGAACCCCAGAGTAGGTGAAATGAATAGCACATACCAGCAAAGTCTAACACGTGCAGCCTTTGCACATAAATCAAACTGTGTTACGCATTCTGACAGCTCCATCTAGCCACAGCTACACAAAAGTAACCTTATCCCAGGCACAATGAATTAATTTACATTCAGCACATACCAGCAATTGCACAAAGTCTTGTGGTCAAAAGTGTCGTTTCCAAAACAACTGTATTGTTTAACAATGAGATTAACACTTTCATGATCATATCTGTGCTTGAGGTAACTGGGTTTCAGAGAAAAACAGAATCAGAAAAGTCATGTTTTTAAAGGCCCCAAAATTATAGCATCTGGATAATGTCAGGAACAGATGCTGAGATCAGAACTTGGCAGGAATTCCTGAGATGGGAACCTCAAACGTCTTGGGGAGAATGCAGAGCAAAATGGGATATAATGCAAAAATGCAGAGTGTGAGAGAGGCAGCGTGCAGGCTATGCACATCTGATGGAGCAGATGCGCAAGAAAAACAGCAGAATGGTCGGCTGCCAGAAGTGGGGGGAAGAGGAGGGAAGCCTCCTCCTCATCGTGATGCTCCAGCACTACCAGGGTACAAACTGGCAGCTCATGGACCAGCCTCTGGAAAAGGAGCTAACTACTGTAGGTATCCTGCTCTGTGTAAGTTCAAATAATTTGAGGAAAGGAACTGTCATTTCCTTATATGTTCTTATTCTCTACAATGCCAATCATTCTTGACCTGACTGGTGTAAAGATCAGGCAAGGCACTTGAAAGTGATCCAACTTTAAGACACAAAGAATGGATGTAACATCTTCCTCAGAGATCACCATGAGGTACTGAAATACACTTGGGTTCGACCTAATTTTAGGCCCACATATTTTAATGCACTGGCTTGAGACTGTACAATGAACAGAGGCAATGCATCCCCTTATCATATCCATAATCATTATCGTTATCAAATTCCTTATGAGAAGTGGCAAATGGCTGGAAAATAATTTTTTTTTAGCATTTTGAGTTGTAGCCAATACAATTTACAGATCATTGATAAGGCATTTTGTCCTTAAGCTGATCTAAATTAAAATTTTAAATTATGTTAGTTTACCAAGAGTACTTGAGCTGTGCTAAGTCTCTTAAAACTCCAAGTGATAAATCCTCAAGTTTCAAATATGTAATATTTCCATATTACATTTAATTCCAAAATAACTAATGCAGAAGAAAAGGAGATTAGTCTTCAGAGGTGGACTAGTGCAGCTGCCTAAAAAAGCAAACAAATTTAAATCTGTCAGACCACTGTGCTGGTACCAGGACATGCAGAGGCATTTGCCCCAGCTAACACGTAAGAAGCTCAATCCAAACTGAATTTTTTAATTCCCTTAGAAATCACACAGAAAGAAAATGCAATTCCCACTACATGCCAATTCCCAGAAATGCTCCCTCAACCTGGCAGTGAGCAAAGCAAAATCAAAGGGCAAAGAGCAGAGGGACTGCACATCCCCCAGCCCAGTTCACCCACACGCACTGCCAAGCACAAATGTATTTCAAAACTCACCTCAATAACAACAACATCAACAAAAACCTTAGGATGCCATTATTTCATTGAGCTACAAAGATGGACTCACTTCTAATGCCCACTAAGAATCTACTTTGGATGTTCTGGTACGGATATTTCTGAGAGGGGAAGGCAAACACCGCCTGGACTATCTCCACCATCCTTTCACTCACATTCAGACATCATGGAAAGACAGGAGGAAAAGAGAAGGGAAAATGGCAAACAATAAACTAGAAAGGAAAGAGTGGCTACACTGTACTGAAACATGTCTTTTTTCTTTTCTCACTGTCAGTTTAGCATCGTCCAACACAGGTATTTTACCATCTCAGATGCATTGACACTTCTCAAAGGTGAGTGGAGAACAAACATACGTGCATTTACATAAGGGAAGACTCATGTAAGCATTTGTAAAAAACACAGCTGTACCATGGCTCCCTGCACCAGCCAGTGGAAAGGGATGCACTTTTTTCTCTGGAAATGTGTATTGGCAGCATTAAATGTAACAAGGGCCTGCAGGGTGGGAGCAGGAGGCAGCAGCCCAGGCAGCGATGCCAAGGCAAAGGGAAGACCCCACTGCAGGAGTGGAGGTTTCAGGACCAGCTCAGAAGGAATGCACAGCACATGCAGTGCTGCAATTAAAGCACATGATTCACATATGCTACCAGCAGAGAACAGATAACAGTGATGTATCTCAGAGCCAGCACATACAAAGCAGCCTCCCCCACTTCTTCATGGTGGGATTCAGCAGTTATCAATTTACAGCAGAAATTCAGGAGGTAAATTGAGCTGAGGAGCAGACACAACAGTTGCTTCTTCTGAGGCCACTTAATTCTACCCCCAGTAGCACAACTGTGCCTCATCTCCCCTCACTCTCCCATCACTGCCAGAAAGCTGCAATCTTTACACATATTTCTGTTCATTCTTTATCTGTTGCCTTGAATGAATAAAGTTTAGTTTATGAGTTTAGTTTGGGCCTGTTACCAGCTATATTCCTTCAGTTCTAATTCAGCAAATTGCATCCTGAAAATGCCAGAAGGATCCAATCAAGGCTTTGGTATGTCAAGTATCCTTTGAGAAAACAACTGAGCATCATCATTTTCCTTTTCCAACAATCCTTCCCACAAGTAAACTTTAGCTCCACTTAGAGCTATTTACACGTTCATTTCCTTCAATTCCCATCCCTAAAACTCATGAGTAAAGGAACTTTCTTAAGTATCTGAATACCTACAGTCATGGACCAGCAGGTGAACCTGCTCATAACTTGGAGAAGAAACTGTGTGAATCACGGCACTGCTGAAGCACCAGGCGTCCAAGAGGACAAGTGTTTCTAAGAACTCAATTCAGTGCTCTGCATTGCTCTTTCAAGCAAGAATACTGTGCATGCTCTGTCTTCTGGATGCACATCCTGCATTCTGGATTCACACAGTGCACCTTGACACTCCATGCCTCCCAAAACAGGGACCATGGTACATGGCCAGCCCAGAAGGGCATGGATAAGCTTTGTACAAAGAGGTTTCTCCCCCTCAGCTGACTGTACACACATGGAAAACCACAGGGAAAGGTGAGGAAAGAAATGCAAAGCACGCTCAGCTTTCAAAAGCACAGAACAGCTTGGATCACTCAACCCTCCAAAAAAAAACCCAAAAAACTTTTCAGAGTTGTGAGCAAAAGCAATGAACAGTTCAATATAGGCTACTCTGAATATTGCATTGGAAGTACATTGGAATCTAATTTACACTTTGCTGATCCAATGTACTTTTCAATTCACCTTCCAGCAAACACTTCCTATGAGAACGCCCTGAATTGGAACTGTTAGAACGGTTTTTAAATCCCATAAAATAAAACTACACTGATTTAACAGCACGCTTGCCTTTCCACCATGTCCACTTTGATCCTAGAAATCTAGTAATACAGAAGAATGGAAAAAAATCCCAAACCAAAAACCAACAAAAAACCTCGTGCCTACATAACTTGAAAAAAAAATCACTCAGCTAAGGCACTCAAGCTGTGATTAATTCTCATCAGAAACACACATTCGACCCAATATTTTACTTTATAACATCAAGCTAGGAATGGGGTTTGTTTTTCTAAGAGGTTCACTCAAAGTCTAGTATGCCTTGCATGCAAGTCTGTCAGGTAGAGGCAGTTCAAACTGAGCTGACAGAGACCAGCTTCCTAAATTCCTCCTGCAAGGTTTCCCTTTCAGAGCACAGTCAGACAGGAAAACAGCACAAGTTTCAGTGTTGGCAAAAGGCATTTGGTGGTGAAACCTGAAGGGATGATTCTACTTCCTCCTTCCTCTAATCCCTAAATAACTCTTTGGAAAGCTTGGGACATCTGGCATTTTCTGACACCTTTGGTAGAAAAATTAATTTAAGACCAGTGACCAAATTTGAAATGAAAAATTTCAGATCAATACATCATCTCGCTGCTTTGCTCCCCAAAACCTGGGAATTGGTCAGTTAAAAATCCAGAACTGCAATTCCTTCCACCATAACCTGTGAACCTGAGGATGGGGCAACTCTTCTGGAGGAGGACCATGCAACATGGAACCAGTGGACAGTACAGAGCCTTACAGGTAACTTTTGGTGTGAGAAAATATGCATGTAAACAAGCCACAGCTGTTGGCTTTGTCTTAGCCAGACAGGAGCTCTCTGACTGCCCAGGGAAGGACAGGCACTCACACAATTGCACTGTGAGTGATTTGTGCACTGATCCCAGAAGCAAGTGCACCCTTCCAAACCAGTGTAAGGATTGCTGGCCAACACCTGCAGAGGCACCACAGCTGGAGACAGAGGAGGGCTGCCTGTTACAGCCATGGGCCACTTGTTGGCTATAGAGATCCTTTGTACGCTCCTCCTCACACTTCTTTGTCAAAGTCTAATTCATCAAATAATAAAATGGAGACTATGCATAAATTTTACACTCTTTGTTAAGTAATTTACCTGCAGTAGGCACCAATAGTGGTGGTTGCAAAATAAAAGATGCTTTAAAGATACAAGTTGTAACTTGTCGCAGACATTTCTTCACAGAAATCCTTCCTTTCAGATTTCTGCATCTTCAGGAGGCCAGAGGCCCCTGAAGAGAAGGTAAACAATTATTATCAGCTGCTGGGGAATGCAACAGGGACACCTTGATTGGCTCATTTTCTATGTTTATAATTAAGGGCCAATCACCAGGGCAAGTGAGGGGACTGAGTCCCTGGACACAACTTGGTTTGGGGTTCTTTTCTATCTCTTCTTAGCTTAGCTAGCTGCTCTGCAAACCTCTCTCTATATTCTATTAGAATAGTAATAATGTATTATATATCATATATTAATAAATAAGCCTTCTGATCAAGATACAAGATTCACCGTCTCTCTCTCACCAGCAGCGGCCCACTCAGGTCGCTGTAATAGTAACTATATTCAGGGTATACTGCTTCACCGAGGCACCTCAGTCACCAATGCCAGCTAAGCCCTAGTACTGACTTTGGGCATAGATTCTGGAAGATGTTTTCCTGATACCCCAAAGTCTGGGCTTTTGCACAGCTATTACAAAATGCTTGCTACCAGCAAGGAGCACCAAGTATTGCTTGGCACCTATTCAGCAGCCAGACACACTTCCTACAACCTGGGCACCAAAGAGACTCCTACACACTCAGCTCATTCTGTTTCGACCCTGTCATGCAGCAGATTTAATTTTGCAAACTGACCTTAACATTAAACCATTACAAAAATTTACTTCAGTAACATTTTTTTCCTGGAGAAGCATTGCATAATTTCAGACATCAACCTCAGATTCCTGTTTTGAGGAACCAGTTTTTGCATACCAACAGGAATTCAGTGTGCCTGATGCTGAATGGCTCTCTGGAGGGTTAGCTGTCTTCCACTAGCAGTACAGACATGAGGATACCAGTTTAACTTTAGCACAATTCCGATGCCTAAAATTAAGAAACATAAGTAGCCATCTGTGTTACTCAATTGCAAAGTTATATGAGAGTGGAGAGAAGAAAACACTAACTTAAAAAAGAACATTGTATAATTCCACTTAAGAGTTGTACTTCCAATTATTAAACTATTAGATGTTAACAAATATGGGAACTAACACCAAATATAATTTATAACATTTATAGATAAACCTACAGAACCTATGTTCAAAGAGGAACAACTATAGTAGTATTGCATGCTGTGCATCATCTTAATCACATGGCTTAAATCAAGGAACAATTGACTAAAAGGCTACAAAAATATAGTTTATGAGACGGACATGGCTGTTAATACAGTGTTCACCAGCTGCTTTCGAGGCCAAGGCTGATGTTTTAAGCCTAATTTGAAAGCAAGAAACAAAAGGTTACAAAGTGCTCATACACCATCCATTCCATGATCAGATTTTTATTTGGAAGGGGGAATTCAAACTCATCAAAATGACATGATCAGTCATTTTCACATCTCTAACTCAGCAAGCTGATAAGAGTTGACTGTGCTCAAGTAAAAAATTCATCAGTTAGAGACAAAAATTTGGATGGTCAGACATCTTTACTCTTGTATATATGGAAAGATCTTAGATTATTCTGACAAGTGTCCAGCTGAATTAGTCAGACAGGCAATCAGTCAAGTGTCTACTGGCGTCACACAGAGGACTGTAGAAAGCTACAGCATCATTTTAATTAAAATACTGAAAGCAAGTTAGAAAAAAATTCCTGTTAAAGCTACTCATAATCCCCAAAACCACCTAGGTGACATATGTAACCATAATCACTGAGTGCCTGCAGGTCCTGGTGTGGCCCACTAGGCAGTGTGTCAGGAATGACACAGTCCAGACAAGAGCTGAAAATAATAAGGGGCTGCCTGCCCCAGTTTGCCTGAAATTGTCCGCAAGCAGAAAAAAAAGTGATGATTTGATTTTTAGCCACTGAGCCCCGTGTGACTCCTGGCTGAAACTGCCCCTCACAGGCACTGACAAGGAACACAGCCCAGTTTTTGTTTGCAGGTCATTGTAGATATGACCCAGTAATGCAACCAAGTATAATTCTGCCTTCCTTAGTGGAATACCCCACCCACTTACATTCTGACAGTCAAACAGGAAAGAATTTCTTACCTTAACTAGGGCAACACTGCCACCACAGCAGCTTTGGGAGACGTAAGGGACTGCAAAAGCAGGTGTCTCTGTACATTCAGGATTCCAGATTTGTCAGTCCATTATTAATGATCCACCTACTGTGCTCTTGTAAATATGAATCTTTTCATGTGCTTTAAAATCACATGCATGGGCCATCTTACATTAAAGACTTACACTCTACAGTATGAGACTAAATGCATGACTGAGGTGGAGAACAGATTCAGGTAGCTGGGACTGACAAACAAGAAAAGCAATACATATATGGGCAGCAGTTCTTTTCCTCACACCACTGCCACCAGGCAAGGAATCAGGAACATATTCTGACTTTCAGCAACTGGACAACAAGCAAACAAAATTAAAATTAGAGTAAGCAAACAAACACAGACTGTATTCTCCATGTGCCACAACCCAGCAAGGAGAAAGACACATCTGCCTTACTGCTGGAGTGCTGTGACCACGATGGAGATGAAACCACATCCCTTGAAACAGAACTCCTCGAGTCAGTTTTGCTACATCAGAAGTCTCAAAAGTGTATTTCCCTACTAAAGGCTATATTTCACTGCAGACTTTTCAATAGTTTGAATCTCCTATGACACAGATAAGAAAAGGTTCAAATCTCAAAGCACAGGAGACAGGGCAGCATCTCCAGAAAGTGATGGCACCTCCAGAACAAGTGGGTGTCTGTGTTTACAAAGAAACGTGGCTATGTTTGTTTTATAGAAACACCAAGAAAATAACCATGTCCATCTAACCAACAGCTACCAATGTACCACTGAAAATATATATATATTGCTTTTATTTTCCCTAAAATCCACTTAACTAGCTCTCATTCTTCTCATATTATTTTAGACAGTCAATGTATTTTCCTCCCACTGGACAGAGAATGAACACATTATCTTTCCATCTTACAGGGCCCCTGACAGCCAAATAAAACATGGTTATTACTGTCAGAACTCAAATGAAATATTCTGAACATGGCAAGAAGTTACTAGCCTGATGTTCAGAAGACAAGCTAGAAATGGAAATGGGAAGGAAAAATATTTCCCCTATTTTATAGGCTTTTGTGGGAAAATTACCTTATCTTCTTGTTGAAATAGGTTTGAGTTGGATTTTGTTTTTGCTGTGTTGAAATATCCTAATTATTCCATTAGGAGGATGCAGGATATTAATTTTTATTAATCAAAATACTGATAAATGAGAGAGCAATTATTGAAAAACATTAATATTACTTTAACATCTTAAATTATACACACTAAATCAACCAGGTAATGTCATTTTAGTGCACAGTAAATTCACAGCAAGTAGGATTTGTGATATGACAGATAAAGCCAGAAGCACTAAATAAGAGCATTCACCTTTCAAATCTCTTTCCTGCTGCACTTGAAAAAAAGCCAACAACAAACACCGTGGCTGAAATGTTCCTTATACAGAGATTGCCTGCTTTAACTAGGCTCACCTATAATTAGACAGCACAATCTACTCTGCATAATAATTGAGAAATATAGAACAATGGAGCAACAGTGAAGAACAGGGAGATTATTTATCCTGCACACTCGAGTGGTGGTAGAAACCGCAAAGTGAAAATCACTGAGATGTCATCTCTCCCAGTACACCAGTGAGAGGAGAATTGAGCTGAAAATTGTACTTATTACAATTTTAAAGACACATCCAGTCTGGTTTGAGGCCAATCTCAGCACGAGTGGCTCCCAGGGAGGAGCCAGGCAGCCCCAGCACTGCACTCAGCAGCTGCCAGAGGGACACTTGTCTGCAATGGGCTCCTCTGAGCATCCCCACTTCCTGGAGCCATCCACAGGGATCCATACTCTTTGATCATGAAATCACATCCCTTGAGAGCTTGCACATAAAAATGCCATTAAAGCAAATTAACTGTGCACTAGCATTTATCAGCAGGCCATTTTGACACTTGAGCAGTCAAGTCCACTGATACCTTCTATGCTTATTAAAGACAGGTCCATACAGAAAAGGAATTCTCAAACGTTTCTAGAAAATCAGGCATTGACTAAATAAGTTTTTAAAACCCCACAACACACATACAAAAAACAAAACAAACACCCACATGTCCTGGACCCACCCATCCCAGTATTCTGCTTCTAACAACCTTCAACAGCAGATGCCACAAGAACAGGGCAAAAATATTTCCTGCCTCTGTTCTCATTACCTGCAGCTCAAGGACATCCTAAATCACACATACAGTCTTTCTGCTTAGGTTCTTTAAGCCAAAATTAAATATGGATTTATAACACAAATATTTTATACAAATATTTTGAAAATTATCTAAATCCAGGCCCTGGGATTTAGTGCTATTTATGCCACTTGTTCAGACCTGATCAGATCTGTTCTTTTCAAGCAGCGCATTTCAACCCAAAACCTCCAAATTATAGAACTAACAAGTACGTCATTATTTTTGCATGCTACGATTTGTATCAAGCTGATCTACAGAAACTCCAAAATGTTTCAAATGACCCTGAATATCCAGCATGTGTGATATCCTTGGGAATAACTCTACAAGTCCTATTTACCTCTAAAGACTTACTGTGTTTTCCAATTTAAAGTCTATTTACTTATACCAACAAGGTAATTTTTGCACTGCTTCCTTTTCTGAGTTACAGAAATTCTGAAAGGGCCCTGGATAACAGCATCTCACAGTGTGTGTCACCCATCAGCCACTGCCACCCAAAGGATCAAAGTTCCCAATGTTCACATTTTCAGTCAGTTCTGGTTCTATAGGAGTATCAGACTCAATATTCACCCTCATTCTCTCACACTGCAGACCAGCACAGAGCTTTCCTTCAGAGCTGTGCTTGCCTCCATCCCACAGATCTGTGCCATGTGCTCATCTCACTCCTCCTGGACAGCTCTCCTGGTTTTTCTGCAAAGTCCCAGTGTGCAGTGCAAACACTGACAAAAGTAAGAAAGAGCTGCTCTGAACCTTGATGGATTTCTCTGCACTTCAAGGCACATTCAGCAGAAGGGACACAGTTCCCTCTGTGAAAATAAGTTCTGCACTCACAAAATGGTAGAACCATCAAGTATTTTTCCTCTTCTGCAAAGAATAAATCGTTTTTTAGCCATTAACTGTTCAGAGTAAAATAAAACAACAGAACCACAACACTAATTATGTCCTGTTTTTTAAGTAATACTGGTTTTCATTATTCTAAATCATATTATATTGTACTTTATGTCCCTTTCTAGAAAAAAAATGATAACTAAATAAGATTTCAAAACAATTTAAACATATCAAAGTACTTTGCAAATAAGGTTCACATGTTCACTTTCTATGACACAGTCAGGAATCTTTCTATAAAAGCCAGAAGTTCTGGAAGTGTAATTGTATCATGCCTTTCAAACCAGGTACTCAATCTTACATATTAAAATTCATATTTTTATAGATCTACATTGCCACAAAATGGAGGTGGGAGGGATAGGAATCAAATAAGAATCATGAACTCTAAACTTAGTTATTTTAAGTGAAAAAGGTACAAGGACCCTGCTTGAAAAGTAACTGAAGGGGCTGAAGGAGCAACAAAAGAAAAAAATCAGGTATAGAACTTGAATTAGCTTTTATGAAGTTTTCTCATAGGGAAGCAAAATATCACTACTTGTTCCATTGTTTTCTTTTCCTTTCACAAAAATTAACATTTTCCACAGAAGCCTGCTTGCGCATTTATTTTTATTGCAATACCTGCATTTTTATTTTTTTTTACAATTTCCAACACTCTGAAACTAAATTTTAAGAGGAAAAAACTTCAAATTATAAAATATATATGCAGTAGTTATTTCTATGGTCCTTGTCAGAGGTCATTGCTTCTATTAATGCCATCTTGGATGGGAATCCATAGGGTTCATATAATCTCATTTTAGGAAACCCAAGCATACTATTTAACCAGCATCTTACAAACCTATTCTAAACTGAGTTCTCTCAGTTACTTAAGCAATTCAACCATTGATATAATTAATTTTGATGTAAATCTCTCTCAGGGGCTTTAATGAGCCAAGTCAGGAAAATTCAAATTAAATTATCCAAATTAAATTAAAGAAACGTACACTAGACCTCAGAAGCTCATAAGTAATGACGTTAAAACTATTTCCTCAACACTACCTAGAAATAGCATATTAATAATAATGTTTAAAATGCAATTAGAAACATAGATGTTACTCAAGAAGTCCTAGAAATATTTTTGAAATATTTAGTTCAAGTCAGGATTCTAGGACAATTAGACACAATGGGTTTGCTTCTACATTATGCACCTACCTGTCCTACTGGTCAGGAATCAGCACTCAACAGTGTTGAATCCTAAAGTTCTCAAGGGGGAAAGGAGGACACTTTTCCAGACCTCCTTGACTCCCCAGATGAAGTCAAACACTTCTCACATGGGGCCAGCACGCTCATGGCCACACCAGCCTCCCCCACTGCAGAGTTCTTGGAACAGCAAAGAGGGACAGCTTGAGAACCCAGCAAAGCAACAGCCAGCCCAAAAACCAGCTGCCATTACAAACAGTGCCTCTGCACGAAAGCAAACTGAAGGAAAGCAGAGTAAAAGGTAGAACTGAGGGCAAAGACACCATAATCAGTTTTCACTACCAGTTACAATTGCTGGTTTTCCCCAAACATTACACATGATAAAAAAGCAAGATGAGTAAGGCATCACTGGTCCAGTCTATAATCAGGGTGACCTCACATATGCAAATGTACAATTAAAAACTAAGTTGTTTTAAATCTATCTCATATTTATAAAGAATGCTCATTCCACCCAAGCAGAGTCTCCACATGACCAAGAACAGGGTCTAAAAACCTATACCATGTTTCACAAGGCAGGCTAGACTCAGGAACATTAAAAATTTGATAATTCTATTTTAGCAGAGCAGCATGATAGATGGCACTTTTATGCTGTAACCTAATAAAATATCCTCTTTTGTGTCTCCCACTAGAAAAATATTATACTTTAAACTAGATCTAATTAAAAATAGCAGGGGATGAGGTTTGTATCAAAGACTAGCCTGTGCAGATGGCGATCCCCACACCACACCAGACTGCACCTACAGCTGAGAAGTCCCCATGCCTGGCAGCTTCCCACTCGTGCCCTCAGGACAGGGAGGTGATTAATGGACTCTGCCTAATGGCCAAGTAAATGAATCAGCAGCACTAAGCTCCTCATCTGAAACACCAGCAAGTTTGGTTTCAAAGAGGCATCCAGGCTTCAGAAAGCTGTGCAAGGAACAATGCCAACAGCGTTTCTCACACACCCGCAGCCCCTGGGCAGCCCTTGGGGAAGAGCACCCTGAGTGCCCTGCCAGGCTCTGCTTGCAGGAGCAGCGTGCAGAGCACACACTGAGCCAGGCTGCACAGCTGCCATGGTGCAGGGGGGCTGCAGGAGCACTGGGAGCTCTGGTCACCCAGCAGAGAACTCCATCAGAGACTGGGAGCTACTTCAGAGCACGATCAGCACCGCACTGACAACAAGAAATGAGATTTGCAGGGGAGGAACTGCAGCACTGCACGCTCCTTGCAGCAACAGCTCCCTCCTGCAGCTCCCACGAGGAGGGGACTCAAAAGGCACCTGGCATGGGAGACCCCAGGGCAAGGCTCTTCTTCACCAGCCACCTGCAGGACACAAACATACAGGATTCCCCTGTGAGGAAGCAAAGGTTCAGCCTGAGCTGAAAGTCTGATTTTCTGAGTAATGTGCCTCTTATGTAGTGTTTCCTTTCTGAAATGCTAAGGAAATATTCCTCAGATAGACAGAGAAATAAAATCCAGAGAGCTAAATACTATGTACTTATCCTTTCAGGAAATACCTAACTAGTGCAGATGGAAAACCAGACTATGAAAGTCCACATATTAAGCAGTTTGGAAAACTTGAACTGAAAAGAACCCTTGAAATCTTCAAAAATGAAGATTCAGTAGTAAAATAATCCTGGCTAGCTTTGCTGTAAAATAGTCTCCATAAAAACAAGAGTCACACTGAAAGCCATGCAGCAAGTAGAAATCTATGTCTGTTTAGGGCAAACATTACTACAGGTCTGAACAGAAAGGCCTAAATTAATTTCTTACATTTACAGGATGGGATTTTCAACACAGGGGAGTAATATGAGGGTAAATCTCAACTGTAATCTATTTCTACCCTGCAATTCCCCAAAATAGTTTCATTAAGGTAGCAGCCTGGAAAAAAACATTGTGTTCTCTTTCTTTGGTTCCTGTCTCTACTGGCACAAGAGACACAGATGTGGTAAACAGTGACCTTCAAGAACTTCAATGCTTTCCTTGTCACTGCTTATCTTCCAGGTATGGGGAATGAGCACAGGTCAACTGTGCTCAACAGGTGTTCAACTTCACCATCCCTCAAAATCTCCTTGCTATTTTTTTCTCCAAGTTGAGATACAAATAGTCTTAGTCCCTACAATCTACTTATCTCCAACTCTGCAAGCAGCAACATGTACCATGCTGCAGATTTTGCCAATGCTAGTAGAAACTGTGACACTGAGCAGGAGTGACAATCAAAGCAGAAAAACCAATCATTCTAATTTTTTTCCACATTTCTGTGACACTGGAAAAATACTTCTTGCATGTATCATTTTATCATTAGTTTCTATCACATGCATAAGCCAGTGTGTGAGGTTGCTTCTTTATTACAGGAAACACTTTCAAATGAGAGAGAAAGGATAGAAAAAGGCAAAGTAGAAATAATAAAATGTAAAAATATGGTTATAAACTACAACAAAGTCTGCTCAATTTGTAGCAAATAATTGTTCAGATAAGCAAAAAAAATATCCTGAGAACAGATCCACTGTGTATTTCATACCCTAGCATCTCTTGGTTTGGAGTATGCAATTTCTGCCCTCCCTCTCCCCAACAGAACAATTTGATATTTCAGACCTAAAGTAATAATACATACAAACAGCTTCATTTACTCAGAGAAAACTGATGAACCTCCATCTATAGTCAAGCTCTTTAGTGCTCAGATTTGACACAGCAGTCTACTTAAAGCTCAACAGGAGTTTGTGAATGGCTCTTTGTGTGACACACTAGCTATAGAAAAATCACTTGCTGGTGGTTTTATTCTACTGCTTCCACTTCACGGGTGAAGTTAGCAAGAATCTAAGCAGCCATCCTGTCCCAGAACAAACATGTTTAAAGGCAAGAAATAACCAGGAATACCTGCATTTTTGGCATTTCCCTTGTAAATATGCAGGGGGCATATGTGGAGAAGCCCCCCGCATATTTACAAGGGAAATGTCAAAAAAAATTCAGCCATTTCTAAAAGAATATGGGTTTTGTTCAGTTGCTACACTATCTTCCACTGAACTGCCCATTTTAACACAGTCCACTTCTTTCCATAGGTTGTTTTTTTGGTCTTTAAAAAGGGTAAGATTCCTAAAAAACAAGGAACTTTTTCAAATTTGCTATTGTTCTAGGTATACTATCCTGTTGTCACGGACCAATAAAGTCAGGAATCTCAAAAAAAGTTGAAAAATATTTCAAGCAAGCCAAATTGAAATCCCATTGATGCACAGTAGTCAAATAGTCCATCTGTATATACCCATCCTTCCAAGTTGAATTATTTCAACTGTCAGATAAAATGGCATGAAAAACCAGCCTGAAAACAGAAATCTGACGTATTGATTGTGATACACAATTAAGATAGCAGTGTTTTTATGAGAGACAACTTTCGTAAATTATTACTACATTTTGCCTCTCCTTTTTATTACTCCCTCTTCCCAGAAATAAGTCCAGTCATTTTGCTAAAAAGAAAGTATTTTATTTCACAATTCACATATAGTCCTGTATCTGCTGAAATGTTATTTGCCAATTACTAACACCCCTACTCATCACCAGCTCTGGTATTACCAGGCATTTTTAATACAGTAAACAGAAACTATTTTTTCTCTTAAAATATGGGCTGCATTAAAATACATAACAAGTGTCACCTAAATATATCTTTCAGTTAAAAAATAGATTTTAATCTCAGTGTAGTGATTTAAAAACAGAAAATTGCCAAGAAATCAAGGGTGAAAGCAGTATTTTATATAAAGGACAAATGAAAAGAAGATGAATGCAAGATAACCATGAAATGTCTGAAAGACCAAAGAAAAAAATACTTTTTTTTCCCAAGGACTGTTGCCCTTAATTTAGATATAATTTGACACATTGAACTCTGTGTGTCTTGAAAAGAAGAAAACAGGAAACAACCACATCCCATTCGATATACTTGAATAAGTCTTATTAAGTTGAATGATATTTGCTTGAGGCCATAAACAGCAATACAATATTCATCAAAGCTCACCAGATTAAACTTTTCTCCCACTTGCTTACCTCTGGCCCAGCCAATTTCCCCTAAAAGTAAATCAATTTTGCACTGACAAACATAAGAGTTGATACAAAGGCTTGCTGACAAACCAAACCAAAGAAACCAGGAAAAGCCACTCCATTGCATGAGAGTATTCAATTCATGTAAATTTATAGAAATCACATTTATAGAGAAAAGTAAACTACTTAATAAGTTAATACAAACATTCTTACAAAAGACAGACTTCTGGACACATCAATCCTTCCCTCATCAGTCTTCCACTAACATAAATGTCTATTTTAATTTTAATGAGTTATATAAATACTAGACCTCTGGAAGTAATAGATTAGCACAGGGTCCTATCTATCTGTTCACTCTGCTCAGCAAAACAACTACAATGTCTCCTGCAGCTTCTGGATCAGCCAGTGCTGCCCCATCTCAGGCTCCTACAGGGATGACACCTGAAGCAGCAAACAGGCTGCACATCCACAAAACTGCCATGATCACAAACGAGTCCTGTTTGTGCTGTGAAGAACAACAGGGAGAGACAAGTCAGAGAAGTGCAGTTGTCTTCAAACTCAAACTTCAAACCACTCAGCAGCAGGGCCAGGCTGCAATACATGGCAGGTGGGAAAATGGTCCAGACACCTTCCAATGGTGGTGCAAAATCATGGCCTCCAGAATTCAGTAATGCCTGGAGGCTTTACGTGAGCAATAGCTTCAGCCACCCACAGGAAAAGTTTTTCTCTCAAGTTTGTCTGTTGGTCTACATTTATGGAAAATATGTAACTATGGCAATTTCAAAGCAAGATTTTTAGTGTTCAAAGCCTTGGCAGAAGCCAAGTGTCTTTGTATGGACTATTGCTTGACACTTCTAATGGAGTGAGCAGTAACAGGAATAATGCAGCAATAAAAACCCCACAGGTTAATGTTTTATTTCAGTTACTACAAGGAGGAGAAGCACAGGATTGCTGATCATTCTATATCAACTATATCTGTATCAACTACATGGTACCAACCATTGCTATGAATGAGAAAGGCCAAACAAATGAATGATAGAGTCTCCCAAAAACACTTGAAGGTTACCTTTTACCACAAGGACATCCTTCCTACAGCACCTAACAGAAGGACTGTACTATAATTTAAATTATTTTTCTATATTTTAATAGACTTTCTTACCCATCCGCTAAAATACGCAGATAGACAATTTTTTCAAAAAATTTCTCCCAGAGCAGCAATAAGATTTGACCTTGCTCACTTGCTGTAACTAAAAGTACACACATGAACAACAAAAAAGCACTTCTGAAGTAAGTGTTGCTAGCAGAAAAACACAACAGATGCAGATACCATTTAGAAATGTTCCATATGATCCACAATGTGATTTTCTATATTAAAGTACAGTTTTATACCAATTCTGCAGAGAAGTATGGCTTGTAATAGTGGTAATTTTTTTTCAGTTTGCTCATCTTTCAAAAGGTTCTACTAAAAATCACAGCTCCTCAGTTTAGCTTTATGGTTGACTAGGGCTGACAAATTCAGAGGGGGTTATATATCATTAATATCACAATAAAAGGACATGCATTAGAGTGCATAATTATTGAAAATGTTTTTATTAAACCAATGGGATTTTGGTTTCTCTAAAAAAAAAAAAAAACCACATGCTGAGGTCTGTAAAACAGAGGCTGAAATGAAATCCACAGTTACTAAACAAAAAATATACCATCAGGTGCAAGGGGGATAGAAAGCATCCAGAATCTTCACATCTATAGAAAAGCAGCAAGCAATTATCCTTAGCCTATGCAAGATGAAACCATTTAATTCACATAATGCTTCCCCAGACACAGGCTGCATCAACCCACTGCTCAGGAGACCTTCCGAAGAGCTTTAGAGCTAAGGTTAAAACTGAAACCAACAAGGAGAACCAGACATGATGAGGTCCACACAGCCTGCTAACCACTCAGAGGGTTTGCCTACTGGCCAGTTAAAGCTGGCAAACATTGACTTGAGGGGCATTCAAGAAAATAAATAGTTCAGAATATGTTACATATAAAGCATTATACATGATACTTTGACTTGCTCTTCTATTATCATTCTCCCTACTGGCTTTTTGTTAGACTCTGATCATTTTCCTGAAATAAATGTTGAAATAAAAAGCCTTTAGTTACTCCATTTTGTCATCACTTTCACATAAAACATGCACCTTTTTAAGGTGCCAAGAAGAAAAAAATAGGACTTGGATTATATACTTCCAACATTTTACTAGGCACATTCAATCCTAATGCCAGACTTACTCTCTTTTAGACAAAAATTGAAGGAAAAACAAACATCAAACACTGGCATCCATTAATGAAAAATGTTATAGTGCCTTTTTGGTTTTAGTTTTTCCATCAATAAATTCCATTCTATGTTCTCTGTAAATAATGTACAAAATAAAATTCAAAAGAAAACATGTTTGAGAACAGGACTTTGTGTATGTGGCATCAGACTAGTTTCCTCCTGTACTTCTCAAAGACCTCATGTATTTGGCTTCCTCCCATAAGGCATCTTTCAGAGTTCATTTTAAGTCCACCTTTTCTAATACTAAATCCAATAGTTGGACATCTGCAGCAATACGTTTTGGCATGAGAACATGATTAGCTACATGTTTGCACACTGCTGTATTATGACCTTTTCAATACTACAGTTATCAAACACTTTCTAAAACCCTTGGAGACTTGGCATACATGTGTATGCTGAACACCTCATGAAAACATACTAGGATGGAACTTATTTTTCTCTTTTCATATACTCCAGTCTCCCTACAGCAAAATTACAGATGTTTTTGGCTTTAGCAAAGCCACAGAAACACTCAAATACTCAAGAAAAAATGTTAAAAACAACGGGATTTCACCTCCAGGTCTGGAGCACCTGGTGGTCTGTGAACCACTCCTTAGCCTGAAAAAACAAATTCTGAAAATCAAAAAGTGTGAATGTGCCAAGAAGCATTCACTGTCAGGAAGTCTGTATTTTCACTAGCACACTCCAAAGGTCTCTGCAAATCAAAGTGAAAAATGTTCTAAAGGGCTTGTATAGAAAGGTCTTGCAACGTGGTGTTTGCATTGTCATGTTTAAAACAAAGACTGTCTAGTTTTCTACTTTCCAATGAATGACCTAACCTGGCAAATCCTGGCAGAACCTATTGCAGCTCAGCTTAGAAATTAAGACACCACAAGCACAGTTCTGTTTGCTCAAAGTGGAACTGCTGTCACACCAGGGTAATTCCACAATTTCACCTCAGTACTAATGGGACACAGACATAGACTGCTATGGACAAAACCCTAGGGGAGAGATTGAAACTACCAAGGTACCTGTTCCATCTACTCTCTTGGACAGGTAAGCTTTAATATAAAATTATTTCGCAGTATGATTGCATCTCCACATAAATGTCCAAGTTACATTACTTAACATTCCAAGGCAAGCCAGTGTTTCATAGTGCCTGTAACACTACTATTAAGTTAGGTTAAGGTTATTAAGAGACTAAATGTCCATGCAAGTGACTTCAGAAATCTGTAAAACATCAAACAGAAACCTACATTATTCAATTGCAGTCCTACATTTTGTTCAGCAGGGACATCACCTTACACATTCCTAAAATCACAATTTGAAAAACACCACTTGCCCCAGTATGTCAGAAATGTGGTCCCTGCATTCCTTATCCCATGCAACTATTTCTATCTTCAAGCTGCTAGCAATGCTTGCAGAACTCAAATTTTATAAGATATGTACAAAATGCATTCTGAAAAAAGTACAGAGGAATCTGAGTCATTATCTCCAAATCAATATATTTTATTCCCTGCTGATCTCCAGCTATGAATCCTTTAAGAAGGTTAACTAAAAGATATTTCATAAAAAGATTATAATGCCTCTATTAAGACCTCTGAGGAAACTTAGGCCATGTTACCCAGAAGAAAGCAAAACACATCTCCAAGACAGTTCTTCAGAGTCCACATCCACTAGAGGAATTGTATAGAGAGATGAAACATTTCCTAACATCATCACAATATGAACATCATATGAACAGGGGAAACAAAAACGCAAGATTTTTTTCAGAAATTGCAGTAATATAGTTGAAGAAAGTATTTACCACCAGTGCTGATATGAGTATAAAATAAATTTAACTGATGAGTAACTTTAAAGAAGAGTCTGCTGAAAATGAATACTGAATGTTTTTTATTTATAATGTTATAATTAGCTATTCAAAAATAATTCTTCACAAGATGCTGTTTCATACTTGGCATTATAGTGAAGCCCATAGTCTGCATAAATGATGTCATAAGCACAAACAAGCCCAAAGAAACTCTAATTTGGGCCTCAAGAAGACCTTCCTAGGTCAGAATCAGCAAGCTGCAGTAACAGCTAAGCTGTTTTTCAGAAATAAACTGCTCTGTTTGCCATATGTATGCAAAGATGGTTTTTATACATAAGATACTGTCAATATGTGCTGTAGATAACAGAGCCACCAGCACCAGCCCCAGTCAGCACTGGGGACACGTTGCACTCCTGGGACACGCTCAGTAGGAGTCTGAACAGCACTTTGGAAACAGGCTGATTCAGAACAGTGGGAGTTTATGTCAGTTGGAATGTATTGCTCTGGTTTCTCTTCAGAGCAGCAAGACACAAGTAAGTGAGGCATTTGTCTCAACAAGAACTGTGCCACAGAGATGAAGACTGATGGAAGGACAGTTATCCCATATTGTAGCACTTTCCCCGAAAAACAAAAACCACTTTTTCTAGTAATATGCCCTCACCTAACTCCAAAATAAATTCCAGACAAAAAGCAAGGGGACAAGTCTGACAAAGACTGGCACCTCCCAAAGACCATAACTGATTTGGAAACACTATACATCATTTTTCAGCAAAATCACCAGTGAATGGCAGCTAAAACAACTGCCTTCCTGTTGCCGTCAGACACAAGACTTGGCTCATTTCTAGTTTGCCCTAACAAGCATCACATGTTTTACTCGAGCTGGCTGGTTTCCACATTTGAAAGCCAAGAAAACAATGACCAAACATCTCCCAGTTAAATCCCATGTAAAGCCGAGACAAGAATATTTATAGATAGCAGCTAATGCCAACATCAGGGCATATAGCCCAACAGCTCATGGATTGAGCCAACTTTTTATTTCACATCATGGAACCATAAAGACTGGAAAAGACTTCCATGATCAATGAGTCCAAACTATGACTGAACACCATCTTGTCAACTAACCTAGCCCTAAATGTCACATCCAGTCATTTCTTGAACATCCCCAGGGACGACGACTCCATCACCCCCCTGGGCAGCCCGTTCCCATTCTCTCAGTAAACAATTCACCCTAAGGTCCAACCTGAACATTTCCTAGTGCAGCTTCAAGTCATTTCCTCTTGTCCTGTCACTGGTTCTCTGGAAGAAGAGCCCAAGCCCCACCTGGCTACAGCCTACTTTCTGGGAATTACAGAGTGATAAGGTCACCACTGAGTTTTCCTTTTCTCCAGGCTAAACACCTCCAGCTCCCTCACGTTCCTGTATGACACTCTCCAGACCATTCACCAGCTTGGCTGCCCTTCTCCAGACATGTTCCAGCACCTCAATGTCCTTCTTGTAGTGCAGGGCCCAAAGCTGGACACAGGACTCACACAGGGTGTGACCTCACCAGTGCTGAGTACAGAGGGGCAACCACTGCCCTGCTCCTGTTGATCACACCACTTTTATACAAGCCAGAATGCCACTGGCCTTTTTGGCCACCTTGGCACACTGCTGGCTCGTGTTCAGCCAACTGCTGGCAAGCAGCCCAGGCCCTTTCCAGGCACCAGGCAGCTTTCCAGCCACTCTTCCCCAAGCCTGTGCTGGTGCATGGGGAGGACTGCTGTGACCAAGTGCAGGACTCAGCCCTTACATTGCCATGGTCCAGAGAGAATGCAGAAGGGCTGGCTGAACATTCTTTCCACTTTAAGTCTGATTTTTCTTCAATAGCCAAGTCTGAATAATGTCCCTCAAACTCCTTATAACAGATTATGATCTTATAAATTTTGAGACTGGACATTAACCCTGTATACCAACAGATGAGTGAGTTTCAGCATTACTAGTTCCTTACTCTCAGAATCTTCATAGAGAGAAAATGTCATTAAGACTAAAAGTAAACTACTGTAATTTAAAGAGGCAACAACCTTTTTAATATTTCAAGAAATACAAGTCCAGTATTCTCAGTAATGTTTAGGAGAAATAAAAACTGCAGATGAGAGAAAATAAATCTAAGAAAAACATACCAAGCAGAATTTCTTGCTGTTTCTCCTGACTCCTTCCAGCTCCCCATCTGCAGTTCAAAACCTCTCCCCTTTCACACTGACAGAATACAAATACAAACCCACCCCCTCCACAGGCTGCCCTTGCCTTGCAGGCCAGGCACCACCCTTCCACCCCAGAGATGGCAATAGCTGGACTCATGGCATTACCTTCTCAGAGATATGGGCAACAAGGGTCTGCAAAGGTAACTTCAAAAAACCACAAAGTTTTTATTGGGAAAATGCAGCCATATTATTTCTTGCCTTCAGTTGTCAAGGCTAAGTGTTAAAAGAGCTTCTAGATAACAAAGCCCACCACTGCTGCAAGCAGCAGCAAGCTACACAAGACATGTCTTTCATATTTCAATTCTGGTGGGAATATTGGCTTTTCAGAACCCAAAGTTCAGCTCAAAATCTGTAATAACTCCCTCTGGAGAAGACTCACCCATACACATTGTGACTCACACAAGAGAGTAAGCACAAACTTCCAGTCTATGGAAGTAGAATTTTCCATGCCCAGAAAATTCACGCAAGTTCAATAGGACACCTGGCAGAGGGAGCTCTTGGCATGCAAAAAAGGTCAGCAGAGCTGGGGCCTGTGCTTCATATGGGACAGCAACACATCAATCAGATTAAAAGGTTATTTTTCCTCCATGTCTTTTACATAACATCTGTGTGGAAGTATTTCCTCCACAGAGCTACATTATCTGTGCAAAGTGCATGTGGAGGAGCAAGACATCAATGGGAATCCTGCTTAGGAGGGGATGTTCTGTTAACCAGAAGACAGCAAAGCAGAGTACAAATCTCAAAGTTGCCAGAGTATAAGCAAACCTGTTCCATTCACAGTGGCTCATGTAGCTATATGGAAAGCACAGGCTCTCATACTGTCAACATCAATGGCACTGGTCAAAAGACACTGATTAAGATACTGATTAAAAGAAAAAACATCTCTTGGTTATAAATTAAATTGGCTCATTTCTCCTTCTTTTTAGTGAATATGGGAACTGTATGTGCTTAAAGGACAGGAGGTTACATTCATTATGCAAAATAGTTAAAATAGATCCTGATCTCATATTTAAGACAGAAGGGGCATACCTTCATAGGTTAAGCAAGGGGCAAAAATCTACGTACATCTTTTTAGAAGAATGATCATATAACTGCAACCATATGAAAGTACACTGTTTTCTGCATTCATTTTTGGGACCCTTTAAGTTAGGGGGTAGGAAAAAAAAAAAAAAAAACCAGAAGAAATATCACAAAAGGTTCAAAAATTTCAAGGTGTCAGTTAATCTTTCTGAGATAAGATGGTCCTGCTGGTTCCTCTTTAACCTGCTTGGAAATGCTAATTTGTTTCCACAAATAATAGAACACAACTTCTTGAAAGATCTCAAATAACTTGATAAATTAAGGAGTGGTGGCTTTTGTCTGGTTTTTTCATCTTTTTCCAAAACAAGAGGTTTACAGTCAGACTGCCTGATCACTCAAGAAGCTTCCCTCAGCCAGCAGCTTTCACTAACCCAGATGAACAAAGCGTTCCAAATCTGAACTGTGTCAGATGTGCACCAAAGCCCAAAGAGAAACGTGTCCGCATTTGGCAGCCACGGCATGCACACGGATGGCACCCATCAAGTGCTGCTAGAATGAAGGTAAACACCACCAAAGGTAAACACCACCAAGCAGAAGCCTTTGGGTTTTGATCTTCTCCCCAGTCCCCCTGCATTATTTTAAGAAACAAACAGGGCTACAGATACCCTCACTGTGTGCTCACTGACCTGGAAGGTCACATCCTCCAAAGCAACACAGAGGCTCTGAGATGGCAGGACCACCACTTACTTATCCCTCAAACAAAGAGTGGCATGTTTTTATCTTGATTGCTTATCTACAGATGAGACATCGTTTTCTTCTGCTAACTTCAAAGAGATTTAAGTTTTCCATATTTTTCATTTAAGAACAGTTCAGAGAACCTACACTAAGGTAGGAAAAACCAAGTGGAATACAAAACTGCTAATGTGTAAGATGCAAGCTATTTCTGTCATACTGGCACACTATACTGGGATAGCACCAGTGCATACATACATATGTGTGTGTATATGTATGTATATATATGTATCACCATATTTATATATGTAGGTATCACCATATTCTTATCCTATCTGAAAACATTTCTGAAACTAGTTGTAAATTGTCTCTACAATACTTTTAGCATGAATCACTATCCTGACCAGTTTTTAAAACTCAGAACTGTCCTTGTTATTTAACAGAAGCAGAAACATTCAACCTAAAAATAGATTATTCTTCCTGAATTATTAAAATATTTCCAGCTATAGAGAAACATGCCTGCATTGCACTGATACAGTTAACTTCTCTGTACATGGCACTGGTAGCATCCCTCATACTTTGGGATGAGGGAAGGGAGAAAAAGCTGGAAGCTAAAGATCTTGCAGACAGCATCTGTGAGCTTCTAACATGCATAAATCAACGAGGTTAATGAGATCCTATCAGCATTCATTTCACTTTATTTGCAATGGCTTTGGATCAATATAGAAACTGCAACCCACCTAACTAAAGCTATCCAGTCCTTCCCAAACAGGCCATGAATGTATCCCTACTCCCTGAAACTGATTCCCTACACACAAACGCTCACACACAGCACAAAGCCAGGATACCTCAGAATATGATTGTGTATAAAGAACACAAACCATGCCTGCATTACACACTGCCAGCTTCTCACCTACTTTAAAGAGTGCATTGAATTCCTTTAAGTGACTAAGCTGTCTTTGCCACTCAAGACGCTTCTTCTCTTTCAGCATTTTTCTCTACCATTAAGAGGAGTTTTCTGACAAGGCTTCTGGGAGAGGCCTGCAGACTGACCTCCCATGGAGCACCTACTCCAACTCAGTAATTAAAAATTTAAATAACATGTTTTTACATCCACTTCCAACTTACTCTAATTTACACTTTATGGTAGTTATCAAATGGACAAACACCATGATCCAATTACACAGCAACAGAAAAAGAAAAGGCTGAACAATTGTTATTATTCCCAGTAGCCTCATCCGGGCAGTAACCTCACAGTATTTAACAGATAAGCCTTGGTACAATATACTTGACATTTACATTTTCAAATGTATGTTCTATCCAACTGCCCTCAAAATATTGGTTTAATTAAGATATAGGACATTATTGTTCAGAATCACTTCACTAAAAAGGCATATGTTGAGTAGTCTAATATCCAGTATAATATAATTGAGCTCTGTCACCTGGAAAACCATTGCTTAACTGGAAGAAAAATCAATATTCTCTTTTCTCACAATGTTTTCCATTTCACTCTGAAATCAAAGCTGTGCCAGAAATGCATACTGAACACAGTCAGCAGTTCCAGAGGAACATAAAGAACACACTCAGATTTATGCATGATTTTATAGCAGGGGGTTTATTAAGAATAATTCAACATCTAATATGGCATTTAATCAAGATTTAAACTATTTATCTCTCCCAGTGAACAAAGACAGAAGTTACTGAAAGCTATTATCAATATGAAGAAAAAGCAACACTGATATCCATTAAGCATAAAGAAAGGCAAACATGACAAAAATGAAGAGAAACTAAAGGTCAATCTTATAGGGTGGAAATCAAAATGCAAAACATGCATTCCAATAATTCCTGGTGCTTTAGGTGCTAAAAAACAATGCTCTGCAGAAAGTGGCTCAATTCACAGGGTCATATTACAACCATAAATCTTTCTTATAATGAAAAATGCATACAGGGGAAGAATGTGCAAGTTACTATTCCTTTCTGTATGTCAAGGAAATTTTCAGCAAATTTTATAGGTTTAGCCCTGTCCTAAACAAGTAGGATTAAAAAAGAATTCACTCATACTTTGAAAAAAACAGCAATAATGCATTGTTTGAGAAAAACAATTCTTTTTCCTCCAAAAAAAAAAGTAAAATGTCACAAAACACAAAGTGAATTAAATAACTCTTTGGCAATAAAGGATGTATGTGTTTTGCATAGAGGCAGAGGCCTTTATTTTAATAAAAGCTCCCAAATATCAGCAAAACACAAGCCACATTCAATTGATATATTGACTGATAATGACACCAAATTAGCTAAGTTAAATAAGCTCAATTTGTGAACTAACTTGTGCATTACAGAAAATGAAAAAAAAAAAAGTCTTACTGTGCTCATGGAGATTGTCTAGCACAAATACAAGACTCGGGGGCTCAAGACAATGACCATCTGTGCCTAACAAAGTACAGCCACTTCAATTTAAACATTATAATGCTGCCTTCCAGTTTGAAAATTTATTTAAGACCTTACAATCGTTCCACCTTACACATGGGTTCCCTTGACTTCCGTCATTTACCAAGACAGAGAAAGAGTTTCTGTACACCCATTTCCTACTGCAGTGTGTTTGAGCTCTCAGCAATTGATCCTTCTCCTTATTCCTGAGACAGACACAGAACTCTCCTCCATGTACCATCTACTACCCACCTTCCAGAGGAACTCACAGAAATGATGACTCTAAAAATTCCTATACTTCCATTTTAGTACAAGGAAAATTCCCCTATCTTAACTAAGCACATTGAGAAGGCAGCATTAGAATTAAATTTTGCCTTTGCTGTGTGAGCATTCTAGTCATGGGAAGCTACAAATACACACACACAACCAGTATTAACTTTTTCAAACTAAGACCAAGAAGAACCAAATGGATAATAAAATCTTGTTCAAGTATATTAAAAATACTCCTGCAACTTCATTATCACTCACTGTCATACCAAAAACTGAATGCCTGGTATTCAGCATCTTAGGGGGATTGTTTGTTTATTTGGTGTTGCTTGAGTTTTTCAGTTGCTGTTGCTTTTCTGCTGGGGTGTTTCTAGGTTTTGAGAGTCAGCAGTAAGGGAGCTCAAAAGAGGTAAAAAAGCTACCTATTCTAGAGCTATGAAACATTAATTCAAATAATCATTAGGGTAAGTAAAGGGAGGTGAGAACAGCAGTCATCATTCCCTCTGCATCTTTACCTGCATCTTCACTAACAAACAAACAAGAAGAGTCTGTAGTAATAGCAAAGTCCATTTTCATCAATACAGCATGTCAATCCCACCCTTCCCCTACCACCCAATCAACCTGCAATACTGGACCTCAAAAATCAGGTGTCAAATGCTCTAAAATGATGCTAACAACTCATAGCAAACACTCCGCACACACTCTCACTGCAGCCTGAAGGCAGCAGGCAGAGGCTCGAGCACACTTGCTCTTACAAATTACTGAAGGCTCCTGCAGTAGGGAAATGGCAGGACTCAGAGGAAAATGAGAGCATATTCAACTTGCTTCCCTCTCAATTTTACTCTTGAGAATATTTTTGTCTCTGCTTCCTCATACCTCTGCCTTATCCAAACTAAACGCTCTCCCCTGAGAATTCCTCTTATTAATACGCGTAGGAGGTTTTGTATTTTCTGCTGGGATCTCATTCAGAGCACAGCTTTGTAGTGAAGTCTCATTAGCAACTACTGACATGGATGGTTTTAATTTTCAATTTAATTCTGGATTGTTTTCATACATAGTCTGAACAACCTGAAAAGTGTAATGAAGAATGCACATTTTGCTTTGTCACAGTAATAGATTGATCCATTCTAACACATGAGTGCACCTTACCTGCTCTCCTGAAACCTCATGTCCATGGTGTGACTTTCAGCAAATATCTGGCTCCTCACCATTGCCAGGTTACCTGGCTGACTTGATAGTGTTTTGACTTGGCAGCACTACAAGCATGTATTTTCAAAGTAGGATTTCCTAATAGGAAACTACAGGATTGAAAATTGCCCAGATATCTGCACACCTCATCCGTAGCTGTCTTCAAACATAAAGCCACCTGCTGCATCAACAGAAAGGCAGGAAAGCAACTGCACAGACTAGGAAATCAATACAGAGTCAAATTAAAAATATTATAACAAAGCTTATACAGTGCAAAGTAGTGCTCAACACAAAAATATAAAAGAGATTGTGACAGTACAAGGTGGGGAAAAAACGGACGTGCAAAAATACAAAGACCACAGTTCTAAGTTCTTTTCTTGTGACCCACACCTGATCTAAAAAGAAGTTACAGGAGACAATGGTGGCACCATAAAGTAGTAGAGATACTTCCTCCTTAACACTGAACTATTTTCATAATAAATTAAAGAAATGAAAGTTTGCCAAATATTTTCCTGTAACTCTAAAGGATGTATGTCATAATAAATTGCTGTTTTGTTTTGGGGGTTGTATTGGGTTTATTATTAGAGTCTATCTTTTATAGGAAAAGTCAGACTCAATTACCTTAGACTTTAAGCATGCAAAAAATTCAGACAAGGATGCAGCTTAAAAATACCTAAGTCTATGGGCATCAAAATAATTCGATTATTAGCAACACATAACATGCTTTAATAAATTACATAACTGCAGTCTGATTATTATTAAAATCTTAGTGAAAACTGAACTGAGAATTAAATTATTTCCGGCTTACTCACACTTGCCATTTTATTGGTTTCCTACTTTATTGGCACCACTATAGTTATACTATTAATTTTCTGTTGTGTTACTGTATGAACTACCGACACGAATTTTATACCTTTACAGAAGCACTGTTGTGCTACTCTTAACCTGATTTCTTGCTCTTGAGATGTAAAGAGATCAGGTCAGCACAAAGTAAGGAAAATAAAGCTGGGTCTCACATCAACAACCCACCCATACAACAGCTTGTGTATTAGAGAGAGAGGTGCGAGCTCAGTGATACAAAAATTTCAAGTCCCTTGAAAATACACTAAAGTCTATTCCAGCCTCACAGGAGGAAATATATGCATTTTCAGCATATTTAATAAGTGTAATAATTGAAATGCTTAGAAGTTAGAGTGATTAAAAGCTACATCTATCTTTTCCACCACATTAGTGTACAATTACAGCTGGTCTAAAAATAGGCAAAGTTACTCATAGCTGAAGAGATCAAAAAATGTATAACTTGAGTGACATGGTTTATTTTTAGTCCAGTCTTTAAAAGATCAAGAGTTCCACTAGATTAGGGAAAAACGTAATTGCTGTTGGTAGTCAAGCAGACGCATTTTCTTGAACTGTAGACTAAAGCTGGAAACTTAAAAAAATTGTTATAAATAGATCATGAAATAATCTCCAATTTATGCAACTTGTCAATAAAAGACAAGTTGATTAACTCAGCCAAGAATAGTAACACTTTCTTTTTGGAAGTCATGCAGGCAAATTAGAACTGTCATACTTTGAAACGACTGTTTTAAAAAAGTCGATTGCTTTTCTCACTATATCTAATAAAACAAAATGTCTGTTTATCTATATTTAAGCATACTAGAAATGAAACAAACTTGCAATGAATTAACATAATCTGCAGAAAAACTCAATTTTCTGCCCTGCATGTGCAGGTGAACACAGAACACATTGATACCTCCCATTGCGAGTGTGGCTCAGTGTTTCTAAGCAACCTTGCTCCATCATCTTCTGTAACAAAAACAAGTGAAGAGTTTGAACTGCAGTCTGATAGAGCTGTGAATACTAATGACTAACCAAAAAAAGAAAAAAATCTCATCTCCCATTGAATTCTGAATGGAACAAAAAGAAGCTGCAATTACAAAAATACTTATTAAACTGAAAACTCAAACAATTAAATATAATTGTGTCTTCAGTAATTATCTAAGAAATGAGAATTCAGATTTCAAACAACCAAATCAGGTAATTATTTCTTTCATATGCAGCACATAATATCCATGAGCATATACATTCTCATAATTGGCAAGCACACAACCAGAGATGGCAACATTTCCTGGCCACAGAATTTATTTTAATCCTGTTACCACTTCTGAAAAGCCAACCCATAACAGCAGGAAATTAGTTGCTCTGACCCCACCAGCCAGGTTCATCATGCACCATCACACAAGAGTATTGAAAATGCAAATGCTGAAAGTAGCATACTGCTATTGTGCCCCAAAAAGTGGCTTGAAGTTATGTATTTGTTACTCATTTTCAGACCCTGCATTCTGACACACTCACAGGAACTACAAGATAGAGTAATAGGTCAGAAATTTGCCTACTATTCCTTGTTCACCCACTCTGAATTTTGTCTAATAAGAAAGATGTAAGGGGGGAGGAAGGCCCCATATGTCTTTTTACAATCGTTGGGGGGATGGGAGGAAAATGCACATACCAATTCTCAGTAAAACTACGCAATTAGCAATTCAACAAAACAAAACCCTATTCTTTGGAAGAGCAGTAATTATACTGCTTAAGGCACTAAAAATGTCTCACAAGAAAATGAACATTTTTCCAGAAAATAAAGCAAGCTCTGACAGTTTCCTGCTTAGTACAAATCAGAAGAAAAATCTGACTAATATCATACCCCCTTGGCCTAAAAAAAGATGTATCAATTACTAATATTTTATCTTTAAAGGACAAAATCTCTGTGTCTGACTTTGCCTAAGTTACCAGCTCTGCTCTACAACTGCAATTTGTCCAGGACAAAATGAAAACAAACTACACACCATCAGTAGTTTCAGCACTTTCTGAAAAGGAACTTGAAATCTTACTGCCAAATACAGAAAGCAAGAAGAGCAAGAAGAAAATATAACAATTAAGGACACAGATTAATTTTCATTCCTATGGCAGAACACCATGGTGCTGTTGTGATTCAATTACTGACAGATGCCTCTGCCCAAGTTATGGTGCAAACAAGACCAAAAGCCACAGTCAAGAGTACAGCTTCTATTTAACAGTAAATGTGAGGCAAAGACAGAAAGGAATAGCAAACTGAGGGGAGGGGGGAAAAGGGGGTGCCAAAAGGAGAGAAAAAGAAAGGAGAGCAAGAGAGACAGGTTAAGTAGAAAGAGACCACCATCCATCATGGATCCAGCTGCTCCTTCTCTCACCCTGGGTTTCTCAGTCACGGTGGTCACAGAGCTGAGCTGTTCTTCCAGGGGTACCACTTTACTCAGTCCAAGTTCCAGGTACCCACACAGCACAGATGCCACCCCCATTACTTGGAGTGATGGGTGTCAAAGCAGTTGTTTCCCAGTTTGCCAGAGTGGGGAATGTTTGTCCAGATGCATTAACCAGGATGTGCAAACCAAACCTCATCACTTGTCAGGCTTGGAATTAGCTCCTTTCTGTTGCGAATTCCTCTCTTCTGCATTTATCTCACACTCCTGAGGTGGTGGCTTATCTCACAGCAAGCTCCTTCTGGAGGCCTTTACAGTGTTGGAGACAATTGTGATCTTTGACTCTCTGACAAGTGTCCACAGGGTTGACTGAGCTGACAAGGTATTGGTGCTGTACCTTCCCCTACAAGGACTGGACAGCTGCTTGCAGTTCTTAAGTTTTTCATAGAATACTCCGAGTTGGGAGTCACAAAGAATGTCAAGCATATTTAACTATTTACACTGGCCGACCTCAAGAAGAAAGAAGGGGAGATCTATAGGAAGTTACTTAGTTATAACGTTAATAACAATTAATAACAAATTAAACACATTTTTTCCCCACAACCTCCCTCAAGTGTTTTCTGTTTAACATCTCCTTGATGATGTGAATGTCTCCATGTTAACCTTGCAGACTGAGCCTTTATGCCTGGCTGCATCTCAGGCAATGCACCAAACACAAGAAGCAGGAGATTTGCTGAAATCACAGATGTTGTGCTACAGCTTTTTTAGAGGCTTTGCTTCTACTCAACTGACATTTTAAGAGACAGGATTTAAGGACAGTCACAAAGTAGCTAAAGATGGATTTTGCATACACAAGTTTTGCCCATGGCCTGAAAATTCAGTCTACTGTATTATACAAACATACAAAACACAGTCCTAATACTGTCAAGATGCTTTTTGGGAACAACTAACAGATTTTTGCCAGGTAGGAGAGATTTTCAGTATATTTTCTACAGCAATATGTAAGACAACAAAGCAGTCTGCTGATGCAACATAATTTAAGATGTATGGTAAATTGAAAATGGGAAGTTCTGGAAGAAACATGATATATATACACACACATATAGATATATTCACTTGCACTAACAAAATTACACATCAACGACTGGTTCACATAAATAAAAAAATCATCCCTCCATCACCATATCACTAAAGTGCATATCAAAATACTGCAAAAATGCTGTAAAAGAGCACAAGGCATAAATATCAGCAATTTATTAAAAAATTCCTTTACAGTTATTAGTTTTATGCAACATTACCTAGAGATTGATATATAAGTTATCATATTGATCTGCTCTCCAAAATTGAAAGCAACACAGACTAGAGGGAGAGGATGCAAAATGAATTCATAAACTATGAAATTGCAATCTCATTACCATTTTGCTTTTCCCATACTACATAGCATTGTTCTGATAGCAACAGAGACTCTAGCCAAGGAGCCACAAGCCTGGCACTAAGGGTGCAGTCAGGTTTTCTGGGATATAAATGAAAGAACAAAGTAGTGGCTGACTTTTAAAACACTTCTTTTCCATAAAACAGCTAATGAAGCTGTCTAGAAGAGAAAACTTCGCTAATAAAATTATAAATCACCCTTTTGGCTCCAACAGGGGTCACTTAAAAGGTTCTCCACATCTCTCAGAAGAGACTAACTTCTACAGAAACTGTTATCTTTGACAAAGTGCTGTTAAGATGCATCAATAAAACAAGCTAGTCAGGATTTGAAGTGATAGATAACTTTTATTAAACTACCCTGTTGTTAATAATAACAACGCTTTAGTGCAGATAAATCCTTCCTCACATGTGAAGCAAAACCCAGCTTCTAATAGAATATAGAGAATTGCATAAGTACAAATAATCCTCATTTCTCATTTTTAATTTCTGTGTAGAATAAAGTAGGGATTTTTTCCATTAGGTAAATTTCATTTCGTAACACTTCATTAGTCCAAATAATGAACAGATCATGCAAGAGTACACAAGAAAGCTTAAAAAACAACAGAAACTTTACCACAAGTGTTTTTTTACTTTTGCACACTGAGTTCAAGAAGCATTTGGATAATACTCTTGGGCACATGGGGATGGGGGTCTGCAGGAATTAGACTCTATGATCCTTGAGGGCTCCTTCCAACTCAGCATCTTCTGTGACTCTGTGAACACAACCTGGGATCCCTCCTGGATGCCACAGAACCTTGCACTGAGGCAGGAATTCATTCTCCACCCCAACCATTTCACATCTCTTTGGTGGGGTACAGCTGTCCTTCCCTCCACAATCTGCAGAGTTCCTGGCCATAATTACACCTCACAGGAAAAACAAACCACGTGGCAGTCCTCTCTCCTGCCTGCTGGGACTCACTGGAGATGGCAAGCAAGATAGGATTAACCAAAGAGGCTCAACTGTGTCTTGCAGTTCGGAGATAATCACCAATTACTGCTTCAGACAAATCTGATTTAGCTTTACTGAAGAAGAAGAATTGTATGAGGGGGAGAGAAAGGGGGAAAGAGACCCTAGGATTTTTATAAAGCAAACTGATTTTCCACTAGGAAAATCAAATTTTATACTTGAAGTGTTCTCTCCTGATTAATACCACTATATTTTCTAAAGAAATTCTCAACTAAATTGAGTTATTGATCAATTCAGGGTTTTATTTAATTCACTGCTGGCACCCATTTCTCTTTATCTAAGTATTTATATAATAAAAATAATAATAAATGGTCATCACCATGAAAGCTGAGTGCTTTACAAATTCTAAGAGGTATGTAATAAATGACTTCCTTGTTTCACTGAAAGTCTTGTCTAAAGCAAGTTTCTCTAGATGTATAAACAATAAAAAAGCAATACACATGGATTTGCACTGTGTGATAAGAAAAACCTGGTTTAAAAGTACAGCTTATTTCTATCAAAAAATCACTATACCATTTACTTAAATTTTACTTAAGCTTGACATGAACTTTTACTGTATATCTTCCCATTATAAAGAACAAAAGGAAAAACAGGCAATATTGGGGGTTTTCTAACATCTATTCTTCACAAGATTTAAATTAAAGTAAATGTTTAAGGGAAGAAGTTACAGATCGCTATTGTAAGCCAGTTGTTCCATGTAGCTTCCTAGAGATATCATACTAATTTTCAGACAAGTTATGAATACCTCATCTTTGAGGCAACAGAAAAGTTGTGGATGCTCCACTCCTGAAAGTGTTCTATGTCAGGTTTAATGGGGCTTTGAGCAACCTGGTCTAGGGAAAGATGTCCCTGTCCACAGCTGGGAGCTGGATTAGATGACCTTTCAAAGTTCTTTCCAGCCCAAATCATTCTATGATTCTATGATTTTGTTTTATAACAAGATATTTTCAATTTCTACAACAGCAAGAGCCTTTCAAAAACCACTGTTTGTTGACAAAAACTGCAGAGCCCATTAATGCCATGATGAGACAAAGAGCAGCCCAATACTGGCCATCAGCATTGCAGGGTGGAAATTTGGGTCAGCAAAGAAAAATAACAGCACATGTTAAATCTTTAATGAAAGCATATAAAACTTCCATTGTCCACAAAGATACTCAGGTCGTCTTCTCCACCTTTACTAAGATCATCCAATGGTGGGCTTGGCTATGCAAAAATAATCCTCCTAGACATAACCAGTAAATTCATTCGTCACCAATCAAGCTCTGGGCTAAAATTTCCTCAGGAATCACAAACAGTGTTACAGTCTTAATTGTCTCCTCAAAAACAAGCAAAAAATAATAAGAAGAGCCTATCATAGAAAACAAGATTCCACAGGTACACCTTTAGTTTTATGATGTTCTGACGCAGCACATATTTATCAAATTAGAGGAGGATGAGTAAACAGCAGCAGATTCACTGACTGAATGAGATGGGAACATCTGTACGTGGGCAAAATCATCTTCCAGTTCCAGAATAGGCTTTAATGTACTACTGAATGTACTAATATACATACAAGGTACAAAAACCCATTATCATTTTCACCAGACACATAATTCCTATTTATGATACACAATGTTGTGTATCATCTGAAATCACCAATTTAGATTATGAAAACCCTCAAGCAGTGGAACCAATAAATCATATAACAGGTTAGAGCTATTAGAAAACATTAATTCTATTCTCAAAGCTAAATTACATTTTGCAATTTCTATCAATGGGTTTGAATGGAACCTTGAAATGATTAATGTTTTATCAGAGATAGCCCAGGCAGTGTACACAGAAGCTGCCATTTAGAATTTAATGCTGGTGATGTGTAAGTGACCTAGTAAAAACTGATAGACTTATCACCAGTCCCAGCACTGCTGAGCACAACAGATTGCAGAAGTAAACCATGGATTTGTAATTAAGTCAGCAAGCTAGAAGGCTCAATATTTGGTGGCTGACGTGAGGTACTGCCAGCCACAACTCCGTAACAGTCCCAATACACTTGTGCCAGGGAAAAATTCCCTTGTAATTATATGCTGTCAGCATAATTGAAATGTATGCATGCAATTCAGGTGTGTGAATCAAGGCTCCCTCTGCTGTCAGATGAACTTTTGGGAACAGAAGCTCGGAGCCCACCTCAGCAGTGCTCTCCATTTACTGTCTGCTCATCTCCTCACACTCCCCAAGTAAGAATAAAAACTGTTAAATCACATTGTGCAACTATTCCCGTTAGATTCCGCTAGCCAAGAGGACAACTGCTTTCTGCCCAAGCACCTGCTACAAGAAGGTAAAGAAGCAGTATTTTAATACAGAAAAAGTGAGGTATCAGTAGCCCAGGCTTGTGGACAACTACATTTATTGTAAATGACTTTAAAATGCAGTAAAATAAAGATCAGGACAGTATCTACATCTCCTGATCTTGAGTACCTACAATAGATCTTTCCAAAAAGTTGTATTTAAATAGAGCAACCAAGCTTCACAGTGGATAGCAACATGACCAACGTAAAGAGAGAATGCAAAATAGTCAGATGTCACAAGCAGTGGAGCATACTTGGAAGGAAAAGACAAAATTTAAACAGGTAAAAATAAGAAGATAAGTGTTCCCATATCACAGCATTAAAAACAAATTGAAGTCTCTAAACTCTGAAGTAAGCCACCTGAAGAGGAACAAGACTTGCCTAAAGAGCTAAGCAACATTTATTGCAAGCCTCAATAAAGCACCCAATAATGATTCAAGCCATGGTTCTTTTGCAACCTTTAGAATACACTGTGAAGGATTCTTTACTTCTTGGTGGTCTGCTTAACTCATTTAAGACCACCACTAATTGATGGTGTGCTTAGATCATTTAAGGCCAACACAGACTAATGTACATACATAGAGTAAGTAAAGAGAGAAGCATGGTGTCCTGTAAAGCCATTGATGGATAAGATTATTGTTAAGAATTTAAAAAGTGTATTTTGTTTAAATTAACAACGATGTGTTTCTTTACTGCATCAAAACCAAAACAATTTTCTGTAATGATTACGTATTATCCCAAAATAATCTCTCACTCTTCTTCCTAAAGAAAAAGAAAGAAAACCACATCTGGAAGATTTTTATCAATTTCTCACATACAAGCAACTTGTGACTATATTACCAATGTATAAATATCTCTCTAAAATCAGTGATAAATTTTAACATTCATTTTCTCTCCCAACAGAAGAACTTCTCTATATGAAAGTGCAGAATGGGCTTTGCTTTGTTTTGTGTTTGCCTGAAACTGGCATATTTTTAGTTGTTTAGTCTTTTCAGTAAAATCTCTATTAATTCTCTCTCTCCTCAATGGAAGTGGAGATTAAATCTTGTCACTTCTCTAAAGCAAAAGCAAATTATTCTTAAGCAAAGGACCTGACATATAATGCAAAAGACCCTGTTAGGAAAAAACCAATTTGACATATAATGCAAAAGACCCTGTTAGGAAAAAACCAAAGCAATAAGAAGAGGGAATAACCACAGAAAACACCTTCCCCTTTAACATAACACTACAGTTGAGTTGATCTTGCCACTTGTAAAATTCCTTCTCCAAAGAAGTATTTAAGAAAGCTTATCGGAAATGGTAGCAACAAAGTTTGACTGTGGTCATCACAGAAAGTTTGATTAATTGCTATCACAAGCTGGTGAGAAAAGCTAGATTTTCATTTCCTTGCACTTTCTAATCTGAAGACAGATATGGGTGAAATGCTTTAATCAGTTGGGACTTACATTTTAACCAAATTACTGCTACTGTTTTGCTGTTTTGCTACAAGACACTTTTTTAAAAAGTTAGACCTCTACTAACCATGGAAAGAAACATGTCTTTTGCCCTTGTCAGGTGCCAGCATTACAGGTCACAACTCAAAAAAAAAAAATCACAAGACAAATCACAGTTCAAAAGTGAGGAGGTGTGGATTCCTTCTGCATACCAAGCCTTCCCAGAAAAAGGAGTCTGTGTCTGAAATACTTTTGATTCAACTGCATAATTCTGTTCAATCAGACCTCTGTCAAAAATGTGCCTATATAAGGATTTTCAGTAAACACAGTTCTTAGTACATCACTGCTTCTTTCATCTACTCCTAGGCTAACAGCCATCCCCACAAAAGTTGTTCAGATAGGAAAAAAGTTTACCCTTTCTTTTTGTTTTTGGTTGTTGTAGAGGGCTTAAAAGCTCTGCAGTAGCAGAAATCTGATAGTTTGTTTTCCATTACAGGAAAATTAATAGGTGAGCCAAAGATTATTCAATTATCATTTTCATCAAAATGTGCTACTTTGAATAAGGTTATTACCCTAAATGAGAACAGGGAGGAGAAAAAAATAACACTTCTGACTAACAAAGGTTTTTATGAAATCATTGCTGCTTTTTCTCACAGTTCTGTGAGAAAGACAAGATTAACTTCTTTTAACTTTTTATTACTGTTTATTACCACTGCTCCCTTCCCTCAAGTCTTTTTTCGTCTTCCATTACCTGGTTTCCTCCACTAGTCAAACATACACCCAGACAGGCAGCACCTTCCTTCCCACCCTTGTTCCAGGCTGTTGCTGTAAAGCAGCTCAGTAGAAATAATGAGTCTGTAATTCAGCCCCCACCAGCCCTTCCAGTGGCCACTGTCCCCAGCTCATGTCCTGCTCTGCTCAAAGTGGCCAGGCTGCCTCCAGATGAAATAAACATCTGCACAACAGGCCTGACCTCCTCCAACCCCCTCTGGTAGGCTGTTACACAGAAACTCCAACTCCAAATGTTTTAGCCTAATTTAATGAGAACAACTCCCAACAGGATTTTTATTGTGAAAACCATAATTTTTTATCCTAATATGTAATTATGTGGATGTTGCCTCTTTTTTTTAAGTCCTGTTAAGATTAAAGAGCTTACTGCAGTTTAACTCCTTGAACTTGCAAAGTTACCAGAAGGACTGATAGCAAGTTGGAGAGAACCTCTGAGGAGGTTGGGAAAAAAAAACTCAAATCCCAACTGAAAGAGAGACCCCCTGTCAGATGACATACCAATTTTCCTAAATAAGTGGTAACCACCTCTGAAGACCAGAACATCTCTTCTGTTCATAAAAATCAAAGCCTAACCAAAAGAACACACAGACTTTTGGTGGTTTCAGCAGTATGATTAGTTTTGTAAAATGCCTTGTTGTCACTTGCTCCAGTCCATTTCATCAAAGTATTAAATAGCTGCACTATACTCGGCATACTAAGCCTATCTGACCTACACTAGTCACATTAATTTAAAAGTAATAAACCCAAGCAGACAAAGTCACATTTCTTTTGTTCAGGAAATAAAAGTGCCTTCAGCAATAGTCAATCCATATAGATTACTTAGTGAAAATCTAGCCATAATCTCATTTTACTCTATCTCCTAGAAAAGCTTCAACTTGAAAAGAAAATCAGCTTCCAGGGAACAAGTCAGCCAACAGCTCATGTAAGAATTTAAGAGACAATAGCCTAAGTTAGAACATACATGAATGTGAGTATATATATCTGTACCAATTATATATGTACATGTCATATAGACACTATTATCACTTAAAGATCAAGGGGAAACTGTGGAAGACAATTACACAAAAGAGGTTTCATGGTACACATTTGTTTAGCTCAGTTAAAGCTGTTCTTGAAACTGCAAGGAAATCCTTGTTATTACAAAAACTAAGAAAGGAAACCGTTTAAATATAAGGGAAAATTTTAAAAATCACAAAACATATTTAAAGATAAGGAATAAGGAAATTATAATTTCTTTTCCATCAAGTTTCATTAAAAGGAAGCAGAATTGAAACATTTGCAATGCAAAAGAGTCAGATGTATGAAAAACATCAGTAACACAAAGGTCAAAACAGGATGATAGAAAATAATGAGGTCTTTCTTTTCTTTACGCCCACAATTAAAATTTAGCAACAATATATAACAAGTGCTTGGTCAAATTATTATTTTGACTTGGTAATACCATAACTTCCTAGAAATCCAAAGTTGTCATAAGGTAGAGCTAAGAAGAGCTGGAGACTTAACTATCTGGTCTTCCTCAGTAAGGAGAACATGGGGAAAAAAAGTATTTTAACTTGTAAAGAGATTTCACTCCCACTTTTTTTCAAAATCCTCAAAGACCAACCACACACAACATTAGCAACACCTCTACAAGCCTGGGCAAGTGCCAGGAAGGATCCATTTCCTATTGCAATCATTTCATCCCATTCAAACCCAGACTCCACAAAGCATTTAATACTAAGGGTTAAATTTCAGTTTAAATAGCTGCAATTAAATGAATGTAACTGTTCCTTGTTCAAGTTCTTTGCTGAACTGTGTCTACAGGGAGGAAATCACATCCATTATGTATACAGAAATACATGGAAGACTTCTTCAAAACTAAATTACAGTAGGAGTAGGCACAAGTATGTTGTCATCTTATTGCAGAAGCCCCCATACCTTCTTGGTGATTTCTCATGGGCATCTCCTCACAGCACTGACTCCTTCTTCACAGTAGAACCAACAAACTCCAGCTCTCTCCTCACCCAGCTAACCCACTTTTTTGTAGCACTCATCCTTATTGGACACAGCTGTGGCCTATTAAGAGCAGGCCTGTTCCTAATCTCTGGTAATTAGCACAGCTGCAACTCCTCAGATGTGAGATTACCTTCTGCACTATCTTTATTTTCTTACATTCTATTCCCCCCAAACAAGTACAGAAACTGCCCATCATTTCAGGGTACCCTCCAAAAGCATCCACCATTACATGAAATAGAAGGCATGAAAGGACCTAGATGTCAATAGTGTGTCCATACTCAGCTATGGTTATGAAGTTCAGCCTCATGAATTTGGGCAGAACTGTGGCTGCTGAGGCTTAATGACACAGTTTCATTCTATTCAGCTGGGAAATTAAATTGCCTCATTTACTATGATTAGATAAATAATAGTCATTGCACATTTGCTTAGAAGAGACAAATTTCTGATAGTGTGCAGTTATACAGGTTGACTAAAGGATTGTTTTAATCACAGCAATGCTTTCTTGTTTCCATCCTGTAGTGCAACCTCTCTCAGCTGTGTGACCCCCACCTCTGACCCACTCAGCAGCTCAGGAATAGGGGGAGAAATTGCCCCTCTACAGAGCTCTGCTACTGACACTGCAGCGTTTGAGGCACAAGCAATTTAGAGCGACTCATCATCAAAGTCAGCCATGAAATAAGACAGTTTTGATCATTTTCAGAGGTCGCATAAAGCTACTCGCTCCCAAGGAGAAGAGCTGGGACATGTGGCAGGTTCAGTAGTATCTGACACACAGCATGATATTTAGATTTTCATAGAGACACCAAATAAATAAAGGCAACCCATTTTAGAAGTGTCTCTTACGTTTCCAGCTCTGAGAAATGAAAAATCTACTGTCTTTCCTGATATGATTCTTTAAAAAAAAATCCATATGCTTTGTGGTTTTTAATTATTATTATGCCTTTATATAAAACAGTAATTTTTTCTGAGGTAACTTATTTAGGAAATATATTTTCATTGCCTAGACTTAAATGACAGAGTAACAGGGATGTCCTGCAGCCTCTGTGAGGCTGCAAACAGGGTGTTCTCTGAAGGCCCTGGGAGTCACCCAGCATCCAAAGCTCAGCGCTGCCTGCTGGGGTGCCCACGCTACAAGGAGTGTTGGGAATGTCAAAAATGTGTCCTCCAAGCAGAAGAGTGCCACACCCAAGTGTTTGTGTACAGGTCACCCCATTAAAGCTGCCCAGTGAGTAATACAGGCCTGGACACCACAGAGCAGGACCTGATCCTGGAGACCACACACAAGGCAGCACACCTACAACAGCCCGGCCAGCCTGCAGGGATGGGCAAAGATCCCTGACACTGCAGGGGCTTGCCTGCTTTTATCCACTTATTTGCTTGACTCAATAATACCTGAGAGCACATTTGAATTTAATTTCCTTTGGTTTAAACTCTAACATCTTCTTAAGAAATTCACACTTAGAAAAATCTCACTGTAGCTGTTGCTCACAGATAAAATCTCGGATAAGCGCACAAGACGGCGCTGCTCGTGACACCACGGCTTCCCCCCAGCAAGTATCTCCCTCTACAATCTCCCTGCAAGTGTTTGATACCCTCCCAGCCCCAGCACGGCTCTCAACAACCCCATGCAAGGTCAGTAAATAACCTTCTCCAGGTAATATCCTGCCTGAGCAGGAAGCCACGGGGAGGCAGAGCCTGGGAGAGCAGAGAACACAGGCAGCCAGCATATTTAGATTTCATGTACTCCATCATGTATGTACTACTGGAAAGTGTGTGCACTCCATTATCACTGAGAGGCACCAGGATGGAACAGACACCCAACAAAGCAGTACCTAATAAAAGCAATGGTCAAGAGTCAGAAACAGTAGCAGCAGAGGGAAAAGTCACCCAAAATGCACTTGCATGCTAAAAGGTTTTTTTATGCTATCATTCTATGATTGCCTAGGATGCACTCCTTTTTCCTCATGGAAAGAAATATTATTTAAGCTTATTACATTTCTAGTTGTCAGATTACACAACAGAATATTCAGAAACATAGATTTAGGCCCCTACAAAAAACAACCTGAGCATACATAGCCCAAAATGTTTTGGTTCATTAGGCCTCAAAGAAAAGAATTTGTACAATCCATTGAAGATAAAAATGGAAAGATACCATGTGAAAGAAGTCAAGACCTGCCAGCTAATGCTGAGAATGCTAAAACAGAGGCAATTCTCTTATTATAGACTGTATTAAATATTTTCTTCTTCTGAGTTGTCAAGACCTGTCAAAGCATTTTTTTCTCAGCAATACCCCACTATAAATTATCTATCACATATTTAAAACAAATATATATACACACACATAAGTGAGGCTTTCCATACATCTCTACTGTTCCAGATTTTTCAATTTTAATGTCTCACATAGCAGACAGATGTATAAACCATTTTTCTTTTGTTGTACAACCTCAAATATAATAAGTCTTTATGGCCTGAAATATGAGCTTTTAACAACATCTGTGCAGTTAGAAAATATAACTCAGCTTCCTAATCACCGTATGGAGGAGTCTTTTCAAAAGTACTACCTATTGTAAATACATATTAGTGGCACAATGTTAAAATGATTATATTTTTATTCAATTACAATCCACTCTACAGGACAGTTCAGGTAGCCTAGATCACAATTAATCTTGATTAGTGAAACCTGCAGCATTGTACTGTTCAGAGTAATCAGGATGATTACACAACATATGATCTTTACGTTTCTGTTTTGTCTCCACAGTGGTTATCAGATACTTATCAATTTTCTAGCCCGGAAGAAAGGTTAGACAGGATGGCAACACGGGAACCAGCTAACCTGAATACATTTCACTTGGGCTGCAGAAAAGCCACAAAACCAAACAGATTGAATATGCAGGCCTTCTCATGTTTATGTTTTTGAAACCTGACAGAACCTATAGAAACTGATTCTCTAGAAATAACAGCAAGTTTTAGTACACTGTTTAATTTAGATTATATATATGTAAGTATCATCAGTTGCTGGGGCATGTTGATTTTATTTCCCTCTCATGCCAAGTACACCAGACACTTTTACTAATGATGGTATCAAATTGATACAAGAGGAAAACAGATAAAAGAAAGAAATATTTTCAAAGGTGAGAAACTGAGGAAGAGACTAGGACCAGATAACAAAAGGTCCTGAGTAACAACGAAGAACTGGAACTACACAGATAAAGGAGCCAAGACAAGAGCAAGACAAGATGGAAGAGGCTGGAAGGGAGCAAGTGGAATATATGTAATTCAGGAGAAAGGAGAAGAAAAATCTTCACCAACCAACAGTTGAGCTACTCCATAGGCAATAACTGAAAAGATTCCACTTGTGTACAGCACTGGTTAAACATGAGGATTATTTCCTGCTCTGGGCAGCAGAACTAAGCTCTCCACAATCAGCTGAAGCCAAATGTGGTTTCCAGTTTGCATTTCCCAGCCACAAGAAATCACACTCAAAAAGGAAAAATCTTGAAAACTACTGTGTGGAAGCTTAAAACGTACATAAAAAGCTTTAATTCTAGCATTGCATCATGGAAGTGATAAATTTGGTTACATGATTATTTTTAGTTGTATTTTGTAATTATTATCATTCTACCTATTAGTACCTATGGATTATTTACACATAAAGGTAGAGACTTTTAAGTTTGTGTGTAGTAGGCAAAAACAAAACAGTCAATAGTGAAAAGGTTATTTTGCTACAGTCTGATGTTTTTAGGTAGATATGTATACATGTATACATATCTGTCATGTATTATGAAATTCAATGTTTATTCTCTAATTTAAAGAACTGGTATTTGTGTTTGTATGTCTATATTCTTTTGTGCCTATATTCCAAATTACCTCTGCAAGCAATATTTTTCCCAGAAACGATTTATATCATAGATGTGAAATGCATCAATAAAATTCTGTATTATTTTTGAACGTAGTCTGACATAAAAACAGCATTAAAAGCTTCTTCTTTCCTGCCCTTAGCTCAACCTCAGAACTTCCAGTAGGACATTTCTGCATTTATGATCTAATCAGCAGGGTCAACAAGAGCCACTGACCATGAAATGGAAAGAAGCATTTCAGTGGTTATTTAATGACACCTTAACATGCTTCTCATTAATCAATTACTGCCATTAGCAAGCCTCTGATGAAGGAAGAATTACAATGACTCTGCAATTAGGCAGCTAACTACAACTGTCACTATGAAACAAAAAATCAAAAACACAAAACCAAAAAAAACAACCAAACAAACCAAAAACCAACCATCTAAGGAAATAGGGAAAGAATTAAAAATCACAGAGAAGCAATTACTCCACAGATGTTCAAGTCCCAAGCAGCCTGGTAACTTACAGCTATGTAACTGTGTTAGCAATTTTAAGTTCCTTGAGAAAATGCTGTAGTGGTGTCACTGCAAGTAATATAAAACAGATGTTAAATATTTCACCAATATATGCATTATACATTATGTACATCCCCTGAAATGTAATTTTTTTTAAATCTATCCAATCACAGTATGTAATTGAGTTTTGCTTTAATTTTAGAACATTTCTTTTACTTCCATTCCTACCAGGAACAACAGTTTTATCCATATAGGACATTTAGTGTGTAAATTCTTGTAGTGAAACAACTGTTCAATGAGATAGTATAGTCCAAGTCTGTGCACATAAAAAAGAACAATATATAGGAGTTTAATAGGTTTTTTCCACTTTTTATCATTTTGCTAATCCTCATTCATCTGCAGTCTAATAAATTAACTCATGTTAATTACATAATTAGAATGAAAACTCCTCTGACCAAGAACTTCATTTCGGTAAAGCACTGATCTCATTGACTGTGCCCTATAAATGACAATGACAAAGCCTGACTACAAACAGTGACATTAGAACATAAGAATACTGAGCTCTTCTGGGAATACAGATATCACAGTTAGTATATCACATCTTAAATATTGCAATAAATACAGCCTCCAGAAAGCAGCCTATTTCTACAAACCTCAGTGACCTCTGCAATAATACAGAAGGTTTCTTTATCCTAGCAGTCAAGGCACCATTTCTCCACCTGTGCTGCACTTACCAGGATTTCCCACTAGCACCAGCCTACACCATTTACAATCAATAAACTGGAAACCAAGGTAAAAATTATAGTTACATATGTGTTATTGTCATAGACAGCACGACAGGAGTTCTCTCTGTTATGTCTAAGCAGATAGACAGAAACACACACTCAGGCACTTCCTACTACTCTCACCGCAGCCCTCAGCACAACAGATGTTTTGAAACAAGTTTTCTCCATGTCAAGCTTGAATTCAAAATCTGCAAAGACCTGCAGACAAGGCTTGTCTTCTGTGCTTTGTAAAAGAGTGCAGCCAAACAGAAACTTTGCAACAGAAGCACTAACTCTAATATTAATTTGACCCAAAAAGCCACACTGCTCCAGAACACAGCATGCAAGACTGCTGCTCATCTCCCTCTTAGGCTGCTCTCCTCGTCACTCTCCTGCTGCTGCCCATTTCATTGCAAGCTACATTTTAGCTCCTACTGAGCTAAAATTCAGCAAATTATCCCTTGGGATCCTCCATCTGCCACAGCAGATCTGTGACAAATGCAAGTATTTGAATTGCTTAATGGCACAAATCAGTGCACCCTCAGATCAAGACTAAAACTCTCTGATCCTTTGTAACTGAATTATCTATTGTTTTTTGTTTATTCATAAAATAGGAAAAAAGGAAGCCATTCCCATACATGTTGTTATTACACCTCCTCAGCAAAGAATGATTTTTCAATTTAAACTATTGTATTCAAGTAATTTTTCATAGTGATGTCAGGGCTCCTGAAAAAGTGTAGTAAAGATGAAAAGTGAATTTTAGAAAAGCAGAAACATCATTCAGTACCAGATACAAAGCTCCAGGTTAATATACATAAAGGAATAGCCAAAATGTCCCAAATCCTTGGTAAGGGAAAGCTGATATTCCCTACAAGTAGTAGCACTTTCCTGTACATCTTCCCATGTGTTGCCTTTGTTCCGTGTTAATGAAAGATCCCATGCAAAGATAACAATTTTCACCCCGGGTACCTGAAGGAAAAACCTGCTGCTTTTCTCACATTCTCAAAAGAACACCTAACGTTCTCCCCAAGGGGAGAATTTTGCTGCTCTGTTATTTTTGCCAACTTCTGAATTGAAAGATGTTCCCTCTTGTTGGTGCGGCTGGGTGGGAAAGGCACACAGCCAAGAGAAATGAAAACATATCCACACCCTGCTCAAAATAAGAAGCCATGACATGGATAAAAACAAGAAGGAAAAAGAAAGACATCCAGAAAACTACTAATTTTTTTTCTATTAAATGAAAATTCTGTTAAACTCAGTTCACTATTTTCTATTAATGGAAGCAAAAAATATAAAGTCATTAATAAATCTTATAGTTGAAAAAGAAGGTGGCCCAACACTTAGGAAGATAAATTGACATTTAAGAGAGCATTAAGGTGAGGAGTCTTGGGGTGTGATTTGCAGACCCCATCCTTGCTGCCAGGTTAGTTCAAACACCCCTGCTCAGCACTGAGGCTAGCTGGCTTTGCACTGAAGCAGGTAAGTCCTGACATGATTTCTTCTGCTGGCCAGGGAATTAACAGAGACTGTCATTTCCTAAACAGCAGCTTGGGTTTTGTAGCTAACTATGATCTTTTCTGAAATGGTCTTCTGAAAGTGGATGTTGCAAGTAGTTAGCTAAATTGAATAGAATTTGGACATGTTTAAATGGAAATAACACAAATGAAAGGACTTTCTACAGTGATCAGCTGACCTTTCATTAGCACTCCAGCTGCAGACCTGTAACAAAAAATATTTCATTACCCAATTTATAAAAGTACACATCACAATAGACCACATGACACCTTAATAAGAGTACTAGGTGAATTAGCAGTACATAGATCCCTAAGAATAGAAAGAAGTATGCAAGTATTTACTGTTCAGCATCTCAGGTGATTCATAAATCTTAGTAGTAAGCCATCTGCCCAGCTCTCTTCTCCACTAATTCGGTCCTCGCATCAAATTCTGCTCCTTAGTTATTTTTGTAAAACAGGAACCACAATTTTGTCCAAAGGGTTGCAGCACTCCTGGTGTATGTGCTTCCCAGCCTGGAAGAAATGCCATTGGACATGTGGCTACTGCTGTGGCTCAGAGGAAGCAGAGGAGGAACATGAATCTGCACCTTCTGGTGGAGGTTCACAGACATGTCCACCAAGGCTGGGGCAGACTCTACTGCATTAAGGAAACTGATGGCTTCAAGACCCTACAAGCCAAAGGAAATGCAGCAAACTCATTCCTGTCAAAAAGATATTGATGCTAAACAGTCATACTTAGGATGCTTGATTGCAGGAGGCAGCAGGAGGACACACAAATTTGGCTGCAAATATGCTAGCTCATTTAAAAGCAAATCCATTTAGCACTGACAAACACCCCAAGAGTATGTACAGAGGGGCAGACACTTTCAGAATTGTTCAGCCTTCTTAGAAAAAGTGCTTCTTTGTCAAAGAAATTTTTTTGGAGTTTTTTAGAGATTGTGTTTACTATCTTAATTGGCACATTAATCACTAATACCAGCCAGTTTTCCTTAGAGCTTTTTGATTTTCCTTTGTAGGTTTTCAGAAGAAGCTCCAGTTTTCTGATTGCTTTGAAAGCTTAAGAATGCATGTAGTAAGGCAACAATCCTCAAGAGAGAAAATGAGAAAAAAGAAAGCCTTTACCTTCTCCACTGAGAAAATTAATTTTAGCAGATCGAGCCTGTACTCCACACAAAGAAATTCCTCTTTTTCCCAGTTTAGCTGATTCCAAATTTTCCCAATGACCTTGTCTAGATTGAATTTACAGTCAAGCAATCTTATCTTTTAAATCAACAAATTGGATTAGTGATGCTCTGAGCAGGGAAGCGGTTTTCACACGCCTACCAAATTTGAACCAAAAAACATTTCCAAATTCTATTCAATTTAGCTAACTACTTGCAACATCCACTTACAGAAGACTATTTCAGAAAAAATCATAATTAGCTCCAAAACCTGAACTGAGACATCGCTTGAGAACTGCTACAAAATCCTTATATATACACAGATAAATAAACAAAGACACTTCCAAAGCAGCAGCAAGTGATGCTTGGTTGTGAAAGGAGAATATGGAATTGCTTGGAAGGTTAACTTCACTGCCAGCTCGGTATCTACATTTGAAAAGGTGTAGAAAGCACTCACCACTATCACCAAGTGAAACTTAACCTACAAAGAACGAAAACCAATCCAAGCCCAGAGGAGCTGCCATTTTATTTCTTTTTATAACTGGTCCATATTTCTTCTAATGCAAGGTTATTGCTGGGAAGAGTATGGAAGGTTTGCATAATTTTGAATTCCCTAGCCTTTTGAATATTAAATATTAATATGTGGAGGATCACAAAGAGACAAAGTGTCAATAACTAATCAAAGTAGAGATAAAATGAAAGATTGTTTTCATTGCTCATTACCATTTTAATACTTTGCATATCAAAGGCCACTAAATATTCTCTTTTTGAAAGAAAGAAGTTTGATGGGGGGGAAATTTAAGGAAGCAAGCAGGCAGATTAAGCCTCCTTTTTTGGGAAATTGCTCCACCAGTTTTCTCAACTGCCCTCCAGCTGAATCCTGGGCAGCAGCTGGTCACCAAATAATGGCATGGTGAGGTTATTTTTATCTCTTACAATTCATTTATAAACAAATAAAAACAAATAACAATAATAATGAATGGATATGGAGAGGAGAAGAATGGGATTAGGAACAATATTTCTTGTTGCAGTGCAAACAGCATTAGCTGGAAGTCACTGCCATGCCATGTCTCTGTAAAGGCTGTCAATGATGTGAGACTCTGAAGATGCTCTGCCTTACCTTTGTTAAAAGTCTGTAACAACATGGCTGAGGTTGGCAACAGGATTCACCTATTTGGATTATCATCCATATCATGACTGTGCTTGGAAGCACACAACTACTGCTGAATTTCAAAGTTTTTTTCTTCATTGTTATTTACATATTTGTCTTAGAACTATGGATATTCACTGAAAAGACTGCAGAATCACACCACAGCACTAATAGTTATAAAAATACATTTCACTAAGATAGTGACAAGCTGTTTTTCTATAAAACTTATTCATATCTTGGATGTGCCTAATACACACACTAAAGGTACTAGTTCTAACAAGCAGAATGCTCCTTACCACTAGTGCCAAGTATGAAACATTTTCTATATATTTTTAACAGCAGTGGTAAAGTTATATTCCTGTCACAATGTTCTTCTCCACACCTTATCATGAATAAGCTGTCTATGAATTTTCATCCATGTTATTCAGAAAAGCCCAACATCATGGCATTTTCCATAAATACAGCACAAGGGAAGGAGTTCTATTTTGTTTACTAAATTTTGGAATTGGACCAGAAAACTGATACACATTTTATCACAAAGAAGAGGATGAGCTGGCAATTTCTGGTTTAATATTTCAAAATGTTCTAATTACTGACAAAAGCTGAACAGAAATGACTGAAAGGATCACCTTCTCTGAGAGTCTGATGCCATGCAGGCAAGCACTGCTCAGATCATATGATGAGTTGCTGCCTGCTTCCAATCCTTACATCCTCCTACTTAAAGTTTAAAAAATAATAAAGAAATAGAAAAAATAATAATTTTTAAGAACCAACACAACAAAAACAACACAAAAACAGCAAGCTGGTCAGCCCAAAATATTTCCATTCTGAACACATCAAGACTCCAGTATTAAGTTCTTTAACAGGAAAAAAGCCACAAACTGTAAATTTTGTCATGTCACTATGAGGAAGATCAGCTATTTGCACCTGCTCAGCCACAGTTATTTACTTCAGAAATATCTGTGGCAGGAATTCCAGCTGCACCTGCACAGCAACATCTGAACCATTAGAAGCTGAGGAATACTTCAGCACAGGCTTGCCACAGAATGAGGCTCTGTGGATGGACTAACCTGTTGTGGACAACAAACCTTTGTCTTTAATCAATGCTTTGCATAAAGCCGGCCTCTATCCATGCAGACATCTCCAAAAATGCACCTCTGTCCCCCCATCTTTACAGAAACAATCATGAATATTTCAAGATGACAAATCAAAAAGGATATTTTGTATCTTAGTCAAAGGAAAACTTGTGATAAGGTGTGGTCTAACAGTAAACTACTGATCTTACTGAGGTACAGCCAGTTACTACCTTAATGTTATCTTAATTAGTACAGTTCATCTTCAGAAGACCCAGCTGGAAGGCTCCATGCAATGTTTAGATGGGACATAATATACAGATATAGTTGCTGAGAAGAAACACTGGTGGGCAAGGGGGAACTGACACTTTTAGGCATATTTTTCAAATTCTGGCCACAAATTTTACATACACATTTAGGCCAGCACTCCTATTGCACTTTGTGTTAGTTGACTTTGTCTCATTACCCTGCAGAGAAGGAACAAAGAGAACATCACACCAACAATGCTGTTTTCAATCTGCCCATTTGGAAGCGTCAGAACCTTTGCTCTGATCATAGCTGTACACACCTGCCCCGTGGTGCCTGTTTCCCTCAGAAGGGATGGGGGTTTCACACTCCATCTCCAATTTGCTGGCTACAAACTCCTATCTGGCCACAGGGGCTCTGCCCAAGGAGGGTGCTTGTAACTACCAATTGTGTCTGAGTTTGAGTCCTTGCCAAAGCTGGAGCCACAATTCTTTGTCCTGTGGGGGACAGATCAACCCCTTTGCCACCCATCTTTGCCCCAGATGCTTCTTTGAGAACGAGGCATACTCAGGAAACTTCATTATGAAGTGCAGGAGGACACACACAAATGCCACTGACCACTACTGTTGCTTCCAGCCTCAGGACACTCTTTGAGGTCTTTTGGTATTCAAAATATGGTACTGTGAGTAAACTGGAGTAGAACTGAAAAGCCACAGAGTTAGAAAGGCTTGTACCTAATGATACAGTTCCCATTTCTGGCAACCACCAGAACTGGTTGTTTCCCAAGTCACAAATACAGGCAGGACTCACTGAAAGGCTCACCATGCTGAGTTTCCAGTTAACTTTTCCTCAGTGCAATGACAAAAAATAAAACTCATAAAGAGTCCACATAAAATGAGAATATATATGTTTGGACAAGGCTCTGTTTGCTGATCTAACAAAAGACTCCCAGTGTACATTTCACAAACATCATTTCCCCTGCAATGTCCATGCTCAGATTAATTCTTCCTTCCTGTATTTTCTTGAATGGAATCAGAGCTCCTTGTTCCATTAGCAACAATCTAACTCCACCTGCTTTTCTCTGCTATCAGCTTCTGGAGACTCCCATGCCTTCACAGTGATGGAGCTGCAGCGGATGCAGAATTGTGAACATCTGTTGGCACTATTTCCATAATAAGATTATACAAGCCCTTGAAGAACTAAGATCAAGTGAAAAATCCAGAAGACTTGAAAGCCTCATTAGCTTCTGGTTAATCAGAATCGGAAACTGTCTTTAGAAGAAGGGAGACTCTTGAGATTTCTCCAAGGACTGTTTTCACAGCTGTAATTATCAACTGGTAGCAGAAGAACAAAAAAGCTTTAAACCAGCATTTTTCAGCTCTAAGAGTGGTTTAGTTGGTTTGTAACTTGAAAACATTCTCCAACAGCATTTGAGAACTACTGATCCCCTCATGGCAATGGCAGAGTAGAGGTACACAGTCAAGAGGGGAAAACAGCAGCAAAATGGTTTTTGCTGCCATAAACTTAAGAAGCTTACTGTGATGATGAAGGGAACAAGACCAAACATAAACAGTTGGGAAAATAGATGGAACTCACAGCTGATTTCAATGCTGCCTTTAGTAAGTCAACAAAGAAACAGGAAAAGCACAGTCCTTTCTGTCTTCATCTTGGTGATTTTAAGTGCAGGGAAATTGAGCTTCAGGAAGGTGTAAAACATTTGTGCAAGGGTCACACCTGGCTCTTGGGCAATTGCAAAAGCAACACATATTAGAAGAAAGAGGAGAAGGAAGAGGGACTTCTACAGAAGTGATCATTTGGATAAATCTTGATAAGTAATACTAAAGACGATTAAATTCTGGGCACACGCCAAATTTCTTAAGGCTATTCAGGTTTCTTTGAAATCTTATAATCACCTCCACTTTCTACTTTCACAAAAAAGATCTTTCTTAAAATACACACAGTTTCATTTCAAAGCTAATGCAGGCACAAGAATTTTCTAGTCATAATATTAATATTTTCAGTACTACATTTTGATAAGTTGCACTAAAATGTCTCAAGCACAAACTCACAGTGACCTCTGCTGAACAGTTAGTGCATCTTCCACACAGAAAATGGAGCTGCTACACTGCCAATCCCAGCACGTGCAAATCTGTCACACAAGCAGCATTTTTAGAGGAATGTCACTGCTAAAGCTACAAAACCCACAGCTCTGTTTGATATGGAACAGATAAAATTTTATGCAGAATATCAAGAGGAATCTTCTGATAAGCCAAAACAAAAATATTATGTTTCCCCAAAGCCCTACATGTCACTTTGTGAGCTATCTAATGCTACTGGCTACATCCAGTAATTTCAATTATTCACTAAGGGATTACACTTATTTCAGTAAATTAAACAACAGCAGGCTGCTTATGCTTCCAGGGCCTAAATAATGACTGGTGAGAGCAGCACTGGCTGCTGTACACTAAGAATATTTTGATTTTATAAATGAGAAAATTCAGAAATCTCTGACATGATTTTGAGACTATTGCAAATATTTCTATTTCTCAAAATCCTCTTCCTAGGCTAGATGCAGTTGTCCAAACCAGCCTTGCCAACACTGGACAGCTGCTTCTCTCCAGCTGTGAGCCCCAGCAGAGCAGCATAAGCAGAGAGCAGCCCTGGGCATCTGACACCTGCCTGGGCTCCTCGGGGCACAGCAGGGACAATGGGATGGGGTTTCTTCTCCCACCTTCTCCCTGGGCAGTCTCCCACACTGCCTGGTATGTGGGAGAAACCCAACTGCTGCTCCAAGCCACAGCTGTGCCCATCCAGGAGCAAGGGTAACAAAAAAAACCCACCACAAAACAACAAGTTCAACAAAAATTTCAAAACTCCTGCTCCTTCTGGACTCTGTATCCAAGGCTGGCAGGAGTAATATCACTTGAGCTCCATTTCCCTCCATAGCTCTCATTTTCTTCCTGTCTTGGGGCCCAGCAACCATTTTCTGCTGGTGGACTCCTTTCTTCTATTCAGGTTTAAGTCATCTTTTTTTTTTTTTTTTCCTGGTAGAAAGTAAATATTGAGTCTCTCAGGCCAAATCAATGATACCTCAGAACATTACTCCAGAAATAATAGGAGAGGGGTCTCAGGGCACTTATCCCACACAGGGGTAGAGAAAAAGTGGTTCCTCTTGGTGTGCATTAAAAATGTAAACATGTATATACACAGACACACACACACATATATATACATATATACATAGATGTATCTCCTGTGAACATACTGGGGCTTCTTCCTGCTGAGAGGGATCATTACAAACCTTTTGGAATAATAAACAGTTACTTTGCTACTACATCTCTTTAAAAAAAAAAAAAAAGAAATAAAACTGTACACAGAGACATAGAACATTTCATACAAAGCCAGCCAAACTAAATCCATTAAAAATTCTTATACCATAAATAAATTTTGCTAGGAGAAGAGGTCCCTACTTCCTACTTTTTTACTTCATAGCAGGTGACTGCACTTCTGAATATGGAATGGGAGAAAGGAGCTCATTTACTTGTTTCTGCCATCAGAAAACCATATACATTTCTGACTTACCAGTGTTTAACAAAATCAAGTTATTATCACTACTTACAAGTGCCATTTAGTCCACTTGTGCACCTCCATATGCAAACTTGCTTTTATTTAAACAATATCCAGTCAAAGAAACCATATTAAACTGTGAGACCAACATAAACAGCTTAATATTTAAGTCTCTATATTGCTTGTAAGTTATTAGGCAGAAAACTGGACTAGTTAAAACTGCATCTCAGATTGCATTACACACCATGTTGCCAAGCACATAATTTGCATATTATGCCACCAACACTAATACTTCCCTGAGAGCCTTTCAAATTGCTCTGTTCATTCAGACACAACAGCTCCCAAGGCCTTGCTCCTGTATCAAAGCTACCAGGCAGCACCTCTGCAGCGCCCCACAGCTCTAAACCAGGAACACTTGTGGGATTCCAGATTTTACTACCCTGACACGGCCTAACCAAGTTTCTGTTTATGAAGAGGACAAGACTTTTCATTTTAATCTTAAATACCAAAATAATTGTGAGATAAGAACAGCAGCACCAGCTGGAGTATCCCCAGGATAAAAGTCACAGACTGACCATTTCAAAACAGTATGGAAAGAAAAGATACACATCAATCTGAGCTGAACCAGGATTCATTCAAGTCCTAACTAAAATTTCAGGATTTCCAGTCCTTAATGTTTCATCAGACTCTTGTGATTCTAATCCAGGATTTCAAAACACAGATTTTAGCTTAAACACTGAATGCTTCTTCATTTTACGAAGACACGTTGTCATCACAAGAATTATATTCTCATTATGAACTTCCAAGGATTTCTAAAATGTTACCTCTTGAATTTTCACTGAAATCATCATCTTTGTACATTAAGGGAGAAGAGAACTGAAGCTTCCATGACCTAACACAGAATTAAGGACAGATTTAACTTTCATATCTCTAAGCAGAAGTAAAGCTCTAAGTTAACAGACAGCAAGTTGTTCACATTATTTCTGCACAGATCCATGTCAAGCTTTGTGATTCTGACACTTCCAGATCTGACATTAAATGCAAGATCATGGCTGCAAATCAACCCTTAATGTATTCTATGGAGCCCATTTAACAGTATTTGTATGGTGTAAAATGATATCATGTACAATTAGAATGTGTATCATATGCAACTCTTCAGCTGCTGATTCAACAGAAGATGGTAACTTAGAAATATTTTACGGTATTTTACAGTAACTATAAAACCACAATATGATTTCCTTATTTTTACGACTCTAAATAAAACTCAGATTTGTTTTAAGCAAATGAAAGCGATGCTCCCATAGGAAAATACATCTTTAGTTTTTACAACATTCCATAAAACACAAGATGTACAGAGGGTTTATTTAGCTTCAGAGACATATTTTGACATCATAAAAATTCCCATCTTTGGCAGTTCTGAGTGACTGGAATTAACTTATTTACTCTGAATTAACATAATAACTTAACCAGATGGTATGAGAGTTACAGTTGATTAGATCAATGACAATAATGTCACCAAGTCTGAGCATCTGACCTTGGCAAAACAAATACTGCAATATTTACAGTTAAAGAGGCAGACAAATCTGTAAAGAATGGCTGTTGGTAAATTATATGAACACAGAGCTCTCCTCATTAAGAGAATATGCTACCAGAGAAACTGAATGTTATCTTGTCACCTATTCTGTGAAGCTTCCTGTGCTATGAAAAATATTTTTAATATGCATTCCAAGCAGCATCCATTTACATATATGTACTAATTCTCTCTTTTATTGGTTCATTTCTAGATTTAACAGACATGTAGATAATTGAAATTTTATATAGCACACTAAACAGAATATAAGCCATGCACTGATTTTAACATTTTTATAAACCAAAATTACAATCAGGTAATACACATGCATCTTTTATTTATTGCAAATAGTTAAAAAATTTACTTCATTAATGTATTTTTACCCTAAAGCTTTTGTGAATGTCCAAATAATTTCCCAATTGCATCTCAAAATTAAACCCTTCAGTTTTCATCTCTATACCCCAGGGCGTTACTGCACAACACAACATATTTTAATATGGTTAAATGCTACTGATGTTGCAAAATGTTATTTCTTATTGGAAACGGTCATTAATATCACTTCATACCTCAGAGAGTATGGTAGTAATTTGGCAATAAAACACACTATTATCATCGTCTTCTAATAAGCTGAAAGTGTTGTAATCCTAGGGCCCTAAATGTGTTATGGAATATTAGTAGAACAAGCACATTCTGGTCATTATTTAGATGGGAACATTTCCCATGTCTCTCATACCTCATTCAGTAATTGCACACTCCTGCTATAATTAAATCTGCCCATTTTAAATTGTCCATAATATTCTGAGGTTCATTTTCTGGTCCTGTGGGACACATCATTGACTCCATTTTGGGAACAACATACTTTTTAATGATGTATTTTAAATTGTTTATTTTTATTTAAGTGACTGTCTAGAATAATAACTTGAAACATCCTGAATTAGATAAAAACAGTTTAAAGTGAGGGAAATGACAAAAACAGCAGCAGCTTCCTAAATATATAAAACAAGAGTGAAATACTTCTTCCTCCTTGAAATGACTTTACCTGCTTGTCCAGCACTAAATGCACTGCCTTCCAAGGGAAAATACTGCTTTGGGATGAGCAGCATTCACTGGAGAGACAGGCCATAGGAACAGAAATGCTGTCTCCAAGGCTTGGCCAGGAGCCCCCTACCAGAGCCACACATTGCGCTGCCTTCAATTCACACTGAGATACCAATACAGCAAAAACAACCTGAGTAAAGGGCTTAAACCAAGAAGGTTGCAATGCAGTGTATTTAAACAAACAACTAACCACACCCAAGTGTAAATTGTTCACTGTGAATAAATGCTGAAAATGTACATGTTTGAAAATGTTGCAAACCTGGCATCATTTATCAGAATTACGAGCAGCAGTGGTGTGATCTGGTCTGCCCATGAGGCACCTCCATCCTGCTTGGACAAGAGCATCAAAGGAAAGCTCACTGCTTCATATCTCAGCTGAAAGCAAGCCTTAAGCCATTTCCCCCTCATCTAAATAAACCTTCACACACAAATCTCAGAAGGGATCTCCACTGGATTTTGTGCACAAATAAACTGCAAAACTTGTACACACCAGGCAAGTTGTGTGGAACCCATGAGCAAAGTGTATCCTGAGAGAGCTAATGAGTGAGGCAGCTCATCCACTCAGCAGCCTCAGCTGAACTGTGCAGAAGGGCCAGGGATACACCACACCAGAAAATTCAACCTCCTCAAGAATGGCACCTGGTTCACTACCTGTTGTGACAACACAAGGGAAAAATAGTGTGTTTATATTTAGAAAAATAGTAACACTTAAAGCACATTCCAAGGCCATGTGAAATATATACAAACCTGCATGGTGATATTTATCTGTGTCACACATAAAATGCTGTAAGAAATAAAGAACTAAAAAGTAGACCCCATAATCAAGAAGTACTGTGCTTAATGGAACAGTTTACTGAATTGGGAAACAAACTCATGCTTATGCCTCTCTACAAGCAACTCTGGTGTTATAAAATGCACAGAAAGATCCAGCAGAAATATTTGTACTACATTCCTGCTACACTGTAGGTAACAAAAACATTTCAGGGCTCAAATGAACTAGGAGAATGAAAATCTTCTACAGCTACCTGTCAGTAACAAGAAAGCAAAAGCATCCAAGGGCAAAAATTTAAGGATTAAAGGGGGATAAAATTATTGACAGGGACAGCTTTAAACATCAGAGAAGTTAACCTCAAACAGGAACTGGTGGGTTTAAACAATATGCAATCATCACAGAGGAGACTGCAGTCAAGCACTAAGAAGTCCCTATACTTGTGATATTCTCCATACATTGTTAATACTTTGCATTCTCATTTACAGCTGGTACTAGATATCCACTAAAAGAAACTCAGCTCCAGAGAGCCTGTCTTCATGTTAACACACATGTGGATGTACAAAAGTTGGACAAAAGACCCCAAATCCAGAATATTTCACTCTTTCTTTTATGTGCTACTCTGCAGTTGCAGGAAGTTTTGTCACACCACCATGCTCTCAGATATTTATTTAAACAGCTTTGCAAATCTGCAGCTCTACTGGTTTGGATCAAGCACAGCGTTGGAATTCAAGTAATAAACTTCCACTTGACACCAGTCATGCTCCTGGTACCTTGCTGTTCTGCTGTCAACTAATATAGAAATAAAGCAGGATTTTTAGGTTTTAAGCTGTCTGATTAAGAAGATAACCACATTATGAAATTACTTTTGCAATTACACTGTTATCACCTCAAATCAGAATTAGTTGTCTTTGTCCTCCAAAAATTATAAAAACTCTAATTTTTTTTTCTTAATTTCAGATTCAAAATAGTTTCATATATCTGATATTTCTGTAATAGCTGGAATAAGAAATAGAAAAAAGCAAGTCAGAAATGAAGAAAGGAAAATGTCTAGGAGAACAACAAATCAAGAAGGTCGAAGAACTGTAGGCTGTAACACCACCCTGAAAAGAGAACTCTGAACTTGCAAGCAATGACATGATTCTGATAGCTTAGATCATAATATATTATAAAAGCAGTAGCATTTTGTGTTTCTTTTACAGAAGATAATCATGTTTGAATCCTTTAAGACAAAACAGATACACTAGTATTACAAATTAGCTGGCCAAATTTCCCATAAACAGTTTTTAAATATAACAAAGATTTCCCAAACACCTAGAAAAAAAAAATGATCCAATAGTCACATAGTATTGGCATTTGCAATACACTTTTTGTTGTTTATTGAACAACCACTAAAAAATATATGTCATAAAATTGCACCTATGGTTATTGTATCCATCTTCATTTATAGTGACCTACATGTCTCTGAAGAAGTTACAGGTTTTCCAACATTTTAATAGAAAGTTCAAAAAAACCAGCTTTGTAAATTCGTATCTTTGATACCTTAAACATATACTAATTTTCATCGATGCAAAATGAAGACCAGCTCTTCCATAACAAGTTCTTTAAAAAAAAAATGTGTCTCACTAAAAGATATTCAGGTAGAAATACATTGCCTCATCTACCTCTCTGGATAAGAGCAAAAAAAAAATACAGAACTATTTTAATATTTCAGAAAACTATTTGAAATATTAATAAAAACGAATAATTCCCCAGCCTTTTGTGGGAAAGGGAAAGGAAAAAAAGGAAAAAAAAAAAAGAAAAAAATTAAAAAGCCCCTGAGTGTAATTAAGCAGATTGAACACAAGAGGTAGCTCGTGTCTCCATGTTCTTCAACTAAGAAACAGGAAAGCAAATGGAATAGCAAATACAGCCATCACAATGTCACAATGAAAGATGTGTTTTTAAAAGCAAGATAGACAAAGGGAGTTTTGTGGCCTCAAAGAATTAATGGAGAGCAATGAGTGGGTTATTCTGGGTGTACCTCTGTGGAAAGCACCCTGCTCACTCGGACTCATTTCATAGCAAAGCCCTGAGTCCACAGAGAAGAGTTCATTTTCATCCAGGCTGCTTCTTTCTTTCTCCACTGAAAAGGAATGATATCTGCTTCACATACAACCCAAATATTTTCTTGAGGATCATTCTAACTTACCCTAATTCTAGGCCCTTTCTGTATGGTAAAGACACCTTTTTGAAAACACAATTATATTAATACTGAAAATGCAATTATAAATGTACACGTGTTCAGACCTGTTTTCACTATGTTAATTAAAATATGTCACTGCCGCAGGGAAAAAAATTAGCTAAAAGGAGTGTGATGTGTATAATATTACCAAGTAAGCTACAATTATTACCTCTTCTTGATAAATATGTTTAGAAAATTTATGCTTCATCACTGCACATCTAATCACTCTAATAATCTTTTATTACAATGGACAAATCCATCAAAACCTAGAGAGATTCCCTCACTGCTAGGTTTCTAAAAGTGCCCACCAGCAACTTCCAAATGCTTCCTAATGACAATAATTAGGCAGCTGACCACAATGCCCTGTACCTGTCTGTGGGTCACTCTCAATACTTTCTCCCATTAATTACACACATGCAGGGAACCAAAAGAGAATATTCACTGTGGACAACTCGGGGATGCAGAAGCCTGAAGTAGGCAGAGCAGCTCCTGTCCCTGACTGCTGCCCCTGCCTGGCAGTGGCACATCAGGTGTCAAACCAGGGGCTGCAGAGCAGCTGTGACAGCACCAAGCTCATGCTCACCTGCCAGCAGTAAATATGCTGTCAAAGAGGCTTTTATAAAGATCTTTTAGGCTTGCCTAAAAATATAGATCATCTCTTTTCATACAATTTCTACACATTATCTATTATTTAAATCCCAAAGGATCGGAAAATAACACCCAGGACCTTTCTAAAGTTTTTTGCAAAAGAATAAAAAAAGCCTGTATGTAAATGCTACAGGTACAGTTCCTTAACCAAGATACAGCTGCAGGTGAATTTTAAACAAGTAACTTCTCACAACCACCCATAGGATTGAAGCTGCCTTTACTCAAGTTAGATGCAACATTCTCCCGTGTGTGTGCACAATAACTAAATTTCAGATTAGGATCTGTTCTTCAGGGTAGCACCCTTAGGGCAGATATGCTCCTGCAATGATAGGACTTCAGTTTTAGCCAACATTCTTCAAATATATGAATGCACTCCACATCAAAGATGAAATTAGGACCTACCAGTTAACCTTTAGCACAAAAACAAAGCAAAGAACCATGCAGAACTCTTTACTTTGAATAAAAGCTGTACTTATCAACAAGAGATTTCCTATGGGATAAATGGAGTGAGGGAAATTTTGCCAATTGCTACAGTAACGTACAATATTCAGTGCCATAACAAATCACATCTTTCTGTCATCTCAGTACCTAGTTCCCATTCAAAATGTTTAAGTAACAGATCTCAAAGCACTTAATGTTTTATGCTGAAAAGCTAACAATCTATGCAAAAACATTTAATGCATGGTATGCAGTGACCTGCACATATGATCTCTACAGTATAAAATTTACCAAATGCTTATAAAAACATAAGAAACAACAGATATAGAGATGCAGAATATAGACATGTATAATGCACATTCCCTTAAATGGCAAATACTAAAACACAGAAGAAAAAAAATACACTCTAAGTGTATATTTGAGATTAAATCCCCATAGCATTTAACTTTGCACCACGTTTTTGAGAAACATACAAAAGCAGCTAAAAACTATACTAGTTCCCAATGTCTACCAAAAACAACAATGAGGATACTATAACCTTAATTTAAATACTGATTTACTTTCAGGGTTCATTAACATCACATAAAAACATGCCATTATTAAAGTTTTAAAGGGGAAAGAATATTATAAACTAATATCTATGTCATCATTTGTAGATCTATTATAGTCTACTTTTTTTTCCATGTACCCACTTCAAGTGCTGTTGAACACATCTGAAGCAATGATTTATTTTAAAAAATTTTATTTAAATAACTTAAGTAGACTTAGTGAAATATTTAACCTAAGCAGCTCAACACATCTAAGTTTCAACACAGCTGTAGCCACTCAATGGAAAATACAATTTTCCCAGTTTAATTGAGTGTACAGTACCTGTGACAGTGCTGGCACTACCTGTGTGAACTGCCAGACTGCTACCAGGGAGAAGCAGGCAATTCACATAATGCTCTTACCCACCTAACATCCTTAAATGCTGATGTTTATTTGACAAGACAAACCAGAGGAATCCAATCCTGGAACACACAGAGGCTGAAGCACCAAAGGAGATTAAATATCAACTAGGTCAGCTGGATGCCATTTCATTTTGGCCTGAGCTCAAGTAAAACAGAACACAGGTAACCTGACTGGAGAGCCAACAGAGAAGGCCCAGAGCAACAGGAGCCCTTAGCCAGGACCTGTATCACCCCCCAGTTAATTGCATGCTGTTAATGAAAACTGCTTTATTGCATACCCCAGTTTCAAACAGACTCCTGGGGCTCGTCTGCCAACAGGGACAAAGGGGAGCAAGAGGAGCCACTGAGATGGCCAAGGCCAGGCTCGCTACCGGAGAGGGCTGAGAGAGAACCAGATATGCTCCTACAATTTAATCATTTCTGAGAAACAACTTCTCAGCTCTGGGTAAGATGTCTGGAGTCTGTCAAAGTCAAGGGATTTAGGCACCCAAGATACTGCTTTGAATTGGAGCTCTGACAGCATCTGGACACAAAGCTTTTGCAGAAGCTGACTTGAGCTCCACTCACTAATCTGCTTACGCTCCCTTGGTGGCCCATACCCCAAGCATGGCTCAGGGGAGCCAAAGCACAGCTGCTTCTCCAGCAGGATCCAGAGACAAACCTGCCACCCCAAAAGAGGAGTGTCACACAGAGAGGAGCCTCACACTAGCCACAGTTAAGTTTCAGGGAGGGACATCACACACTGATGTGTTACCGTCACATTTGTGAGCATCTTAGCACAGCAAACATATCTGAAAAGGTTTTAATATAACTTACTGAATTACTAATAGTAAGAATTGTTTTGAATGCTACAAATTAGGCTTATTACAAATCATAAAATCACAGAATGTTAAGGTGTTTGAATGGATCTTAAAGATCATCTAGTCTCAACTCACCCTACCATGTGCAGAGACATTTCTCACTAGGTCACAACACTCAAGGCATTACCCAACCTGGCTTTAAAAACTGCCAGGGTTAAGGCAAATATACTGTGTTTAAATGGACAGAGAAGACAGGGAGATACTTCTTACTGGGTCACAAACACACTTAGTCCAATATAATTGCCTAGACTATTTCAGATCTTTCTCAGTTAAAAAAAAAAAAAAAGACACCATAAAATTACTGTACTCCTCTTTTATTATTCACTTAGACCTCAGTATAAATACTCCAGTTGAAGAAGTACTCTATCACATTATGGAAGAATACAAGCAAATGCTCATTTGCTCATTCACTCTGTGAATCCATTTCCATGCTGCTACATCACTACATGGTAGAAACATCTCTCCATCTTATCAATAACAATTACAATGTAGTAAAAGTAGTGAAAAAAGCATTAAAATAACTATTCAAAAATCCACACCACTATAAACATCAACATAAATTTAAAAGTAGTGTATAAACTAGTCAATGAAAGCATGATGAATATCATTCTATACTGTAAATTCACTGACAAATAACATCTTTACTTGAGCATGCAAAATACCTAACTATAGCCAGATCAGCACTACAGTCTTAGGAAAGTAGAAAGTAAGATTTATATTTTTAAAAAAGAAACTTATAATTTACAGATTCACCTACTGATGTCACTACAGAAAGCCAAATATAGCTAAAATATGATTAACAATTTTTTTTTCCTACAGACAACCTATACAAAGAAGTTACCATTACAAATCATTAAATTTTGTGATGCAAAAAAAAAAGAAACTTATTCCATCCTCTGCTACAGATCACAGAGATATTTTTGTTAAGTTATAAACTGTAAGCCCAAGATCTCTGTCCTTAGTTCCAACAGCTATCTCAAAGCTCTTACTTTGGATATAAACTTGAAAAGGGGAGAAATAACCCCCTAAAACCCCACAAAATATAACTGAACTCATTTCATCTATCATTGTAATCCTCATCATGCACTTCAGTCTTCTGATCACCAGACATGAAGGACTGTGAAAGATGCCTTCCCTACTACTCCAAATAGTTTGGGATCATCCCTCAGTGTTGCCACTTCCTGCTTCCCTCTACAGCTCATTTATAGTTCTGTCTAAGAGCCCAAGTCTCAGTCACATCCGAAAAAATGCTGGTGACCTTCTACTGTTGACAGTAAAACCTTGATATTCCCCCTTCCACTTGATTTCCTACTTTTTTTTTTTGTTAGCTATAGACAAACTTCTCCCTTATTCCATGGCTGTTAAGTCTTTAGAGCTTTTGGGGACAGAACTTGTCAAACATCTTTCAGAAATCCAAGTGAGAAATACTATATGGGTCACACAAATTCCACCAGAGTAACCCAAAGAGATTTATGAAATATGACCTATATAACAAACATATGAGACAGAAAACACATTGACCCTCTCCACAAGATCAGATTCATAAAACACCAGGATATAATAGGAGCAACCAATTGCAAAGTCTTCCTTTGTGTTTGCTCCTTTGTCAACTCAGACTCGGCTCCTGCTTGCAAGCAGTTGGATTGTATAACAAAATCCGAGCTGGCTGTGCCACATTCCTTCTCCTCATTACCAAGGTGTACCATAACAACAATTTCTCCAAAACAGACTTGCCCAAAGTCATACAGGATGTTTGTGACAGAGTCAAAACACAGCCAGCTACAGGAGGAGTGGAAAATCAGTTTTTTCCCTGAGGTCCTCCAGTTGTTCTGCTGACTCCCAGAGGAGAAATATGTGCATCCTCTCTCCTTCCACAGTTAGATCACTGGGATTTCTGTGTGCCCCGCTTATGTGCTGTACTGGAATGCTCTTCTTTAAAATCTGGAGACTTCCTACTTTCTTTCACTATCATTTAAAAAGTTTTCATTTTAAAAAAATTATATAGGTCCCGGCTTAATTCCATCTACACTGAAGCTTGTTGCCATGTCACTAATTTACTCCTTCCAAACTTTTTCTATTAAATTAATTCACTGTGTTACAGATGTTGCTATTGATTTATCTACTGAACTAAACACATAATGAAGCAGAAAGTAAAACCAACAAAAAAAATTATTGCTTTTTTCCTCTTATTAATTTTGTCATGGCTCCAAGAATAATTCCCTCAACAGCAACAAAAAACCATATGCTTTTCCACTTCAGTCTCTCTGTAAAACCAGCTTTCTAGCAGCAGAATTAAGAAAATAAGTAGTGATGAAAAGAAACTTGAAAACAAACAGAAAGGACAAGTTACTTAAAAAATGCAGGCTGCATTTTAGTTAATATAACTAGATTTTTTTTAAGGGACAATTTTCTTCAGATTATGATTTCTATGGTACAATTTTAGGATTATAACAGAAACTTGAAGCAAAATCAGTAAGCCTAAAGGTATTTTTTTGTTTGATCAAAGCATGAGGTACAGCTGCTCCATTTTTTGAGTCCAACACAAATGCTGATCTAAACAGTATGAGCAAAGACAAGCTGGGTTCAAATTTGCAACAGGTTTTCATTTTCAGGATATGAGAATCATTAAGTGTTTACTAAAACGCAGCAGAAGATTAATGTGTTAATCCCTGCAAGTTACCAAAACATAAATCCACTGAATGCATCAATAAGTACCTATCAACTTGTGGAGTGATTTAAAAGGAGCCTATCTGAGCTCCATATCACCAAGCTGTTACATTTGGAAATGATTAAGAACAGGTAAGAGTCGTTTCAAGTATTTGTTTAACCTGGATTCAATATCCATACAGTTACTAGGAGGTCCAATGGAAATCTGAAGGAAACACTGCCCTTTCCTTAAGATGGATGCAATATATTCAGAGGGGCTAAACAAGCACTTTACTTCCCAATAAAAGTAAAGTGAGTGTACACGTAACAGCCCAATTTTTTTTTATTTTGGCAAATGAAAATACAGTTGCTTTTTGGAAGCCATAAAAAGGAAGGGGGTGGGGAAGGGAACAAATAGGTACATCAAGATGGTTATCCTGATCTTTGCACCAGCAAGCATCACACACCAGCTCCGTAACACCTTCACAGAACAAACCTTCACATTACTAGCAAATACTCTTTTGCATTTGATGGCCACTCAGAAGACTGAGAATGAGAATTAAGAGAACAGAGCCAAGGTGCAGAGGGCTAGACAGAAATGCGCTGAAGACCTACCCTGCTCAGGCTGGACCCTGCTGCCTACAGCCACAAACCTTTAACTTGCAAGCTAGTTAAGCAAGGAAGGCTCCATATCCAAAGATTTAAATAGCTTATTACAGAGTTTATTTGCTTACTAAACCACCACTTTATCACTTGGAACGACTAAAGTCTTACATTTTTACTAATTAGTAGATGTCAGCTATTATTCTTTTGAGATGTATAACAGGGGGGAAAAAAGTTTATTTCCCTGTTCTGTAATCCACATGTAGCTGTTCAGATGCCTAAAGGCCAACTCAAAGACATTAGGCCAAAGGCAATGCTCAAGTTATTTAGTTCATTTGCATCTGAGTTAAGTGTCTGTATTCAGTCCATCTAACTTCTGATGAAGTATGGAAGGAGGAAGAAAAATGAATTCATTATATTTCAGTAACTGAACATATTTTTACATGTACAGAACTGAAGTTCAGTGAATTGTTTTGTAGCAGCAAGCATCAACATTTGGAATAATTCAGGAAATCGCTGTCATTCTAAGAAGACAAACAATTACACCACTGTCTGCATCTGCTTCCCCCAATGCAAATCTGCCCATGCCTGTGAGCAAGCACCAGTGCCAATGCTCCATCATTGCCTGTGGAGCAAACAGGTGCAGGAGCCGATAGGGAAGAGTTGGGAGTCTCAGTCTGCATCTACAACACTGGTATTGTGCCTCAACAATGTCATAAAGCGAAAAAACCACTGCCCAGTGTCATTCATCAAAGCATTGTGATGGTGTCAAGAAAAGAAATATCTTCTCTGCTGTCAACTTGTCTTAATGAAAATGCATTGCAATATTTTAAAAGTTTTCAAAGCTGACTTCTTTTTGACAGCTGACAGATTTATGAAAGTTATTTTTGATGAAAAATGAGCAACAAGATTAACAATATTCAAAACAAAGAAATCAATGTAGTCTGCCTGAACATGCCAAAGCACTAATAGAGGAAGAGAAAATAACTCAGTAAAGTGAGGTCTGTAGAGGAGAACCTAAGGCAGTTTAACGGCAATTTTTAAAGTTCACAAGATTTTAAATATTGGAACAGCCCTTAATGAACAAATTGACCTCAAATGTGGCAGAGTGTGGAACACTGTGGCTCTCTCAAGCATGAACACTTCATGTTTGATCTTGCTCTCAATAAAACCAGAATGAAAGCAATGAAAGACAAATGGTAGAGTTATTGCCACCTCAATTTTCTGGGGTTTTCTTTTCAGGAAACAATTCTGTGGAATTTCTTTGGTTTTGTGAGGCTTCTCTTTAGTGGGTTTTTTTGGTTTTGGGGTTTGGGTTTTTTTTTTTCCAAGGATCTAGCAAATAAAGTAAAAAACTACATTATAAAAAATTTTCCATAACTCATTTTAAACATGATCAGCACAGGAACAACTAAAGCATTATAAAGTTTATAGTAACCTTTCCAACTATCTCTTTAGTATGTATAGCACACAGCAGATCTAAGTTCAAGAGACTACATTTTTTTTCTGACCAGTAGGAATAACTGTAACCATCATCCTGTTCTGCACTACCTCTTCCCAACTTTTGGTCATGAATTCTATCCTATGCCTCAGCAACCACTCAAGGAAAGATTCTTGAAACCATTTCCATTCCTACAAAAGTTATGGCTCTATTTGAATATAAAAAACAAGAGGAGATAAAAGTCATTGGTATAGGAGGAAAGCTGCCACATCTGCCATCATGGGAACATAACTCACACAACTGCAAGGGTTGAACATAAACTCTGCAGAAGGGACAGGCAAGGAAGGAGAAGTTGGGTAGCCGTGTGTATGTTAGGAACAGTTTTGATTGCTTAGAGCTAAATGATGGTGATCCTAGAGCTGAGTGTTTATGAAGATCAGGGAGCACAGTGACGAAGAATGAGGAAATGGCCAATGAACTTAACACCTCCTTTGCCACCATCTTGTATTAAAGAGCAGTTCTACAGATACCTAGTCCCTGAGCTGGAAGACAGGGATGAGGAGGATAATGAAACCACCATAATTCAAAGGAATCAACCTGCTACACCACTTGGACACACTCAAGTCTACAGAGCCATATGGGATCCACCCAAGGGTAGCAAGGGAGCTGGGGGAAATGCCCAGTGAGCCCTTTTCCATCATTCATTAGCAGCCATGGCTAACCAGGGAGGTCACAGAAGATCCAGGAAACCACAGGCCTGTCAGCCTGACCTCAGAGCTGGCAAAGGTCATGGACCAGGTGATCTTGAGTGCCATCTACCCAGCACATCCAGGACAACCAGGGAATCAGGCTCAGCCAGCACTGGCTGATAAAAAGCAGGTCCTGCTTGACCAACCTGATCTCATCCTATGACAAGATGACCGCTTACTGGATGTGGATGTGTCTGCCTAGACTTTACTAACACCTTTGACACCATTTCCCACAGCATTCTCCTGGAGAAACTGGCTGTTCATGGCTTGGACAGGCATGCTCTTTGTTGGGTAAAATCTGGCTGAGCAAGGCCCAGACCCAGCGGTGGTAAATGGAGCTACACCCAGCTGGGCTGGCAGCCAGTCACCAGTGCTGCTCCCCAGGGCTCAGTATCATCTCTGTTATCTGTTTAATATTGATATCAATGATCTGGAGGAGGAGATTGAGGGCACCTTCAGTCAGTTTGCAGGGAACACAAAGCTGGGCAAGAGTGTTGATCTGCTGGAGAGCAGGAGGGCTCTGCAGAGGGATCTGGACAGGCTGATCAGTGAACTAGGCCAGAGTTCTGAGGTTCAACAAGGCAAAGTGCAGGATGCTGCACTTGGGTCACAGCAGCCCCTGCAACACTCCAGGCTGGAGGAAGAGTGACTGGAAAGCTGCCAGGGGAAAAGGGACCTGGAGGTGCTGAATGTGACCCAGCCTGTGCCCAAGTGTCCAAGAAGAGCAGTGACATCCCGGCTTGGATCAGCAATAGCGTGGCCAGCAGGACCAGGGCAGTGATTGTTCCCTGAACTCAGCATTGCTGAATCTTGAGTCCTATTTCCAGTTCTGGGCCCCTCACCACAAGAATGACACTGAGGTGCTGGAGTGTGTCCAGAAAAAAGGAAGAGAGCTGCTGAAGGGTCTGGAGCACAGGTCTTAGGAGGAGAAGCTGAGGGAACTGGGGGTGGTGTTTAGCCTGGAGAAAAGGAGGCTCAGGGGAGACCTCAACACTCACTGCAAGCATCTGAAAGGAGGCTGTAGCAAAGTGGAGATCCATGTCTTCTCCCACTGACAAGCGCTAGCACCGAAGGAAATGGCCTCAAGGTAGGCCAGAGGAGCTTTAGATTGGATCTTAGGAAAGATGTCCTTACAGACAGGGTTATCAAGCATGAGAACAGGCTGCCCAGAGGAGTGATTGTGTCACCATCCCTGGAGGTATTTTAAAGAAGTGTTTATGTGGCACTTAGGGACAGAGTTTTGTGGTGGCTTTGGAAGTCCTGGGTTAATAGTCGGACTGATGATCTTAGAGGCTTTTTTCAACCTACTCTTTGATTCTATGATTCTAAATCTATAAAGCACTATTTTTGCTTTTGTTTTTTTATTTTTCATTTCTTGACTTCATCTAATTAATCTGAAATGTAATTTTCCCAAGATTGACAAGGAAACTAAGATCTTGATTTTTCAGTTTTAAACTTAGACCACATGAGACATCTCACTATTTCTGACCCTACTGAAAACTACAGTAATAAAGCCTGGGGGAAAAAACAGAAAATTAAAACAACATAGATTTTTCACAAAGAAAGTACCCTAGAAGAAAAGCTGTCAGTCACAGATGACAAGAAGCCAGTTACAGCAGAGGCGTGAAATGTGAGCATCACTCTCACACTACTTTCTGTTTATTTTAAATAACAGATGAACAGTCATTAATATTTACTGTATTTCAAATTAGTCAGATAACACAATATTCAGCCTGAAGTCAGATTAGGCAGCAGCTGGTTAGATGGATGTCATCTGTCAGGGGCTGTTCTTCTAAAAGCCACTAATACTGTCAGTGAAAATTACAGTCTACAAATCAAAAGAACATTAAGTGTTTGAACTGAAACACATATGAAATCAAACAGTTCCCACTGGATTTTCCCCATGTGCTATTACCTCCATGATCAATTCACACTTCAACTGACAGAAATTGCTGAGAAAGCAAAACATTGCTTGCTTTCCATCTGAGAAGTATACTTTGAGCCAGGGGACATATTTTTAGACAATTAAAAATAATTTTCTTTCATTTTTGTCAAGAAATATTAAAGTCAAGCTGCTGTAAAGCAAAATGCTCACTCACTCTTGTACAGGACAACAGGGAGCAAAAGTTTGTTGCTATTACAAAAGCAACAACATCTTAGCTGGAAATAAGATAAAATCCTTTTCCATTAGGAAATTCTGTAACATTAAAATACAACTTCTAATAGTTTTAAAATGAAAACAAAGACCATTCACTCAGAACTTCAGCAACTGTTCAAAACACATGTCAAAAAATTGCCTATACAGCACAAAAAACTCCAATAATTTTTGTAACATGCAAGGATCACCATTCCACAAAAACAGTGGCATAGCACTTAAAACATACTTTTAAGTACGGGTACTAAAGGATACTGAAACACTAATTTTCTGTTAGTTAACTAACTAACTGTTTCTGCTAAAGTGCTGAGGACATGAGCATTTTGAAATGGAGTGTTATGTTATTTTTATCCAGAAGCTTTTTTTTTCTTTTTGGTCCCATCTACTTTGTATTTGGCAGGCTTTTCCCCCCTTAACTGGGACAAAATGGCTAAACCCAGCAAGTAATATTGCACCTGACAACAGTTTCTTTTGAAATGCACCATCCCCATTTTGAGGATACAGTGCTGCAATGCTGCACAAGAAGCAGCAAAAAAAAAAAAAAAAAAGCATGCATGCTGCTTCTTGCTAATCAGGGAATGCCACCAGGAATTTTCAATTAATAATCAGTGTGCAGCAGTACTGGCTGGGTGCCAGCAGGGTGCTGGGTTTGTACAGAAGGGTGGGCAGATCCCTGTTGGGCAGCACTGGGAAGGCCAGGCAGGAGGGCACCCTCGTGGTGAAGGCAGCGCCTGCAGAGCAGGCTGGGACAGCAGCAGTGTAGCTGGAACATCCTGTCACAGTCACCAGCACAGTGGAGGCTGGACCACAGGATGTGCAAGGAGATGCCAAGAAAGCTGGGCTTAATCAGTTTAAAGAGGAAGCTAAAAGAGAAGATTGTTGCTGTCATCTGTGACCTAATGGGTGGGAAAAAACAAAACAGAGCTGGGATCTTCTGCGAGGTGACCCAGAAATGGGAGGAGATGCAACAGTCACACTAATTGCAACACCAGGAAGTCAGACGAGGCTTTGGAAACAATTTTCTCACCTTGTCAGCAAACACTGAAACAGATGCACAGAGAGGCTGTGCAATCTGCAGCCCTGGAGATGCTCAGATCCAGATCACACAGGACCTGTTTGCAGCAAGAGGTTGGACTTGACACCTCCAGAGGTCCCTTCCAGCCTCAACACCTGTAGCTCTGTGACTCTGTTTTGTTTCTTACTCTCCTCAGTGCCCACATTGCAAAAGCAGATCAAAAGCATTCAATCAAGGCAGGGTGAGTATTTGCAGCTGGGAGTAGTTTGGTGAGTACACCCAGAACCCACCAGCTCAGCACACTGCACTCGGCCAAACTTAACCCAGCACTCTGTGGGGCACCACCAGCCCTCTGTGGGCACAAGCAAGAACAAGGACCTGCCTTCCCTGGCACCTCCTCTCTGAGCATGGCTAACATCATGCACTGCCAAATGGAATGGCCAGTTGGCCATTGTACTCCCTTGGCTAGCAGGGCTGGAGCCCTGAATGCCTTTTTCACCCAGCTTTGCTAAGGGACACTCATTCTCTATGTGATATCCAGAGCTCTGCTGACAGCAAAGCTGCTCCCAGCACCAGACTGCTCCTTGCAGCAGAAGCCATTGTATTTCCCCTTCTCCTACAACCTGTCTTTTTTTTCTGGCAGAGTTATCAGCACACTGACCTCACTTGTCACAACCAACAATTCCCAGTGCTGAAGCCAGGGAGAGATGGGAAGCACAGCCATGGCCAGGGAAGGTAGAAGGTCACACTCATCTGCAGCACCACCATGGTCTTAGATCAGCTAAAATCTGCCACAAAGCCACACTTTCAGGAACCAAAAAGTGTGGTTAATCATGTTAGCTTTTACATGAGCTAGAAGAACAATTACTCAAATAGAATTAAAAATAATAGCTCAATTTAGATCAGATGAACCTCTAAATTGTCAAAATAAAGTCTGATATTTCGCTTGCATTAAAGAAATCACCAACTAAATTTGAAAACCTCCTGGCAACATCGTGTTATTTTAAGACCACAACAAAATATTTCTTGAGATGGTATGCAATACCATAATAACTGCCAGGACAAGGCACCAAGAGAAGGAATCCATGACTCTGGAAGTGGACAACTTCTCTTTCAGTGCACTGGAAATCAGCAGCAAGGAGAGCCCTTAGCAACACCACCACAGCAAATGCCATCAAGGCACAATGATTTACACTGCTGCAGGGAGCACTCCAACACACATCTACCACGATCTCCATGAACAAGCCTCAGTAAGAAAGGAAAACATGACTTCAAGACTCGCCATGGCCAAACCTCCCACTATCATTCCACTCTGCTTCGATTTTCATCTGTTTAACTGAAGGTGAGCCGACTTCAGCAGCTACAACCCACCTCACCCTGCTGTGACCACTGCTTCAATAATAGCAGCCAACCACTATGGTTAACAGCCTGCCAGGCTCCACAGGGGATGAGTTTTGCTAGGCCAACTTTCTACTAACAACCCAGCTGCCAGAGGAACCTACACGCTTATCTCCCAGTGCTCTGTTACACATATCACATGCTTTTCCTCTTTACACGCTTGTCTGGTTTCACTAAAGAAAAAAAATAGGATCAGATTTTTCATAACAAATCCTCAGACTCACACTTAAAGCTGATTTCCCTCTCCCCAAAGAAGGCATTCGAGATTCCCCAGAGAATTCAAAACAAACTCTTGCAAAAGATAGTAAGAAAATCACTAGATGAAAAGTAATCATAGATCATGGTTTTCAAAAATAACATCATAAAGTGAAATGAGATTAATTAATTTTTCTTTACTGCTTAGTTATTTTTAGTGATTACATTATATTTAGTGATTACCATTTGCTAGTAGCTGGTGCTATGGCTTTTTGCTCACCAGACCAGACACACACCAATAGTCCTGGTCCTGGCACATCTACTACATATTGATGTGAAAAACCATTACCCTTTTAGGCAACCCCTTCCCTCACATCACCAACTCTCCCAGTGCCATTTTTCCACTCAGTATTTCTTTCTAATAAGACAGCAGAATGTGTAACTCCTAGGCCTTTGCCTGCTCTCAGATGCTCATAACAAGGCATCTGGAACACTTCTGTTAATTGAGTCATATTTAAACACAGGGACTGGAAGATTTTCTAACAACACCCTCTTTGTATGCATTGCCTTGCATCTGGGATAACAGGCAGTGAACCCCACATGGTTCAGGAATTATAGAGCTTAAAAGAAAAGGGGGAAAAAGTTTGTTGCCTCAATTCTGTAGCATTCCATGGAAGAAAAATCAGAATATTAGTGAATAAACCACAAATCTGCTGTCTATGCAAGCCTTGTATGAGCATGGAACTTTGCCAGGTTCCAAAATGCTGTGTGCAACACATAAGCAGTTATCAGGAAAACTGTTTCAGATCTTAATTAATCCATTGAGGCTCCAGCCCATGTCCCAGTAATCAGTCAGTTGGTGATGAAAAGAGATGACTTGAGAAGCTCTCACAAAACAGCTAAAAATAAAACCGGACCTATTTTTTATGGTCTCCTGCACATAAGGATTTTGATCTCAAATTTTTACTTATTTACAGTTTATACTTCATGCAACTGACTTTGTTCTGCATTCGAAACACAACAAGAGACATCAACTTCTCTTAAAACTAGCAAATATTTTATACATTATGTTGCATAATAGTTGTACACCTAGGAAGACCAGCCTACATATTTCTGGAATGTGATTTCAATCCAGATCAACCAATATGACAATATCAGCAGTCAGTGAATGCAATTACGAGATTTTCTACCTCAGAACAGATAAGCCTAGGGAAAACAACAGAATAAAAAAGTGATCTGTACTAATAAATAATTTGATGGGAAGATTATCTTGAAAGAGGTTTGTGGCTACATCAGATAGTATATTTGATATTGTTGGGTTTGAACACTTCATGATTTTCCATTTCTAGTAAGTTTGCTAAGCTAACAAAAAAACCCATGGAACAGCAAGAGATGCACAGCAATTTGCCTTAACATTTTCTTACATCACTGTAATTCAGAAAATGAAAAAAATGTTTCTTTAAAAATATTCTCAGATTCTTATTACTATTTTACCAGTAATTAAATAAGTTTTCATTAGGGGGGAGGTCAAAATGAAATTTTGCCACAAAAAAGAAAAATAAGAAATTAAACTACAAAAAAGGGAGGTCAGTGATACTAAGGAAGCAGAACAAGGTTTTGCAACATGCTGTGATTTTAAGAGACTTTGATTGATATCAATCTACCAAAACATTTAAAAAGTAATTTTGGCTTGCCTGCCTGTATAAGCAGAAGCAGAGTATTGTTCCTCCAGGGAACCACCCAAGTAAAACCACATATATTGTGAGCAGCAAAGTCTCCTATTGTCTCCTAAAAAAGCAAAGACCAAAGCACAGCTTTAAATATTCTCAGATGTCAAACATCTATTAGAAAAAATGTTTCTAAAAAAATTAGAAAGAAACTCAATCAACAAAGAAAAGCATTTTTAAGGAACATTGCTCTGGGTGCTGTAAGTGAATTTCTGCTCACTCAGTAACCCAGGCCTGGAAGGAGTCTGTGTGTCCACCACTGACACTGACCACAGTTAGTTCTGGCTGCTTGAAAACTGATCAGATCCTGGTAACTTTAAACCCATAATTTTTAAAGTCCAACAGCAACAAATGCAATTGTGCTTTGTGTTCAGCAGCATTTCCAATACACACAGAAGTGGCTGCCCCCGTGGGAAGGAGGGAGGGCAGGGAGGAGGTAAGAATGGTTCTGTCTCACTTAATTATAATGATCTGAAGATTGAAACAAGACCAAGCCTGTAGGAAAAATTAACTGTTCTTACAGTTACTGGAGCCTTTAGAAGGGGAAAAAATACATTCTTGAGTCAGAAAAGCCCTTATGAGATCTTTCCAATACACAAAAGTTATCAAAGTGGACCTTTGTCTAGAGGGCTTCATTTCAGATGTATCACCCACTAATATATTGCAACCAAGCCAAAGTAGTAAAAGTCTCTTAAAACTACTCCCACAATTCTGCATCTATGAGTACTGGAGTTCAGACACACATCCCTATGAATACAAATTTGTAGCAAAGCACTTTTTCTCGAAGTGACACCATAAAAGGCTTTAGCTAAAGCAGATGATGCCTTTTTATTTTCAATAAAAACAGAATTTAGAAGACTAAATAATGAAACCAGCAAGAATACACATTCAGAACTTGTTGAAGCAACAGCCTGAATTCCATAATTGAGCATATTTTTCATTAACCACTAGAGGTCACACAGTAACCATGGCAGATATCCAAAAAAATGAGTGGACTCAAGAACCTTATGGTCTGTTAAAGTCAAAATACACGGGTACTCACTGATTTGCACCCAAAAATAAAATTCTGAAATTGATGTGAGCAGCCTAGTTCCCCAAAAGATTCAATGAACTTGAATGTTCACAGATGTCATTTAGTATTTCAAATTTTCAGAAAACTGAGATTTACTATTTTTACTTCTAAAAAAGACATCAAATAATGGGTAGGAGTGCAGCAGGATTGTCAGAGCTTGCAGCACTTTTGAAGGTTTTTCTCATTTCTTCAAGTATTTCCTCATTTGAACTTCTGGAACTAAAATTCAAGAAAAACTTCTTCAGCTATGCCTATAATTAACACTAAAGAATCCAAATAAGCTGGAATATTCTACTATTTTACTAGTGAATTTCTTACTATGTAAACAGACATTTTAACATACCAAGAACAAGAGAAATAGTAACAAAACTAAATATGATCCCACACATATAAAATACATTGTATTTTTAATCTCATATCAAAGTTTACACTGGACACAACAACTTACTTGTTGGGATAGATGCCCTCAACTTGAAGGGATATATGCCCTCAAAAATTTAGATGCAGTTGGAATGGTCAGGGTCTGAAAACTACTTGCTTGCAAGAAATTCACTTTAGTGCTACTGAAAATCTAGTCTATTTCAAAGCATTTGAAGAAACACTATTTGCAAAGTGTTAAAGCACCTTATGTTGTACACAGCTAATTAAAAATTCCCTGTAAAATTCATTTAAACTCTTCAAGAAGGGGCACACAAGCGCAGAGTGAGAGATGGATCACAGTCATTGATCCCGTACTCCTTCCATATTAGATTAAATTTTAGGATCAGTATACAAAGATATTCCATGAACTGACTCACTTTTTATTCTATTCACAATAGTTCACACTGCATCTTCTCTCTAGAGAAATTTCATTTAATTAGATGCCAGCAACAAAACATAAAGCAAGACCTGTGTATGAAAGTCTTTCACTACAGCAGAGCAGCACTGCCAAGGCACTAAACTGCCCTCTAACCCAAGAACTGGTCCCACCAGAACAGGTGCTTCTGTTGACTTGCATTACCTGTTCTGGAATAAGTAAGATATTTCACTTCCTAAAGCTCTCAGTCTGGTACATTTCAACATTAAAAAAAATAATATCAGTGAAGACCAGTGGAACAGCTGTAATCTGAGTAATAATGTCAAAAGTTGCAGCACCCATCATGTTTTTCAGCACAACAAACAACACTAGCAAAGTTCACAGGACACTTACTGCATTATAGGAGTAATTCCTTAAGACAAAACAGAAAAGATAAACCACGTCTTAAAAGCAGAAAAGATGCAGACTTTTCTTAGCATAAAATTAACACTATAAATCTATCTAGCTCATAAGAAATATTACAGGAAAAAAATCCAGCTTTAGTTGCACACAAGCTTGTATGCTCACACATAGCTACAGACACACAGACTGCAAGTCAGCAGATATTGCTTACCACTTCATAGTAACACAGCAAGATTTACAAACTCCACAAAAATTTAGAAGGCAAGAATTTTTTCTGAAGAATATCTGAATACAAACCTGCTTTTTCTGTGCCTGCTGTTTCTGAGCACCCAATTTAGCAGACTTAAAGCTGAGAGACTTGGACTGTCTCCTAACTTTCACTGAATCTCTCCGGCGATCATATGAAAAAGACGACGACTTCTTTGTAATTTTCCTCTTAGGTGTGTCTGCCATTTCATCCAAAGTATGGTTACCTTCAAGTAAACAGCATCCCAAGAAAGTAAAAACTCAGTATCATCAAGCTCCCACCAAGCTTGTATGAAACAGTCCTCAATCTACAGGAAAATCTAGCAGCCTGTAAGGAATGGAGCCCACAGAAGAACAGCTTCAGTTCTTCTAACAGGTTGTAAAAAATGAAAGAATCCAATGTTCCTGCAATGCTGAATGTCACTCAGAAGCAGGCAGAACTCCTTCTTGCAAACAGGCTTCAGCAGTGATGCTAATCTGAAAGCGTAGTGACTATCCTGCTGAGCACGCTAAAGGTGAACGGGAGGTAGCTCCCTGCACACCAACTGGGTGTGGAAGTACACCAACAGGGTGTGGGGATGAAGCAGAAGACTTTGGGTTCAAAGCATCTTCTTAACTCCTTCCTCTCTGGGCTACTGCTGGGAAGTCAACTGGCAAGTCAGACAGGTGAAAGCTCCTTAAAAAAAGACAGAATTATTTTCCTCTCTTTGGATCCAAGGCCCTTCCTGAAGAAAGCTTCAGCATGCAGTAACCATCCCATTAAATGCATTAGATGCCCTATTTTAATCTAATTTAAATATTCCATGCTCTCTCCTTGTCAATAAGGCTATTCACACTACAAACCTAGGAGATACTTCAACTTCTAAGTCAACTAGAAAATGAAGTACCTGACTGAACCTTACTGTCCTTCCTTGGAAATAACTACAGAGTTACAACAGTCTCTTAAGACCTGTTGGTATCAATGGATAAGAGGGTAATGAATTCTCATCCCAGTGACAGTGTGGGCATCTTATCAGACAGCTGAGATTGCAGCTTTTGTACAGGACTGTGTTTAGGTAGGAATGTTTCTCTTGCATAAGGCATTAGTAAAGGAACTCTACAAGGATGTAGAGCCGCAAGAGTTGCTGCTACTGATTTCCATTAAACAAAACACATCCAAAGGGCCAAGTTCTACAAAACATTTAATCCACGTTGAAAGACAAGGAGGAAAACTACTTTTGACAAACTTAGGCATTGACCAGGGTCTTTTCCAGAAACTTTTCCTTATTTTATTCATGATGCTACTTGGCGTACAAAACAACTATGAATAATTTATAGTTGTAGGATTATCCATTACTATAATTAAGCTCTAATATGGGTCAGTCCTCTGGTGTATGAGTCTCACTACCTCTGTTAGGAAATAGCTGTGAAGTAGGAACAGCATTTCTTTTAAGACCTGCTGATATCAAGGAGTAAAAGAGTAGTCTTAAAGTATTAATGAATCCCCATACCCAACCTTTCCTGCAACTTCTTCCTTTGCTGTAGGATGAATAATCTACCTCTAGGACACAGTGATATGGCTAAAATTAACCCAAAACTATTAGAATGTTAAGAATGTATTAGCCATAACGACCTAATTCTGCACATCTCACTGCAGATACACTGCACATTTTTGTGAAGATTTACACTGTGAAGGATTAGAAAGCACAGTGACATATTATCTACAACTATATCTAACCAGTGAATCTGTAATTATTACAAGACATAGAAAAAATACATTATTAAATATTTTTAGTACTAATTCTCTCTTAATTGTGATGTGTTTATAATACTGTAGCAGTCATTATCTGTAGCCACATACTGACCTTCAATGTTACTAATAGTTGACACTGAGACCATCATCACTTCAACACAGTCTGTGGTTTTCAAAGTCTAGATTAAAGAAACTTTTTCTCACAAATTGAAATCCTACTCAAATTACCAGTTTCCATGATTTACAAGCATCACCTTTTTGAAGACTTAAAATAAGTAGAGTATTCAGTATTATGTGCTTGCAAACGACATCTCAAGAAAAAAAAATATCCTCCAAAACTTTGTGAAGCATCTATGACATTTGATAAATATCACAGATATTCTTTTGTAGACAGCTACTCTTATGACAGCTTCACTTGATACTCCAGAGCTTGCACTGAAAAAACAAAGAACCACTTCTCAATATCACCTCTGATTTTACAGCCATCTACAGTTTGCTTCTGACATCATCTTTTCAAGGCTGAGATCCCGGTCCATTTAGATACTGCTGGTGGAGAATGTTAGTCTGTACCTGGAGTCAGTGTTGGCATTTGCTCTGTGCTTTTTGCTATCTCTACAAAATCATTTTTGGTTTCTTGGTTTGGTGCTGGAGGAAGCAGAGGGCTCACCAGCAGCACACACAGCAGAGAGATCCCACCACACCTTGCTGCACCACAGAGACCACAATCTTCTCCAGCAGCTCCACAGGCACCACTGAAAGCAAGGTCTCAGCCCAGTCATGTTCCCATTTTTCTTCTTCCTTCATACCTCAACCACTCCCAGCTCTAAAGTCCTCTCCCTTTCCTCCTCAACTTGCCAGGTCCTTTGGTGAACTTAGCATTTTCATGAAATAGCAGAAAAACACTCAGTTTGTTTTGCAAGGAAGATTATTCTGCTCCCTGATTGAACAAATCTGCCAGAGCTCACATGAGCCAAGCAGCAGGACTGGAATGAAAACACTGAGGAGAGGCAGAGGCAGGGCAAACTGCTGAAAGCCTTCTGAGACCTGGTGATGTGCCTTACATGTAAGCCACTGTGTCCAGAGGTCTACTACAAAATCAGAAACATTCTCCAAACACAAGAGCTAGCTCAGAACTCAGTTTGTGTATTCAGTTAAGGCAGTCTCTCTTCCAAAGCACATCACCTTTGCCAAAATGATATTACATCCACCATGTTATTGTCTGCTCCCTGGACACTTCTGCAACTCTTCATGAGCAGCATCCACCATCCATGTGTGGCTTCCCACACAATAATGGAATTTGTCCCTCCAGTATTCAGATCTTCCTTCTCTTCCTTCAAAACAATTGCAAATATATTGAACAATGCATGCTCTATTTTCCATCTTCAAACCAGTTACACATCCATAAAACCCTTCCTCTTATTCCATGCCAGGTCTGTGGGGTTTTTTGACTGTGCTAACCCAGCCACTGTTGCACAGGTCTGTCTTTCTACTCAGAATACAGGCATAATATTGTGATATATTACTTTCTTAACAATACTGTCACAATCTTCCCCAGTATATCATATTCATGCATGGGCCTGCTATTCCTCAGAGAACAGTTTTTACCAAAATAATCAATTTTCAGAAGTCAGATTTACCTGCAGCTCTTTAGATCTCCATGGAAACTGATTTATGGAATTACAAATGTCAGTCCTCTCCTACATGAGAGTTCTTAGTGCAAAAATACAACTGTTTCAGCATTACAGGAAAGGAATTGCAATACTGCAATTTATCTCAAAAATACACAGCAAATTATGAATGGAAAAGCTGTCACCACATAGCTAGAAAAAACTAAGTGATGATAAGATGAACAATTTGAAGAACAGTGCTGAAAGAGGTGAAAAACTAAGTACTACAGTTAGGAGACAACATTTAGTTACATCTAATATCTCTCAGGGACTGAAAAATGCATGTTCCAATATTCACATATTATGACCTTTATTTCCTCACTTCCACGGATATATGATTATATATTAGTCTCATCCACAAACACTCTGAAATTAAAATTTTGTTTACAGTTAGAAATACTACAAGCATTTAAATTGCATTCTTTGACTGAAGATAGTATTTATATTTTGAGTATGCTATTTTTAAATGTTTTCATTAAATAGCAGGTGGGAATAAAAGCTGTGCAAATGCTTTGTTTTCCACTTCATCAGACAGACCTAAAAATCATCATGTGGCCATCCCAGCATTGAGTCAATAGTGTTAATGCAAAAACACCTGGTTTAAATGGACCTGGACACATTCTGGTTTTACCAATTTTTCCAAATTTCAGTAATACAAAATGTCAATCTCTAAAAGCATAATTGAAATTGAAACCACTGCCAAACAGTAGATGCCATCAAGAGCCCATTATTCAAAAACTGAAGTTTTTTAACAGAAAATAATCATGGGTTGTTATATGATGGGTTTCTTTCCCAGTATCAATACTTTCCCAAGCCTGGTGGCTCAAGCAGTTATTTTAAGCTGTTACAAGAAAAGAATGCCTTATGCTCAAAATGTGTTTTGCCAAGTCACTTGTGAGTAACAACAAATTGTTTCAAGGTCATCTGTTTTCCAGGGACACTGGGAATGAAGACAAAGAACAAGAAGAGAGAAGGTGCACAGTGTGGCAAAAGATAATCATGGCTAAAATTAATTCGATAGAAAGGTAGAGGGGTAAAAGGGTATACCAATCATGGTATAGTAAATACTGCAAAACATATTTGAGTAATTTTTTGGGGCATTTTAAGGTCTTGCAGTCAGATTGCTGCATGGGACCTGGAGAACTTGTTTCTTCTTTCAATCCAGGGTGTTAATCTGTTAATGGCAGAAACAAGAAGCACAAAGAGTTGTTCTTCTCTACTCATGATTTTAGGGTTATATCCTTAACTTGCAGAATCAAAGAGAAATCACATGTAAATTCTGCTGCATGTTTGCTTACATGAGGCACAGACACCCAGAATTTAGAATAAACAACACTACTTTGAGTATTCTGATTATGTAATGATGAAAATCTAAAGATAACACAACTTTATCTGCACAGCTTTCATTGACTTCAAAAGCTCTTGAAGATTTTTGAGTGAATGAACAGGCACAGGGTTACCATAATCTCATTCTTTGTAACAGCATCCTGCTGTCACTGGCCTACCCTGAATTTACTACAAAAATGAGGTCTTGCATAAGTGGCCCAAAATATAAGAGTGAGAAAGCAAGAATCAATAGCAGCAGAAAACTGTAATCACAGCCCTTCAGTCCCTAGCTAGCCTTTAACCTTAACATTATAATGCATTTGCTCAAACAGTCATCTTTCTGTGTAAGGTCCCAGTTAACATTTGTTACAAACAAAACACAGTCATCCTTTCCAAACCACATTTTGTGTATCACATGTCTCTCTAACTCAGAGCTTTCCAAGAGGAAGTAAACAAAACAACAGTATTATTTAGAATTGACCATCTGTTTTAACACAAAACCCAAAAGTTTATTTCCTTTCCATTACACTGGGAAAAGGTCCTAATATGCCTCCACATTATGTGAAGAAGCTGCTCAATGACTTTTTCCCACTAAAAGTCTTCACACTTCAAGCAAGCAGGCACTAACTTCATAATAATATTAATAATAATATTAGTTCATAGAATTAATAAGTAAAAAGAATTAATAATATTAATAGAATCTCTGTAGGTCCCTTAAAAGCAGACGCAAATGAAGCACAATTGATTTCACTGCATTTCAGCTGCAGTTAGCTTACTTAACACAGTTAACTTTAGTTCATGACTGTTTACAAATTCCATTTCAACACAGATCCATGAAATTATTCTCCATCCCATTCTCACCAGAAGTATTCCACTCAAAACAACAACTTCTTGTGTGTCTTTCTGGGAGGTACAAAGTTTGTCTAAGCAGCACTAAGCACCAACATCACCTTGAACTTCCAGTGACCTGGGCCAGAGAGAGCAGCACACACACAAACACTGTGGGAAGCAGGAGACTCCACTCCAGACCAAACCATGTTCCTCTGGTTTTTATCACTGCACTCAGTGGGTGGAAGCATGAATTGTGCAGGGTGAAGAGCTGACTGAATATTTGAAAATGTTAAGACAAGCAAAGAAAGTCCATGCCTGCCTTAGTTTCGAAAAATAAAGCCAGGCTGTAAATCTAAGCATATACCAAATCACTGTGGTTATTTTTAAGAACCAGTGTTGAATTTAGCAGTGATAAAGGAATTTATAAGATGCCAAGGCCTTTAGGATTTACATGTTGTTAATCCCAAATTAATTTGGCAAAAATAAGTATATTGGAGCAAATGAATTTAGGAATAATTGACATTAGGTTCACACCTACATTGTTTCAAAGTAGCTCTGTTTACCCAGCTATTGCCCATTCCATCATCACAACCAGTGGCTGTTAATGGCAGATCCTTGTTCTCTTGGGAAGAAAAAACTGATTTCTCAGCAATACAGCTACACCAAACATAAACATCTTGGTCTCTAAAGCTTCCCACTGAGCAACAGTCTGAGCGGTTCTATTCATCAAAATATTACATATAATTGCAAACAAAATTTTTTCAAGTTGTTCAAAATATAAATTACTAATTCATTTAGAATTCAAATGGGAGCAAGTTATATTCATACACATACTTTGGGTTTCTTGGTTGCTTTTTTTTTCTTAAATGAGATTACACCACAGTTTTCTCAACATTTTTTCATGGATAAAAGAGAATAAGATCTTAGAATAAGATCCATATTAGTTCCACTTCCATATTACATCCAAAGTATGACAATTACCAAAGTCTCCACAAGCCTCAGTCTACCTGAAGAAAACACAGTTAAAAATGGTTGGGTTGTGGGTTTTTTCACTGCTGAGAATGCCTGCCTACTAAAAACTGAACTGAGGTCATCAAGCATGCTATCATCGAGTTGGAAACTTATCAAGATGACATATGTTTTTTGAGAGTCTTCATGGAGAGGACTACTTTTGCAAGTTACAGAAATCCAAACAAAACAGATTATTCACCTATCTTTAAAATATTGGTCTAACCACCACAGACAAGAAATCTGTATTTTCAAAGTAATGGAAGTAGGTTACGCAGCTGACTAAACGCTACACGAAAACAGGATCTTGTTTCTTACGGTCAAATAATTTTCAAAAACAGTAACAAGTCAGCCCATTTGCACTCATCTATACACAGAGATAGATAAATGCAAAAAACATTTATGTTTCCATATTTGAAAACTATCCATATTTCCGTAGTAAAACCTGAAAAATTACATTTCAATAAATATTTAAAAGTTTACTAAAAAATTATTCAAGTGAGCATTTAATTTTTTGGTTATAAGGTTATTGTCTTTAACTGCATTAACCAAGCAACTTCACATGCAGTGATATGTGTAATATAAATGCCCACATCTTATGCTGGCTAAGTTAGACTGCTTTATGCACTTTCTCAATGGAAGTTGAGAAAGTTAAAGGTCTTAAGTAAAGCTGTTTCAGAAACAAACTAAGGAACAAACAGCTTAGCAAAATCAGTTTTTCCATGTAGTTCGTTTCATGTTTTACTCCTTTTTTTTAATGAGGAACAACACTGAGCATCACAAATTATTCCAGAAAGCAACTGAAAGGGCTAACCCTTACTCATCCATTCTGTTTTATTAAGTGACAAGAGAATTACAAAATATAGGGACAGAAGAAGCTAAATTAAGTCACCCTAGCACACTGCATTTTAATGTGAAGGACGCCAAAGATATTTCTCTCATTCCATTCAGAACAGCTGCTCTAGGGGTCTTTGTATTTGTTATAGGACAAAACATTTTCTCCATGGAGACAGTGGAATAGGAGTAAATATATTCTTCACATCACTTAAGTGTTTTATTTTACTATGGCAGTTGACTATACGGAGCAATAAATCCATCAAGAGGACAAGTGGTCTTAGCTGCTCTGCATTCTGTATTGTGCTGGTATGAGTCCGCACAATTATAGCATAACAGCATCACCAAAGGCAAAAATTACATTTATCACTGATCCTTAAGTCTAAAGAACTATGGTAAGAGTAAACTGATTTTCAAAAATACAGATGTCAGGTAGTAAGTAACATAACCAACTTCTGTTCAAGAATGTAAGGAAGTTCCTTATGAAAATGAACACTAAAAAATAAAGTGTTTGGTTTTCCAATATCCTAGACATTTTTGTCCCAATTTTAAAAGAGATATATAGGCAAACGTTTGATTTTAAGCACAGCTAATCCTACAGACTTCAGTAATCATTTAATTACATGTTCAGACACCATCTGTTTAAATGCCTTTTTACAAGGTATGCCTAAGTGCACAGATAAGATAGAAAATATCCCTAACTGGAGATATATTCCAAGCCTGGCATTAATGAGAAGTGTATTAGTATATAGCAACACAAAACCAGTTGATACACTTGCTATGGAGGCAAAGTAACAACACACAACTCAAGGGAGCCAGGAAGGTCAGCTGTAAAACACACTACAGGAAACTAAAAACCAATGACTAATGACCAAAATACCTGAAAAGACCCAAACCTGAAGGTCAAGTGAGAATGACTAATTCAAGAATATAAACCAGGATAGCACTAGTGCATGTTTATATTGCACCTTCCTAATCAATGCTGCAAGGTCCTTTAAAAAAAGGAAATTTAACTCATAGGTGCCATCAGTAGAGATGAGCTTGGCAAATGCAGAGATAAATATTACTAATTGCTAAGTATCTTGTCCATCTATACACAAAAACAATATTGTAATAATGGCTTTGCTTGCTTCAATTGCAGTCAGAGTTTTTCAGCTATTAGTCATGCACATAAAAACACCCACAGAGTTTCACTGTGAGGAATTACCCCACTTGAAGGCAGCAAGGCAAGGTAACAGCCAAAGAATAAGGTCTTGAAGCACCAGAACTCAAACTTCTGAGGGGAAGAGCACATGAGGAGCTAAGAAGTGCATTATTCAAATAAGTCTCTGTGTGTGTGTGTATATATATATATAAATATTTATATTTAGTGACAACTTGCACCAGCCTCCCAGAGGCCTGTAAGCAAAAGCAGCAAAAGCTAAACTAATCACACAGCTGAGCACTTCAATATGAGATAACCAACTAGAGGTTTTAATTAGCTTTTCATGAAATCTTATCTGGGCACTATTTTTATGGAAGAAATTCCTGAAAACTCAGCACTGTTACTCTATACAGCTTGAGTAATCCCAACATTTCAGACAGTGAGGAGTCTTCATGTCCCAAGACTCCTCACATAATTTTTCTTTCTAAAGTCCTGGTTGAAATAACCATGTCAATTAAGTTTTGTCACAAGAAATAACTACAGGCAAAGTATGTATTTCTGCAAAATTAGCCTAAGAGTCATCATTTGGCCAGTTTTCAAGGAGCCTTGACAGTTCCAACAGAGGCAATTAAAGAGACTGTCTGTGAAGGAGTGTGGTCCTGAAACATGTTTCCAGACTGAAGTCTCCATCAGCCTCAGATGCTTTCAAGAGCTTCAGCTTTCTAGAGAAAAGTAGCATATTTACAATGACTTTGCAGTTTGCCACAGTGTTTCTTATCCATATTTTTTGAACAAGTAATTCAAAGATACTTGTATCTATAACTTGAACAAAGAGCCAATAAACAAAAGGCCTCTTAGTCAACTGTGATCTAAATCACTACTTAAGAAAGAATAAAAGCACTCAAGGCTCAGCAGTGTACAATTATTGTCTCCAGTTCTGTGTAACTAGCAATTCCTCAAAAAACAACTTTTGCGGAAAAAAAAAAGCCAACACTCAGTAGTTTAAAACCAGCAGGGTTTTTCGCACATATTTAACTGGTAACACACAGCTACAATATCAACTTACTTTTTGCACCTTTATTTTCCACTCTTTGAGGTATTTTCATCCTTGCAACCCCCTTTTCCTATCTGAACTGTTGAAGAACCAGAAAGGATTGAAAAGCCATGATTTCAATTAAAAGAAAAACCCTGACAGTAACCAATTTCTCACATCTGTCAGTCAAACGACATGAAAAATGTCCCAAATTCCCTGTGTTGGCTCCCACTTTGGGACACATGCAGCAAACACACACCACTGAGGGGCTGATGGGCAGTTTGTGCCATGCTGCTTTTGTAGCCATGTGTACTTACACGGTCTTTGTCATCAGCCACATCACAAAGAATGTCATCAAGATCCAAGATGCCACCATCCCCGTGCTCCAGCCGATGGACTTGTATCCAGTAGTTTGGATCCTGCATAAAAGAAGAAAATAGTATCAGATTATCACATGCTAACAGAAAAATGTTATTCCAACATATAGTCAGCATCACCGTCCTACAAATTCTTGACATCAAACATCTATTTAGGTCATATTTCTGTAAATAAGCGTAAATTGAGATGCAGAGCCCAAGCTCTCTTTTTAAATTGCCTCAGACTAGATATGTAGTCTTCCCTCTTCTATCAGATCTGCATGAGTCACAATCCCATCACTGACACATAGGACTCTGACATATTCCCAATATTACTGCACATTACATTCCTAATATTCCTTCCATAAAAGGAAGAAAAATATATTGCCCACAAAATAAAGCATGCCAGACTGTGGTCAACAGGCACAAAAGGTTACAGGCAGCTGTAAAAGATTGTGGGTTTTACAGAACAGCTATAAAAGGCATAAACCAACATTTAAACACCATCAAAATGCTTTCTACCTGTCCTTCACTAGAGGTGGTAAATGGAATACCTAAAATCTAAGATATTGAGCACGTACTAAGAGCACTTTCCACATTTGAAATAAAAAATTATATATACACACAGACACATATGCACACACACATGCATACAAATGTGTGCATGTGGCTTTGTGTTTATACAGGTGTCTAGCAGTAACTGGGAGGACTGGCTTTACAGTCTTTATTGCTACTTTTGATAGCAAAGGAAGCCATAGGGAGCAAGGCTGTGTCCACAAAGTGTCTCCAGCATATGATCCAAGTGCTGGTTAATACTTGACATGCTATTCTTAAAGGATTTGTTTCCTAATGGGGGAAAGTTGCCCTGTAACCACCTGGCCTGATCATGCTACATAATCCTGCTTCTCAATACACCCCCAGCACCCTGGGCTGTTGTTCAGTGTCTCTCTGTAAAAGAGCTCCCTTGCTTTTCATTGACAAGTCATGGCTGCACAAAGTTTCTGCTGGGAGGACCATCAAAATTGCATCAACCTGCAAAGTTCCCGACTTCCTAAAAATAGCAATTAGCATGAGCCTTTTTAGGTATGGTGTCTAGAAGTGACAAAACAAACAAACAGAAACAATAAAAACATCACACCAAAGCCAAACCTGAACTGAACAAAAACCCACCCACACTAAAAATAGAAGCCATAAATAAATAAAAAATCTCCACCCTAAAAGGCTGGAAATTATTTTAATTTCTCAAAGATGGAACAGGACAAGAAAGAGGACTACCAGAATTCCTTTAAATCCATATATGTATTTAAATCCTGACAGAACATGCTGCACAAAAGAACATAAACACATATTCATCTTGGCTTTAATATCCTAGAACTCTATGTATTTGCATATGATATACATGCATAGGTCAAATAATTTGGAGATATCTGGTACTATGAAACTTACTTCATTGTTTGTATAAGTACATCCTCCTTAAAAACTGGTCTAAGGCGTCATCATTAGATGATCAGATTTCAGAACTTCATTTTACAGTCATTAGGCAAGTCATTCCAAAAATTAAATTTACAGACTTGTTTCTCTGATTTCTCTAAGTATTAAATATCATTACCTTCTAAGCAAGGTGCATTTCTTCTAAGCAAGCACTTATTATACAATTAACTGGATTTCTAGTATGTGGGTTTTCTCTAAACAGATTTACTGTTATAGCATATTACAGGAGATAACATACATTTTTTTAAAATAAATATTTGGGAATAATTAAAAATGGCATTACGTTATTCACACAGTCATGCATATAGAGGTGCCTACATAGCTAGTTAATAGACAAACCTGCACTGTAAAAAAGGTACATAATGCAAACAGTAGGATCAACTTGTAAGTTTGAATACACCACTAACACCGACAGGGTTGGACAAAGTCACCTGTGTACACCAGAAATCTTCCAACATTTCTCAAACAGGTTTGAAGGGAAGTCTTTACAAACTCTGCACTCAGATTAAAAGGAAAAACGATCCTTCCTCATCCTACAGCCCATTAAAAAAATCTCCTCTGCCTCTCATATCTACCAAAAACTGAAACACATTTGCAAAGACCAAGACGTAGCAGACACAACCAGACAAGCTGTGAAGCACCTTGCACTTCTGAAGGACTTGACTCAGGTTTCCTCTGCTGAGATTCTCCATCTCAAACCTAAGCTGGAATTGAGCCATAAATTACTCTTCACTGCAAAATCACAGACAGAAAACTTAGTTTGGGCTTTAAGAGCACCTGATCCCTCATATGTCACCCAATCCACCATTTTTCTTTGCAACAATTAATCTTCTTACTGAAGAATGGGAACATTAAAAACAGGTAACTGCAATACTAGGTCAGTGACCTGGCTACATCCACCAGAACAAACAGCACCCAAGCTGAAACTACAACTTCAATATCCATGTACCCTTGGTTTTTTTGCTTCCTACCACAACTGTTTCCTACCTCCAAGGCAAATGTAAAAAAACATTCACAACAAGAGAATCAATGACAGAAACACCCATTTCTAAATAACTATTGTGCTATTTCAGCATGCACAATCTACTTAAAAATAGCTTTGATATATAAGCTGCTTCTACTAATTACTTCCTTTAAAAGTTTCCCAATATTGCACAAGAAGTTTTAGATAGACTTCATTTTTACTGCATCACCTATTAGTACTGCCATAGCCTGAACTGCTCTGGTCGCTTTTCCTGTCAGACGAGGTCCTGATACAAAACAATACGTGAGCAAGACCAGACAAGAAATACATAAAACTAGTTTGGCAAGAACTGACTCTGGCGGGATTTGGTAAGTAAATATGAAATAACAATGCAACTTTTCATTAAAGCCCTCTCCAAACATCAGAACAGACTTCTCTTGAGGCCCTTTTACTCCATTAAAGGTTTTGCATAAATCAAGGATTTGGTGGGGGAGGATTGGGAAGGAAGAGAGGTCTAGGAGGGAAAGGAGTACTCACATTGTACAGAGATGAGTTACACCATACTGGGGGGGAAAAAAGAACTAAAAAAAAAAAAAGAAAACAACATTGAAACTAATGATTTTACCAAGTTATGAAAATCCACAGCCATTTATGGTTCCAAGTTTTAGCAATTATTTCTGTATATTATTCAACCAAACAACACAAAAAAACCAAACTGCATAAATGTTCACATTTAAATTCCTGCTCTGTGATCTGTCTTAAATGAACACAAAGCTGTCTAGAGTTGGCTCATATGCACTGTCTGCTAAATACGAAAGAAACTGAACCAGACTTGAGACAGATTGGAATTCAAGTACTCCTACATGGATGTTACAAGTGCATCTGTATTCACGGCTTGGTCAAGCTGCATTTCACAATCTCAGCCAGTAAACAGATATTCACAGCTCCCTATGCAATAGCAGTAGTACAGTCCTCAAACATTTTCTGAATCAGTCAAATACACTGTTTTGGCTCAGACCAGTTCCTAAAGTGGAAACTGGCTATTTCCAAAGTTTACTGGAGTTGACATAATTACATCTGTGGGGCAAAGTGGTCCATTCACTCCTTCAGGACACCTGAACACCTCTGGGATCCCCATCTCTGTTTGGCAGTGAGGGGCTCTCAAGTGAGTTGTCAAAAATCAGGGACTGCCACCAGAATTTACCCACAGCAATCTGCTCAGGGCATATGCAACAGGGTGCATACATAAAAGAAAAATGTCTTCTAGTTATTAAACAGAAAAAAAAAAAAAAGCTAAGTAAATCAAGTTTATAAAAGTCAACTTTCTGTAAAAAAAGAAGGAAAAAAACTATGAAAAAAATTTCTTTACATCTCCCACAAGTTTTTCAAGAAACCTGCTTGAGAGTTACCATTTAGTCAGACATGATGCTGTTGTTTCAGCAACAGCATGAATTTGTATCGTAGAATCAGATTTTCTTATTTTGTCAATAAAACAAAGCTACATTTATACTCTTTCACTGGTATGATTGTGTAAAAGGGTACTGCACTCTCCAAATCTGCAATGAATTTAGAAGGAAAAATAAGTGGTGATAGAGAACTCATTAGCTGCACTGCTCCACCAATGTGTAAGTTAGCAAAGCACAATTATTTTGAAAAAGCTGCAGAGATGCCTTTGTCACTAGTTCATGTAGAAAAACCAGCAAGTTCAGTTCATTGAATACAAGGATAGAAGTAACGCTAAACCTGATTTATAATATCTTCATTTAAATATTGCATCACTCAGCTCAAGTCTAAGCAAGTCTGATCTCCTGTTTCCTGTCTACACCCATTTAACTCCTCAACTTGATGATGATTAGAAAGGTACTCATAATTTAAGCTCATGAGCACCGCATTTTCTAATCCTCAGCAATGGAAGTTAAATATTTGCTAAGTGAACACCAGCACTGGAAGCAAGAGCACATTACAAAGGCAACAAGAATGCAGCCATTCACATTCTGTTTATTACATAAAATGACTTCTAAAAAGCACAAAGGAAAAACTGAGAAAACTATTAGTTTAAGTAGTATCATTCAGCATTCTGTAGCTAACAATTTCATGTTCCCACATAATGGAAACAAGGACCATATGTGGAAAACAATACCTAGACATCAGAATGGAAACAGCAATGTGTTCTTATTAATGGCATAGGAAGATTTCTTATTCCTTTACATCTAAATATGTGTCCTGGTTCTCACAAATTTACCCTTTCCAAAAATATATTGAAATATTTAACATTAAAAGTAACAGTAAATAAGATTATTCTTTGAAACATTTTGTCCCTATCTTACAAGAAGACAGCACCACAAACCTCTGACAAGCAGCAATTTAACAGAAAGCAGAAAATCAGGCTCCTAAAAGCCTGATGAACAATGCTTAGTGTTTACTAATTGTGCCCACTAGTGTGATTTGATCTCACCTGTCACCAGCAGGATGTCCTGAAGCATCAGAAAAATGACATTAATCTGCCTGGCTACAATTACATACTTGGAGCTGCCATGGCAGAGCAGTGTGTGTGTCATTTCTTGTGTGCTGCTGGAAGCCCATGCAGAGAACACTGAGGGAGGACACCAAGCTCTCCCCAAGAGGTCTCTGTACTTCTTAACTTTGCCCACATTTCCCTTCAGCTGAGTGCAGATCAGTTGCCACTACAAATTTTTACACATCTGGAAATCAGGTAAGACAGGTATTTTTTCCCCTCTATATTTTCTGATCTGTTCTTGCCCAATCAGGAAGTGTATTTTTCACCACACAACACTCTTGGGAAATGGATTGGCTTTGTGACGCTGAGCTCCCAGGGGCTCTCCATTGCCTATTGAGACCAACTGAAATAATTTAAATTTAGATATAATTTATGGCTTTTTGCTTTAAAACTGCTCCTTATATGATTCTTAAAAATCACTATCAGCTGGACAGTTGTGAACAAGTATTTCAGTGTAACTCTCAAAGGAAAACAGACTCACCCACAAGGACGAAGGACAGAGAGGAAGCATATCCAAGTAGGTAAACATAACTTCTCAATTATAAATCAGGAGATAAAGGCAAAGTAAGTATATATTATTTGTTTCTTCTTAAAACCATCTGGAATTCAAGATTATAAGGCCATGTGTGTAGCTATCTTCACTGGATTGAGTTTTTTGAGAACAGACAAAGCCTTTGTGGCAAGAATAGACACAGATAAAAACCAACTAAATCACCCGGCTGGGGTGTGTACTGGACTTGTCTGTTCAGCAGCATATGGCACTTGGGCGTGTTAACACTGTCTGAAAGGAAACCATGGTTAATAAAAAACTAATATAACTGACAATTTGCCAGTGAATTCATTCATTTCCCTGTCTAGCCCTGTGCTGCAGGCAGGAACCATCCAAACAAGCAGTCAGGTGCCAAGAGACAGCCATGAAGGCTTGCAATGTCAGCTGGCTTCCAGTTACCTTCCACAGCCTGAGAAGCCAGCAAGAACAAGTCCCTGGGTTTAAATTGCATCTCCATCCCATCATCTGTCTCCTTGAATTTCAAGCCTAAAAAACCTGCTGCATAACACACACAAGCAGCAGTGGAGAATCAGCTCCAAAGCCCACTGTGCTCTCTAAAGTACATTGATGACACAGCACGGACAGTGGCAACACTGGTACAACATAAGTGCATTCACTGTCTTGGCAAGGGCACAAGCCACAAAAACACTTAACATAAATGAAAGCAGCCCTTCTAAAGGCTCAGAAAGGCTAAAGGCTCCTGACACCTGTAGGAACTCTTAAGTTACCAGGTGATGAGTTGAAGGGACAGTTAGCTTTTCTGACCTCACTCCCCTCACATGAATTCTAGGGCACGTTCACATACACTTGCCCGGTATCTCATGAAGTCAAGAAAAAAAGGGCTACAGACTACAACAGAAAACAGCTGAATGCTGCACAGCAAAAAATAAACCTTATCCCTTTCATCTTTTTGATCTTTAACCTGTAAAACAGCTCTTTGTTCTGAAGATGCACCACACTAAAGCTAAATTCTTGCTATTCTGTTTTACTGAGGAAGAGGAAGGTTACACTTCATGCTGTAATGAGAGGGTTTGGTCTAGGATTTGACTTTTTCACACACACCAGATTATACATAATGTCTCTAACCAAGGGATGCACACTGATTTGATATGAACCAGCTAGAAAAAAGAGAGAAACATGGAAGCCTGATCACTGAAGCATCTTGTTTCACTTTTGCACTCACCAATGCTTTCCCAGCCTTGCTAAAAGGGCTTTAGCTTACCAGAAATCCATCCAAGACAGAATTTGAACATATGGCAAATATCACTCTTCCTGACACACTGAAATGTTAGACAGGGTGTTTATGAAGTAAAAAAAAAAAGTAATTTTGGGCTTTGCATGCATCCTGTATGCCCAGTTTCAACAACAATTTGCTTTAAAATTAATCACGTTACACTATCAATGCCAGTCCTCAGTAAAGAAGCCCGTGAGCCAAAAAAATGAGCCAAATAGACATCCACTTCAGCAATTAAATGTCCCCTAAAACCCACTAATTGAACTAATATGGTCAGTAAACTGCTGGAACACTGTTACATATTGAGCTGTGCTGCATTACTACTGGAGCACAAAAAAAGCATCAAGGAACTACTTAATCTTGCTTCAAGTGCCAAAAGGTTGGTATTAAAAATGGTAAATTTGGCTGTTAGACACCCCACAGTTTACATAAAATTTCAAATATATCTATTAAATCCTTGCTTTTCTAAAATGAATTGGCAATTTCCTCATCTTTAAAGAAAATAGTCCAAGGTCTGCTGTAGCAGTAAACTTCCTGTCTTCCTACCCTACAAGGATGTGCAAGTTCTTTCTATTAACACATTGCCCTCATGCATCATCAAAGGCTGGAATGTTTACTCAACTCCTCCACTTTACCTAGAAGCAATCTATACCAATCCATGAGAAATCATATGATAATTGCTTTAAATCAACTTTCCTATGTACTGCATAATTTCATTACCTATTAAATAGAACAGAATCTCTATATGCCCAATAGCTTAACATCAAGGAATAATTCAGATTGGAAGCGACCTGAGGACATCCCAGAAGTGGACAGGGACCATGCTGAGCAGAGGGGGATGGTCCCTTCCTCTGTCTCCTGGATATGCCCTGCCAACAGTGCCTGCTGCCAGTGCAGGGCTGGCTCCTGCCCACTCACTGTCCCCAGCCCAGCCTGTGGCACTGCATGGGACTCCTCCTCTAATGCAGAACTAGGCACAGAATCCCAGAATTGCTTAGGCTGGAAAAAACCTCTGAGATCATCAGGTTCAGCTGTTACCCCAGTATTGCCAAGCTGACCACAAAGCCACATCCCTCAGTGATACATCTACTCATCTTTTAAATACCTCCAGGGATGCTGACTCAACCACTCCTCTGGGCAGCCTCTTTTCATGCTTGATAACCCTTTCTGTGAAGAAACCTTTCCTCAGATCCAATTTAAAGCTCCCCTGGTGCAACCTGAGGACATTTCTTCTCATCCCATCACTTGTTACCTGGGAGAAAGCACAGGCCCCCACTTTGCTCCTTTAGGTAGTTGTAGAGAGCAATAAGGTTTCTGCTGAAGCTCCTTTTCTGCAGGCCAAACAACCCTCAGCTGCTTCTCCCAGGACTTGTGCTCCAGACCCTTCACCAGCTCTGTTCCCTTTCTCTGGACCTGCTCCAGCCCCTCAGGGTCTCTCTTGCAGTGAGGGGCCCAAAGCAGGACACAGACAAGGTGTGGCCTCACCAGTGCAATTACAGGGGGACAATCAGTGCCCTGGTCCTGCCAGCCCTGTCTCACTATTGGTGACTATAGGGTGTCACTGGCCTTCTGGACCACCTGGGCACACACTGGCTCAGGGTCAGCCCAGCTGCTGATCAACACCCCCAGCTCCTGGGCTTCTCACTATATTCCACCTGTCTCCTAGCAGTGTGTTCCAAAAATATTGCACTGAAAACATTGTTCACTGTCAAACCTAATGACATGATGACATTTCTTCACAGCACACAGCCCTGTAGCCACTAGGAGGTGCCACCACCAAAGGGCAGGTCCAGGTCCACACCTGGACTCCGATACTAGCACCAAGTCAGGCACCTGCAAAAAAGGAAAAGTTACTTTGTGCTGCCACTAGAACGCATGTGGCAGCCAAATTTGATAATCATTAAATGAAGAATAAAGCTTAATATTTGGCTGTGAAAGAATAACACTTTTCACTTTGATTACTGATAGCTTACACTGTGAGCAACTATGTTCAGTTTGCTAAGGAGAAGTTAAATGCGACACTACATCTCAAAACTCCATGATGCCCATGCTGTGAGCACCAAATAAGTGTCCTGCCCAAATTGCAAAAAAAACTTTTACATGGGATTTATTTCAATCCAATGTAAAAAAAAATTCAAGACATCAATTGAAGCACTGCCACAAACTCTAATTGTGGCAAATCCACAAGTAAGGAAAGATACATGTGCCCTTTTCAGCCTATTTTGCTGTAACACAGAGCTTACTTCATCATCTGCATCTATATACAACAAATAATGCAACAAAACTGTTTCTTGATTACAATTTTTAATTATTAGTATTAATTCCAGGTGACAGATATGACTTACAGTAATCAAATCCATAGCTCATGAAAATGCAGTGAAATGCACTGTCTGTAATGGTGCACAATCTTGTATGCAGGGTTTTAGAACTTGGGCAACAATGCTGAAGAAATGCAGAACATGCTAGGATTGCAGCTTGACAACTGAACCATAAGCGAGTCTGATGAAAGAAGTGCTTTCTCTTTCTTCCAAGAGTTGATTTACCTCCACCCATCACTGCAGCATTACTTGGATTTAAGCAGTTCATTCTTTTTTTCAGCCACCACAATAACTCTTCAAATGCACTACTCGATTTAGACCAGAATGATGGGTTTTAATGGAATAACCAACCACATTCATATATTTGTACATACAGATCTGTATGTTGTAGAGCAAAGGGGAACATGTGATAGATGTTAAACAAAACAAAAAAAAGAAAGTGACTCTGGTAAAATGTTTCAAGAGAAAATTTAAGAGGGTAGAGTTGTCTACCCAAGTGACAACCAGCTTAAGAGGAAGAGCCCAATTTATTTCAGAAATGTATTTGAAATACTATTTTCATTTGGGGGCCATTAATCTCAAGTACCATGAAAGATAGAAACAACCACTTCTGATATATGTTCCCAATTGGGCACAGTCAATTCATCATGTAGTATCTGAACTCTAAACAATTATTAATATACAGAGAGCTGCAAAATCATTCTTACATAAACTGCCTCACACATCCATCACACTGTAAATATAAAGTTAAGACAAAATATTAAATACCATTCTCTGTCCTCATGGCTGTATTATTCCTCAGGAAACTTCAAATTCAAGGGTTGGTGGGTAGGACTTTGCAATATAGACAGCTTTGCTGAACCATGTGGAAGGAATGCACAAGTTGTGTGAATCACAGTAAGTTATATGAATCAAAGAAAAATTAATCACAATTTAAGTCAGCTATGATATGGCGTGGTTTTGACAGGATTTAGAGCTTTTGCATCCCTGGTGCTTTACACCCTGTCAGCAATGCACAGGGTACTCAAGAGCTCTCCCTGCCCCTCTGCAGTTTCTGTAAGTGGGGTGCACATGGGAGGAGATGCCCTACACTCCCTGCACAGCAGCACACACAGCACAGAGCCTGGGCACTGCCTGCACAGCAATTCCCTGTCTGCTCTAGAGGAGGAGCAACATGCCACATATGGCTGCTAGATCAAGCTGGTAAATGGAACAAATAAAGTAGCAAACTAACATATGCTGAAAAACACCTACAAATCAACACCAGAATAGATAAACGGAGCATTTTGACTGGTTTTCCTGTTGAAGGAAAATCCTGCTAATAGTGAAATGTTTAGGAGTTTCCCTTGTGCTCTACAGAACCGTTCCCAAGACAATAACTATATTCCCCATCTTTGTCCTCCTCTCCTGTGTGCACATTCTAGCTCATGGACAGAGCTTTCTACACTGCCTAAGGAGGCTGACACAAGCCAGGACCCCCAGACCCCACCACTCCATCATCTCCTCTCTAAGAGACCCCCATGGAACAGAATCTGTGGTTAGCACACTCCTGGACACATGAGCAGGTACCTCCAGGTCAAACCCACCAAGGAAAACTGGTTTCCAGTAAGCATCTGCAAAAGCAACGTCGAAATAATCATGGTATCCTGTTAATTTATCTCTTAAATACTTTTCAAGATACTTTAACCAAAGCAGGCCTTACTTTCATCTCCAGGGAACAATTTGTAGCAATAATATTTAGCTATTACTTTTCCAAATTGCTCAATCTTTTTTGAAGGAGTGTAATTTCAATTCCTTCCAGTGGCACTGATTTAAGTATGTAGTCACGCTTTTCTAAACATGCCTAATGCTTTTCTGAAACTTCAAGAACAATCACAATATAAATTCAACTACTATAACCATGCTTATTTTATAAGGTTAAATAAAACAGATCTGCAATTGTCTTTGAATTCAAGGTTCTGATTGCTGCTAACCCAGGGCACAAACTGCAATGCAGCATTCTATGTTAGTGTGAAGGAGAGGAAGTACTTTAAAACTAAACGTCTATAAACAATACCCTCAAGGATTATTTGTTTTGTTTTCAAGTGTATTCATAACTTCTGAAGGTAATATTTTTTAATTGACACTAAGCTTTACTATGGCTGTAGTCCTACTGACTGATCTGCTGTAGGGTATTCCCATGTTTAAGATGGAAAAAATACTAGCACCATATCTGGCTGGAGACCTCACCAGGAAATAGGCAGAACTAATAATGCTAACTAGGTCCACATTTTATCATTCCTACCATTTTAATTCACATCCATGTTTTGTTCAGAGACCAACAGTAACAGTTCCTCCTCACAAATCAGCAGTAATCCTCTTTTTCAAATCAATAACTAAAGCTCAGGTCTAAGCTTGAGGCTAGCCCCAGTATAATGGCAATCTCACTGCCACACTCCTGAGTAGTCAAGAGAGCCCGTAACAGAAAAACTCTGCAAAATGAAGGAACCTTACTCATGACTTAATGAGGACTCTTTTAATTTTCAAACTCCTCCCTCAATCTCACTTCCAGTTCCAGAATTTGGTAAAAATACAAAAGATGACCTGCCAGCTGCAGCTGCCAGGTGCACCACAACCTCCCCTCCCACTCTGGCTTCTCAAAATCCACTCTACTCCTCCATCACCTACATTTGCTTATTACACACCATGACTTCCATACCTGGCCAGAAGCAGAAAATAGAAGGCATTCCAAGAGGTTAAAGCAAATGGAAATGCCAGCTCTTGGAAAACACTTATTTAAAAGCACACCCCGTCCATTTACTAGAGCAGCATTTCTTCCAGCCAGACACTGCAATCCCCTCCCAGAGCCAACTGCACCAGCACCCACCAACATAAGCAAAGCTTGCCACACTAAGCCCTGAGAACGGATTCACTAATACACTAAAAACCTTCTCTTGTCCCTTGTCACCCCCCGTGACAGGGAGCAGCTAACAGCACTGCACTCAACTCTAACCCATTACACGGCTTCCAAAACCGCTTCCATCTCTAACAGCGTGTCTGCACTCGTCCAAATTCAAACACAAGGTTTTATTAAGAGAGAAGCAAAACCAGCTAGTCTTCTTGACCAGAAAAGAAAGCTGTAAAAAAATAACCATTACATCAGTGAGGCAATGCCAAGCCCTATTTTGAACAAGAAGTAAACCTTCAAGTTTTTTCAACTAAGTTGTGAGTATATCACATGTAAAATTGTAAAAACTATTTAATTTTTTGAGCTCAGAGCACTTCAATTTGCATCTCCAGAAGTAATGATTAATATAACAATGATGTAATGGGAGTGTTTTCAGTCATAACTTATACTGTGACCTAAATTAGAAATTCCCATCTTTGTAACAAAGTCAATTTTGGCAGAAGGTACAGGGAAATTACTGCAATTTCACACACAGGGACAATGTTAGAAATATACTCAAGCACACCATAATATTCCACCTAGAATTATACCTTCAAGCCCAGTAAAACCCAAGTAATTATCTTTCTTCTCTTCTGCTAGACAAATTAGAGAGTATCCTCTACTTAGTCAAACCAGAGTTTGAAACCTCCAGTTTCTAGTTCTTTATGTGCTTTCAGAGCCTCATTGAAAATGTTTTCAATGTTACAGCCTAATTATATCGTATGCATACACAGAATCTAAGAATTATTCATAACTCATGGCAAAAGTAGGTTTGACACACGACTGATTAAAAACTAAATAAAATAGAAAAAAATTGTCACACGTTCATTTAGTGCAGCTCACGTGTTCTCAAAAAAGCAATATTTTTAAAAATACCACAACTTCTGTTTTCTGTAATTAACTCCTATAAAACACATACAGTTTGCTTGAGATTAAGAAGAATAAGCAATAAACCGGTCTAATAAGGTGTAGAGAAAAAAAAACAAAAAGACTCTTAGAAACTGCACAACTCTTCTTTCAGAAAACCTGCTGATTTTAAGCACCTGGGGTCTCTCCAATGGGTTTCCTACCCAAATGCAGACAGAAGGGTATGACCAGAGCACAACCAAGGCTACAGGCAGGTACATGGAGATATTGTCTTAAACTCCACTACAGAGAAAAATGTTGTTCTGTAACAAAGTAGAGAAAAAAGGAACATACTTTGATGAATAGAAAGAATGGCATCTTTTTTTGACTGGTTTAGCATACGGTTTAGATAGCATACACTAACAATTCCCCAGCCAGGGTTACAACAAACCAACAAAAGTTTTAAACCATTTCACCTAAACACAAGGCTCCATCCATGTATTTTTGTAAAACACTTCAAATAAATTAATTTAACTTTGTCAGTTTTCCTAGAGCAACCAACAGGCCTTTGTTTTATCCGCCCTATATTAAAAGCAACTGCACTGTTAAAAATACAATGGAAGTCTCAATACCTTAAATTAATTTTTTTTATAAACCCCTCATACTTTTTTAAATATCAAGATGACTGGAGTGATAGAAGCTTGCAAGCATCAAAATAACAACCTTGTGTGTATATCTACATAGATATATATACACACACTTGTATATGAAACCTGCTCTCCTGTTCTTGAAGCCAACAACCCTGTTCTTGAGGAAGTCTACCTCAAAGTCTTTGTATTTGGATTCTCAGACTGTTCTTGTACTCTGTGTACTCTATTTTGACTCAAAAGAATAATTATGTACACTTACACAATTGAAAATATTCCATTAAATAACATCATCACTTATTTTCCAGGAACAGGGGGCTTTGCTTTCTAGAGGAGAAATGCTCCGCTTGGCAGAGAGCCTTACAGCTGTTTTCAGAGGCTTTTTCCTAGAGAAACTCCCAGCCATGCACACATTAAAGCCCCAGCACACAACAGTGGGACAAACAACTGCACACACAAATTGGTGACACACAGCACCTGCAGCTGGGCACTGAGCTGCTCCACGGCTGCACCAGACAGGCTGCCAGGAGAATTCCCAGGGCAGATCCTGCTCTATATATAGTGAGCTGCTCAGAGGTCATGAACTTTCATTGCTTAAGGCGCAGAGCAAGATGCACCAGCTGCAAGAGACTGATAAAGCTGGCCAGGGCCTTTGCTGTCCTCCAAACAGGCAGCATTTCCAATACACACACCCCAGCTCCTCTAAAACTGAATCAAATCTTTGCTGTATTTTCATGCATTAGAGATGAAGAAAAGGGAGAGGCAAGAAACAGTCATGTAGGCCTCAATGTAAAAACCAGACTGTTTATAGGAATAGAGGTAATAAATCCCATGACTCTAAGGTAGGTGATGGGACACAAGCACAGAGCACACAGGGAGGGACTGGACTCTCCCAGCTGTTGGAAATCAGACACTGACTCACAGCAACACCCTCAGCTGGGCCAAACTTCTGTTCCAAGTCCACATGCGTGGACTTCATCAGGAGGTTTGCATCACATAGTAAAATTTAGCCTTAATAATGTTTTATTTCACTGGGTGACTCACACACCTTCTACTCTTCTGATTTTGTAAAAGACTGATGTAATTTCACTCTGGTCTTCTACACACATTGCACGTTGTTACATTAGAATGCAGTTCCCTTTGATCAAGGAAGACAAAGTAAAATGTAAAAATTAGCAATACAGTAAAATTCTGGCATTTGAAAAAAGAAATACTTTAGCCAGCTTAGAGATGCTGGGAATCCTCCTCATCCTGAGGAGAAAGCTTTCTTAAATGCCAGCTTTGTGCAAACCAAACTTGAAGTAAAAATGTCAGCTTACTCAAAGCTTTCCTTTGATCCAAAGCTTTTCTAGAAAAGACTTCAATGTCAGTGATTAAGACATCGAACATGTATTGAAAAAGCTGCAGGTTTACGGGAAACTCTGCAGAGTATGACCTTGCTGCCAGTCCTTCCTCCTCCACCTCCTCCCAGCTGAGCATCCCTGTCCCATGGACACTCCCTCTCTCTGAAACAGCCCTCCCAGGCATTTTAGGAAGTATTTTTCACAGAAATTATCATCTCTTTCATTTGTACATAAAAACTTAATTTTGCACACCAAGAACTGTGTTCACTAGCTAGTTCCATTACTTGAAACCATGGTTGTTCCAAAATTCATATAGCTTTAGGAAAAAATATTAGACTGCCTTGGACTCAAAAGCTTCTAGAAATATAAAGCTTGTATAAAACATTATTTTTGGACTATCTACTTCAGATGAGATCAAATATAATACTGTACTAGCCGAACACACTCCTAAAATAAAGACAAGGGAAAAAAATACACATCCTCTAGAGATCTGGAATTTTTCACCTTCCTATGAGAAGTACAATCATGTGCACAATACAACACAACATATTCAAGCTGTTCTCTGCACTGGTCTGTAAAGTAAAAGCAGACACATTTATCTGATAATTCACAACAAGACACATCTTCTAAATTAAATCAATTTCAATTTAGCACACTGATGTTTTAAAGTGGTAATTTACAACCTCATATGATAACTCTAACAGCATTTCTTAAACTTTGAAATTTACATCAGTCTTTTCTGGATAAACTTTTTTTAAATTAAAAATTTAATTTTTTAATTAAAAATTAAATTTCCTTGAAATTTTTAGTAGTTCAGCACTTGTCTTTTGATAAGCTACAAGCCCCCTTCAAGATTCACAGGAAAAAGATGATGTTTTCAAAAGAGCTATTCTTCCAAACACCAAACAAACAAGATTGTGCTTAAGCTTTCATTCTCACTCATGCTCAGAAGACAAATGTTCCACTGAAACAGCTAAGTCAATACACAAATGAGAGATATCAGAAACAATTCCATAAATAATTACAACTGCATATATCACTCTGCACAGAGATATATACTCAGGATGAAAAATCTGGACCTTGGTCACAACCAAAAAGGTGCATGTATTTTTATTCACACCACCAAGACAATCCAACAGGGTAAAAGACAAAAGTTATATTTTCTTTAGGACTTTCAGACCTCAAATATTAGACATGTAGATGCAAAGCTTTATTTTGAGCTCAGCTTTTGTGTGAGCATCAAAGCCAGGTGAGGCTATAGGTACTCACTGAAAAATGTGAAGAGAAGCAGCGCTGGGTGGGGTGCGCAGAGCACGCCCAGAACTGCAGGGCAGCAGCGCGCGGCTGATGCGGTGACGCACAGGGAAGCTCCTGCCACCTCCTCCTCCACCCCACCTTATTTCTGACAGTAACACGGAAGCCAGAGATTTCAGCAGGAGCCAGAATCCTGCCAGAGATGGGCCATCTGCTTCAGAAAACTTACAGCTCATAGTTGATCCTGTTGAAATATTACTGATGTACTTCAGTGGATTGAATTCTAAAATTCATTTTATTATTTCCAGATAGAAGTGTGGACAGGGGTGTTCCACAAGTAGGAGGTAACCATAAGCTGTCAGTGCTAATTTAGTTACTTTTAATTCTGGAACACCCAGCCTATTTTGGTGCAAGTTCAATTAAATGAGAAGCACTTTCCACTTCTCTGACATGAGTGAAGTACATCGTTCATGCCTGTTACACTGCTTGTGTCGTGCGGCAGAAGGGCTCCTCTCTTTGCCTCTCTGCCTGGTTCCTTCTGAAGCCAAAAAAAGAAAATAAAAGGGAGATTCAGACCAGAAATAAACTTTAATATACTCTAACCAGCAGCAAAACAATCTTAGGGAAAATTACACAAATCCCTTAGAGACTCTGGGGCTTTGTCCCACACCAAGAAGGTTTAAGAGCCTAAATTATATGGATGAAGAATTGGTTAGCTATGGCAAGCAGGGGGGAGGGCACAGATCAGTTCAGTGAGTATGTTCATCCATCTTTTGAAGATAGGCAGGAAAAGCTCAAAGCACAGCACAGAAACGTTACAGGGAAAAGATAAAGCAGGGCATGAGGAGAACTCAATTTGTCATTTCTAACAGACCGCCATCCCCTAAATGAAAAACTCATCATTTTAGCCATACCCGGTAAAATACAATTTGTCTTTCGACTACAACTTGCAGTTCAAACTTTCACAAGGCAGCCTAGAACCAGTGGAATAAAAAGCATTTTGTGCAATTACTCTGTATTTAACTTTAGGTTCGTTCTGCCTACCAAAGTCTCTCTTGTTTCAGTCTTACAGGCAAAAGGAAAAGGTTATTTGAGACTTCTGTTTCTGACATTCTCTTTTGATTACAGACTAAATCCAAAAGAGACTATCCTGAAAGGCCAAGACAAACGTGCAACCACATAATTGGTCTGGCTCAAATGGCACTGAAATCAGGAGAAAGCATCCCCAACTCCAGAGAGATTCAGTCTGTGCTGAAAGCCACATTAAACTTTGTTTACTGTTTGCCTGAAAAGCCATATACATATGCTACAGGAATGTTTTGCCAAGCTTGAGCTGTGACGGTAGATAGGCTATAAAAAGCCCTAGTCTTCTGCCAAGATGTGTATAGCACATCTGCATTATTTTTCTTGCTCACTCTCAAGAAAACATTTTAACTTGGCATAGAGCATCACATTTTATTCTAGTGAAATTCTTGTAAGAAGCACTTGGGAAGCAAAGCAAATAAATGAAGTTCAGAAATTTACTTGATTTTCCTAACCCATGAAATGTGCAAAGAGGAAAATGGTCATTTTGCTATAAAGCAGGCACTGTGCTATGACACAGGGTAGTTGGCACATATGCATAAATAGTGAAAGTGTATCATAATATGAAAGATGTCTATACAACAGCCAGCTCATTAGTTTAGTTTATACGACCCCTCCTTCAGCAGATGAGAGCAGATTTGGTTTATATCTGAGAACAACTAAAAGAAAATTCTCAAACATATTGCCCATGACTTCAAGGAAAGAAAGGATAAATAAAAGAATTTTACTGTAATATTATTACTAGAAGTTTTGCTCAGCTACTACATGCAGGACAGAAACAACTGGAGGTCACATATTTTATTCCGCAGCACAACAGTACTTCCTGTCCCTGAAAAAACACCACTGCCAAGATCTAAGCCACCCATCCATTAAGGTTTTTTAATATACATTTTTGTTGCTAACTCTGTTTCTGTTTATGTTGATAAAACTGTTTTATTTACTGTAGTTAAATTAATATTGGTAAATGTTTCATTTTCAAAAAACTAAAACTCTAGACTAAAATTATTTTGTAATTCATGATACAGATTTTTTTTTTTCAGTTTCTTTAGGAAAGGAGAAGGGAGAACCAAGGCATGCTTAATAATCTAGTATTTAACTATTAGGTCTTGAAACAAAATCCTAGTGCTGGCATACCTGGGGCAATCTCTTCATGCCCCATCACCACCTGCAGAAACCTGGCCTTCAGCACCATGGGTGACTGCAGGCATGGGGTACAGGAACAGGACTGGCCCAAGCCAAAGGCAGGGCAGAGCTGCCTGATAGGATGGATTAGGAATCCCATTCCCCTTGGGACAGCATGGCATCAGCAAGGCACACAACACCAGCCAGAGCCTGATGGGACACAGCTCTCCACCGAGCTGACCCACAGGCAGCGTGACCTACCCAGGGATGCTGTGACCAGTGGCCCCTGGCAATTAAACACATTAAGCAAGCTCATGTCTCCCGGCCTCCCCAAGCTCTCCCCTACACCCCTCAGTACAGCCTGGGTCTTTCTCTTTGCTATTTCTTCTCTCCTTAACTGGCTTTCACAAGGTCTGCAAGTAAGCAGCTCCCAAATGCTGTCTCTGCAGCAATGCAAAGCACAGCAGGGATAACTGGGTGGGCAAAGAAATGCCAGCACTGGCTCACATTGGCTTCAGCAGCTATAAAGTAGCCTCAAATTCAACTCTGGCACTTTGGCCAGCAGTACCAACAGCCCTTGGTCTGCTGGACAGCAACTGCTGCTCCTTTCACCAGGGCCAGCACCTGGCACCTCAGGAGAACAAAACCAATGAGGCAAAGAGGCCTGCTCCATTTCACTAAGGACTGCCACTAAAGATACAGGGGAGGATGGGAGGCTCACTAGACAAATTCACTGCAGGTTGGCAAAGGATAACAAGATCCTTCCCAGCTTCCTTACCTTTCCTACTGGGGGGAAAAAAAAGAGAAAAAAGCCTAAATTATGTAGGTTTTCCAAGCCCTCTGCCAAACAAGGTTTGCAACCACACAGACCAAGGAAAAGATACCATGGTTAAGAAATCACAGATGCATACTACCTATCTCTGGGGGAGGAGAAAGCCCATGTAAACCAGCCACCATAACCAGGAAACCACAGATAAACAGGCCACAAAGAGTCTTCAACATCCTCACAAATATACTGCCCAAACACTAAGCTGCTGCTGAGCAGCCATTTCTGTACATTAAAATCGCCACTGTCTAGATGAGAGAACAAGAGGAGTTATTCCCTGCACAATGCATTGTTGAAGCTTGTAGCATGGACCAGCTCCTTACAAATCATTACTGGAAGGCAAGAAATGCAGAGAAGGCAGTCTGTGGCTTAATGAATTCACTCTGCAGTCATGTGCACCCAGTTATTTCAGTGATTCTTAAGACAAAGCATCCCCCAACCACCCAAGCTCCAAATTTCCCTCTCCTGTCAACACCACTACCCAAACCATTCACACCTGCAACAGTCCCTTGGCTGTCCACACATACACACCAAAGGGTTCCAGCACCACTGTCACTTCACACCAAACCCTTCACACGCTGACCAGCTCCTGTGAAGCCTTGACCATTTGGCAAACAGGCATTACACAACAAAACAAAAAAACTACACATTTTTCAAGATTTCTTGCAGGAGAACACTAAGTTTCTCTGGTAAATTACTCACTTTGTTGATATTGAACCTTCTTAAACAGTAAGGAAAATTAAAATGCACAAAATCCTAAATAGCATCTGTCTTCCAAGAAACAGAAGAATTTTTGCTTTGTTTGTTTTGGGTTGATTTTTTTTTTAATCGTTGTTTGTGTTTGTTTGGGGTTCTTTGGTAAAGGTATTAGAAAACAAGAAAATCAACTGTCAAATGAGAAAATGGGATGCAACTCTGTGGACAAAGCAAGTAAAATATTGTCTGCTTTGTTTCAACTATTAAGAGTATTACTAGCATGGCTTTCTCTCTACACACAAGTTATAAAGCTAATTACACAAAATGCCTAGCAAAAAGTATTTCATTTGTTGCAGTCTTTAAAATAGGAAATATTAGCTGGAGATATAGCTATTGGTGCATTAAAATGTAGGTACTGCTGCACAGTGTAGATGGCTATTCCATACCCAGGAATTTAGCTGCTACATCATGTTGTACAGAAACCATAACAAAAATTACAAAAACCAAAATGAATATAAACCAGTTTCTTTGATTAACTGAGTTCACTGATAAAAAAAGTCATACTCTGTTGAAAATGATTTTGCGTTCAGCTGTACTTCAAATTGCATCCCAGGCCAGTCACCCAAAACCAACAAGAAACCCAGCACAGCCAAGGCACTGTTCCCCACCTCATGAAGCATTCATGAACATCCAATCTGCACGTCTCTTGACACTATGGATGTCTGGTTTCTGGTCTTAAAACTTTCTGCAAGCTTTTTTTTAAAATATTACCATCCTGCATATCTCATTATGTTTGTAACATCCAGAGTTGCTGGACTGTGAATACAAAAATACAGACACACCTCACGGCAAATGCACTCTCGAGTACGGCAGCAAGTATGGGTAAAGGAAACTTAAACATGGGTGATAGTAAGTTATTCTGCTATTCTGTTCTTCCAATTCCCTTCTGTTCCCCCAGGTGCTTTCTTTAGGATAAAATTATTCCTTTGATTGAAAATCTGGTGCATCCATGTATCATAGTCACATTTATAAGCCTTCCAGTACATCCTGACTCAGGTTTGTTTTCACTAGCTTCCCTTTTAAACAAGCTCAGCTGTTTTGGTTTTTTAAAGCTTATGATTAAGCAATTCTTCTTGCAGGAATCAATGCTGTGCATTACACTTAAGTGGGCTAAAGGTTTCCCTTCCTGATGTTCCTCAGTGTACATTTATACTTTCCACAGTATTATTTCCAGTGCAGAGCTTTAGGAAAGAAAGCTCACTCTGAAACACAGACAGACTGTGTTCAGAATTGGTGCCAGAAACCTTCCATGATGCACTTCAAAAAGGACTCTGCAACAGCCACATACATTCTGCTCTCTCTCACATTTTCTGCATATTCCTGCCCCCATTAAAAAACACATCATGCACTTCCTAACATGCTAAAGTACAAACAATTCTCTTTCTCAGTATTATTTATTTTCATTTATTTAGACTGAAAGAAGTTCATACTTCTAAAAGAAAAATTATGGGCAAGCCACCCCATCTTGTCTGGAAAGAATATGGTTCCTTCATTTGAGAGGGAAAATAAAATGTGAGTACTGTGGAAACAGGGAGAGGAAGAGGGTATGGGCAATAAATGTTGGGGGGCTGCTGGGGTTTCTTTTGGGTTTGTTAGTGCTTTTCTTTAATCTTCTGTTGTTGTTCTGTTTTTTAACAGGTTGAAAGGTTTTTTAACTTCACAGCTATCCTGAAGTATCAGAAGATTTAGCAGCAAAACAGATTTTTCTCTGCAAGAACAGTACTTGAACAGTAGACTTGGGAATACTGCTTTTCATTTCAAAGAACATTTAGCATAATGCTGTATTTATGTAGCAAGAATTGCCTCTCAAGAACTCTAGAGAGCTCTCTTCTAACAAAATGGGCAGGATGCTTAGTGCCTTCTGTAGTTACAGGGTGTGTTGGGAATACTACTGCTGGAAAATTTAGATCAAGACTCTGACTTGTATGACCTCAAGTGAGAATTTTGCAATATAAGCAAAATATCACAAAGCAATTTTTCATGAAATCCTGTGCCTCCAATAAGCTTACAAAAGCTTCCATTCTTAGAAATAGTGTTTATCTTCTCTATTAATGACATGGGCATGGTTATTAAACAGATACAGTACCAGTGCAGAAGCAGAAGTGAGGCTCACAACATGTTATAAACTTTAAAAGGACACCAATGCCACCTGCCACAAATACCAACACTCTGCAGTGTTGTGGTGGCTCCCAGCAGCACAGCCCAGCCAGCAGCTGCTCTGGGCACCAAACAAACACATCTGCAAATGCAGGTGAGGTGGCAACACTTGGAATAGTCCCAACACTCAGCTCAGGATGCTGCAGGGAGATGGGAGATGAGGTGCAGTCCAATACAGGGTGAAGGGGATGGGAGCACTGCTGGGACTGCCCAACACACTGTGCCCAGGGAGGCTGAGGGGCCACAGCCACAACTGGACCTGCTGCAGGTGCACAGGACCCCAGGGAACACAAGGTACCACTTACCAAGCCTTGCCAGTGGACCTCAGCCTCTGCAAGCCATCTGTGCTGCAAAACAGTTCTTTGTCAGCCACAAAGTGCAGTGGGATCACTGGCACAGGACTCTCCACCAAGGTGTCCACAACAAAGCAGTGAAGCACACACAAGGGTAACCTTCACACCTTCATCATCTACCCCCATACCAATTTTTGGTTTTTCCTGAATAAAAAAAAATGTAAATACAGAAAATTGTCTCAAAGTTTTTCAGTGGTTCAAACAGCAATCTCCTCCCAGCCTAAGGTACCTACAGATTTCACTGGGAAAAATGTCACATCAGAAAAGTCTTTTCACAATAGCTGATTTTATACTAAAATATTTTAGTAGCAAGATCTTGAAACTTTTCATGAACAGCAGAAATCCCTGCAATTAACTAGGCAAATAGTGAGACTGCCTCGAAGAAATGAACAGTGAAACTGAATGCAATGTTTACACCTAAATGCCTCTGACAAAAAATAAACAAAAGAATAAGTCAAGTTGACAAACATCTGAGCATTTATTAATTGAGGGGAAGGCAAAGCATCCCAGTTCCAGGCAGGATGGGGAGAGGCCCCACCTTGCAGATGCTGTGTGTGCATTTCAGCAGGACCAGGCAATGAAACCCCATCTCCCCCCTTTGAGAGGGGCATCAAACTACCATGCACTGCTCAGAGATGGGCAACACCCACCTGGAAAACAGCAGATTTTTACATCACAGCAGACCTATTTACAGATCCAGCAACATTTTAGTGTTCATTTGTTGAGTTTGACAAGGAGCAGCATAAATAGTGGAAGAGAGATTTCTGAACCTGCATATCCTCTGCACTGTCCCTTCAGTACTTCTGTTTTCAGCTGTATCAGTCAGGTAACCTAATACCTGTAGCCAAATAAAACATTTTGTCTCTGTCCTTCATGATTTTATTTTTAAATCAATTTACAAAGCAAGAAGCAGGGAAAATGGAAGCTAAGTCAAAGCAGCAAGGCAAAAGCAATGAGATATTCACCTCAGGGAAATTGCTTTCTACTGAAACAAGACACAAGCATCTTTTTGTTGTCGTCAAAGAATTAACTAGAGAACATGCCAATAATTTATAAGGAAGTAGACTTGCATAAATGATGGGAGGAGGGAAAGATCTACTATGTTCTGTGCTGCAGAAAGGCAGAAGACAGTGGCAGACAAAACCCAGAAATTTTTACTCCAATGTTACTTAAAAGAACTGTAGATGGGTAACAGAGCTTGGACTTGGAAAAACCTTCATATATTCCTCTTGTGGATTCCACTGGAGCCTGTAGGTGCACAGTATTTGATGTAAGAGTCTCAGCATTCTGCTGCCCCAGTTTTTCCTTTGTGCAGAAAGAGGAATGTGAATATCAAGCATTCTTATTAACTAGGGGAGAGGAAATAAGTGTGCAAGTGTTTAAATATAGAATAATGTTGCCAGCATGCATTAGGTGTTACTAATGCCCTCACTACTAAAATATGAATCAAATGAAACAAAGAGGTGCCTTCAGGGAAGGACAGTGGTAGTTTCTGGGTCATGAATTTTTTTGAGCTACCCCCAGCAGTACCAGCATGGTAACCCCTTCAAAAGCTCAAGGAGGACTTGAACTGACTGCATACATTGCCTTCAACTACAAGTTCATCCTGGTTTATACACTCAGGCAACTTCTGCTGTCCTCCAGCTCTCCCACGATTACAAACAAACTTGTCACTTTCAAACATTTCCCTTCCTGGTTTCTATCTCTTCTTTCATACATAACACAAATGCTGCTTCAGTCCCACTCCTTGAAGACAGACTGCTCTCCCTTCCCCCAGTCCTCTACAGTGAATTCTTAAGCAAAACCAAAAAGAAAAAATTCTTCCACAACTATTTTTGTCACTAATTTTGTCCAAAGGCTACAGAAGTTTCTGGTCCACTTCAAAGTGTTGCTGGCAGGGCCATAACTGAACCTTCTTCCCTCTTCAGTACAGGCATTACCAGAAGGATGATTATCCTTGTCCTTATTATTCCTTGCCTCTGGCTACCCTTCTCCATTTGGGAGCTAACCTACTTGCTCATCAGGTTCTTCCCCATTCCTGCCACTGCTGACATTTTCCAAACCTTCTCCTAGAGCGACCACTTGCCTCACCCAAAAAGTTCCATTTTGCCTCCAACATATCCTCAGCAGAAGCTTTTCCCTCCCACAGCCCTGGGGACAGCCATGCACAAGCTCCCTCCCCACGCCCATTAAAGAGGGAAGCACTGCTGCTTCTACGAGAGTCAACACCTCAACGTGCAATGGGCCCCAAACACAAGTGAAAAGTTAACACACATCTTGTTTTAGGATCAAAAAACATGTTTAGGGTAACAAACGCATACAGCCTTAAACTGCTATTGATGTCACCATCAGTCATGGTGCCCAAAAATAAAAAGGAAAAAGAAAAAAAAACAAACTAAGCTACCAACTGCTTCTGCAAGTTTACCCCATTTTCCAAAGCAGTGGCAGTTTCTAAAGCACTATTCAAAACCCTGGCTATAGGGCTGAGAAGGCACAAGATCATTCCAAATCAAGAGGAATGGTAGGAATAACAAATACAAATCTTATGGTCATTACACTAACCTCCCTGATGAAGCGTGCAATTACTCCTAACACTTTTTTCAGTCTTCCCACGTTGTTTTTTCCCAAAAAAACTTTTAAGTTGCATTAGAATAAGTAACACCTGAATGCAATTTAATTTTTTTAAGAGATACAGTTGAAAGAGATAATACATGTTCCTTGGAAGAATTTCTTCTGACCAGTGCTGATACTAGTATATATTTTTACAAAGCTAGATAGCCCTATTTCTTTCACTCAGATACCAACATCTAATGAGATAGTCTAAATAATTCACAGTACAATTCTATGCTGAACATCCACCATGCAGAACATAAAAGATTTTAGAGCAGTCTAGTTTAAGGCTGGGAGTTGTTAATTTGAATACCTCATTTCAAACCACTATTAACATCAAGATGTTCAAAGCCCACTTGTATCAGCCTGGCAATGTTGGCACAGCAAGACTTTCAAGAACCTCAAATTTTTGCAAATATCTGAAGTAAATACTCTGACAAATTAAAAACTTCAAGGAAGTAAGTCATAAACTTGAAATTTCAGGATTTACCTGGTGTGAACTCTCATGCTAGCAAGGCCTGACCAGGCAAGCTTTGTGCACTGAAAAGGTGCTTGTTTTTTTGTCCTTAACACCAGTGCAACAACCCACCTGCTCCACAGGTCCCTGCAGATGGCAAAGCATCTTCTGCCTTCCAACACAATTTGGCTCAACCAATGGATTCTCTGATACTTCATCACTAACTCACCACATCCTGATTTACTGTTTCACAGGAACTGCTAGTCATAACATTTTGTATTTGGTCACACTAGGCAGAGATAAAATTCTCTAGGGTGAGAATTCCCACCTGGACTCACAGAAACAAGATTTCCCAGCTGGGAAGCATCTTTTCAAAGTACAAGAGCAGCTACAAACTAAAAAACTAATGGTGTCCTCACCACATGAGCAGCTCCTCTGGCTTCACACCATGTTAACAATACTACACCTGAATTTCAGTACATCCATATACAAGTGTCAGTGTTCACCAGGAAAGGTTGGGAAAATGCCACATGGAAACTGAGGAAGAACTGGCAAAGCTCACAGAGCTCTGCACTGAGAAGCAGATTTGCTTTACTGGGCACTCTCCTCCCAAGTGCCCTGTGCCCACCAGCACGCACCCTTCATCTGCCAACCCAACAAACTCCCAAATACTGCAAGGAAAAACACTGGGTAAGACCCACACTGGGAAAAACAGTAATAATAAACCAGTGATACACAGCAGGGAGTTACTAAGGACTATAGTGAGGAGCAGTGCAGAAAGAAAAAGAAGGATCCCTGGTAAGATACCAGTACCCAGTCCTGAGAGAGAAGCTGGACCTTCTGGAAGTTTCTTCCTTTAAAAAAAAAATTTAAAAAAAAACCTCTCTTAACAGATTTTACAATCACTAGGCTAAGAAACACTAAGTTTGGAGAAGGGTTTTTCATTGCTCACATAAACGAAGACATGACTTGCAAAACAACCAAGAGAAATATATTTTCATATTCCATATGAATATTCCATATTCCTCTAACTTCAGCACAAAACAGCTCAGACAGTTAAAACTGTTTCAGCAGAATAGTCAGGTTTGCAGCCTTGAAACAATTCTTAGTATTGTGCTGAGCAATGGCAAGCAATAAATATTATTACAATAGGGATTACAAAAATCTCAGTTCAAGAAAACCAGAAGTGGTACAAAGCCCCTGATGCCCGCCCATCCTGAACTAGAAACATCACCCTTCAAGACTGCAAATGAGCATTTCACCTCTCAGTACATCTCCTGAGAGGTGAAAAAAATCCAACATATTGAGACAACCTGTTTGTGTGTGATAGTGTTCATGCTACAAAATGAAATTGAAAAAGTTACCAACTCTAGCAAGCTGTTAACATCAACATTACTCCAAAACAGTGCAAGTAACTGCCTGCAAATTCTAGACCTGCTTATCTTTGTAACAAGCTGTCTGTAGAAGAGGCTTACCTGACACTGACTGCCTCCATAAGGGCATTGCACTACAAACTTCATTTTTTACATTACATTATAGAAATTGCCAAACAATACACTTTGTTTGCCCCAACACACTACATAACAATTCCTTACTTGCAGGAACAACTGTTTTCTGCTTATACTTTTTAATCAGAGTTACAAAATGTTTGCAGTGGAAGGAACAATGGCTCTGATTTCTTTTCAAACAACTTCTAGATGTGCTGCAACATGCCTGTGTATCTGATTGACACCACTTTTCATTATACAGAAGCAGCAATACAACCCTGGTACTTCTCTTGCACTTTTCCCAAGGTTCCTCATATTTGAGCCTCACATCTCATCTGTAAGAGGAAGGCATGTGCAAAACCTACTTACTTCTATGTGATCACCACTTTGCTGCTTTCAAAGTTGCAGAAAGAGCAGGGATACCGATCTTGAAACAATTACTTGGTTGAAATAACCAATTTTAAATTATCTACTGTAACATGTAAAGAGTGTGAAGTTTTACACAACTAGGAAGCAGTAATGGGGGGTAATTAGAGGATAGATATAAACAGGGTCTTATGTTCCTTTTCTTTAAATTTGTGGGTTTGGAAAGTTGATCTGAGCTTGTTTAGAAAAATATAGGTATGATTTCTCTAAACAATTTGAAGCTGCTGACCTTAAAACAAAATCCATTAAATTATTGATGGAATAGAAGTAAATGCCTTAAGTGGGAGAAGCTGGAGTGTGCCAATTCCTCCTCCCAAGAACAGATACAAAGAAGCCTTTCTCAACATGGCTCAGCTCCATGGAGTTAAATAGTCCCCAGAGAAGAGTGAAGTCTGTTTTTCAGAAATGAGTAAATACGCACAATCTCATACAGACATTGCCTAGCCCTCACAACATCCTGCAAGGCATCAACATTTCTATCCCATGTAAAGACAGTGCAACCCACCTATGGCCACATAATGAGCTAGCAGCTATTTCAGGGAGGTAGCTGTAGTTTTTTCATGCATATATTTACTTACACACACAGCAGCCACTCAGCAAGATCACACCCTAGTGTAAAAGTGGCCTGTGACAAAAGGACACATGGAATGACCCAGCTGAGCCACCTGGACTGGAAACGTGTGTGCCAAAGGGATTGCAGAATGCTGCAGCCATGTCCTGCACTCTAAAAACTGAGCTATTTCACATGGCTGCTTCAGGACAGGTGATTCACATCTTAAAGACATTTATTTCTCTGCACTGCCCTAAACAGAGTTTATGCATACTCCAATCTTGTATATTAACAGTTAGGCTACATAAACACTGCCCTACACACCAAACTTAACCAAGGTGAAAGAGATGAAGACAGCCTAAGTATGAGGATATCAATTTGTAGTACCAGTAAGAGCTGCAATTAGAGATTTGTGCAGTTTCTGTGTAAAACAACAGCGTTTAACACAAGAAATTGTGCTACAAAAGTGTCTTAAGGCATCCACAAGAAGCTGACAGTTACACAGAACAGCCCATGTAAGTCTCCCAAACTGGGTTTTAATTATCAATAAAGAATATCGATAAAGAATATAAACAAAACCAAGGGTAAGAGTTTTGGAGATAGCAGCATCCACATCTAGAAGCAACAATTCACACAAATCTGAGTGCCAAACACTTTCTGTGGCTAAACCCTGACAAGCACAAGCCTTTTAAATGAAAGCTTCAACATCTTTATTCTCCTTGTCCATGCAAATGTGACCTTTGTGTTCTTCCTCACAGACACCTCAGTACACACCCACACCTCAGTGTGAGTATCTAAGTTCAACATATTCTCTCAATGCACACCTGAAGCTTCCACACAGCCTTGCTGTGCTCAGAGTCCAGGCACACACTCCATGACATGAGCAGGGTGGCTGCGTGACTCAGCTGTCATCCCAGCTGATTCACCATTCCTTCTATTGCTCCTTCCGACTGCAAAGAGACACCTTTAACCACCATGACATATGAAGTACTTATAAATTATATCCAAGCTTCTTCTATTACGTTTTTTAGCTTGTGAATGCTAAAAATGCATCATTTATTGTGTGAAAAATGATTGCTAAACAACAAAAAATAATTCTCAGATCTTGTTATTTCTTTTGCCTCCAAAAGAAGGTATCTGAATCACCAACACCATTCACCAGCGAATGGGCTACTCTCAGAGTTTTAAGATTTGTAAGGCCTAAGCCACAAAGGCAAAGACACTTCAGAATGCACATGCATTGCTCAGGAGTATGAGCAGGGTTCAGCAGAACTGCAGAAAACAAAACTCTAAAGATAAATTACTCGTTTACATCATTGTGGTTTTCTTTTGCTAGAAAGGAATCCAGCAGATCCTTGCACTCATGCAATTTATCAGCACTGAAGAGCAGCCCACTCACCTGGGAGCCACATTCCCCAGACTGCCAGACAGCTGAAATCTCAGTATTTGCCCATGAGGAGAAGCAGGCTACCTACAGCAACTGATGTCAGCTCACTCCAAAAGGAAACTTCATGCTCATCCCAAACTACTACAGTGGAGCAGA